>NC_041392.1:336162303-336217625 GCF_002162155.2 Triticum dicoccoides | reverse complement strand
GCGCACGGTCGTCGCCCCCTGCGCCTACAGCGCCCGCGTCCACCCTGCGTCGGGTCGCCGGCTCTTTCCTCGAGCACCGCTGAGTTGCTGCTTCGGTCCCCCGCTGGCCGTCTCCGCGCGTCCATGCCCACTCCACCGTGGCTGCCTAGCTCTGGCCTGTCGTGCCTCCCATGTGGCCACGCGCTTGCGTCCGTGCCTGATCGCGTGACTCGGCCTCCGGCAGCTCTCGTGCCTTGCGCCGGCCTCCACTCCCCCACGCTCAGCCTCCCGCGCACCCGGCCGGCCTCCCGCTGCCGCCTGGGTCCATCCCGCGCGTGCCTGCCCGCCCCGCCGGCCCCGCAACCCGGCCGTCCAGCTCCCGCGCGCGCCGGTTTCCCCCGCTTCGCCCGGCCGCCTCCCGCGCACCTCACAGACCGGCCTCCTTCACGTCGCTGCTCCCGCACCGCGGTGCCTCGCGCGCCTGGCCTCCCGCCCCTGCCGGCTCCCGCGCGCCGGCTCCTCCCGCAGACGGCCGCATCCGCGCATCTGTCGTGCCGGCTCCTGCTGCGTCCGGCTGCCTGTGCGGGAGAGGGCCGACTGTCCAAAGCGGCCGCTTGGCCAGATGGGTCCAGGAGAGGACAAGTCTGTGGCCGGGTGCTGGAAAAAAAAGAGCGTTTGGGTGCCAACAGACGGCAGAAAGAGAAAGAGAAAGGACGGCTGGTTCGGCACGGTGCGCCGGCTGAAGCAAAGAGAAAAGTCAGGCTGGGTACCCAGTCGGCCGACTGCCCCCAAAAAAAAGTCGGCTGAGACAAAGAGAAGAAAAGAAAAAATGTCTGTCTGTCCGTCCGCCTGCTTCGCCACTCGGATGGTCAGTCGTGACCCGTGCTGCCGGCTGTGTCAGGCCGGCTGGACTGCCTCCTGCTCCGACGATGCATCGAGCGGGTGCGCTGACGCGCCCCCGCGAAGAAGAAGACAAAGTAGTTGCCGGGAGATCCGGCCCGACTGCTCAGCAGTCGGCCCAAATCTCGGGGGCTACACCCAGCGGGTGCACTGACACGCCCCCGTGAATAAGAAGACAAAGTAGTTGCCGGGAGATCTGGGCCAACTGCTCAGCAATCGGCCCGAATCTCTGGGGCTACACCCAGTGGGTGCGCTGGCGCGCCCCCACAGAAGAAAACAAGAGACAAGAGAAGAGTTTTGTCCGGCTGCCAGCAGCCAGCAGAGAAAAAAAAGAGAGAAGAAAAAGGCGCTCAGACGCCTCGCCGCCTGGCCGGTCGAGCCTGACCGGCCGGGACCCCCCCCCCCCTTCGAGCACCCGGAGGCTCGAAGGCTGCACCCAGCGGGTGCGCCGGCGCGCTCCGCGAGCGCCGAGCCGTGCCGGCTGTCTTCGACAACGACCGCGACTACACGAAAATCAATGTGAGCTCCTCACCCGCATATTTTTGCACCGTGAAAGCACGAATAACCCCGAGCGATGCTCGGGGGACTATCTCCGCATTTCATTATAGTTGCATCATTGTTCGCCCCAGCGCTAGCCAGAGTTGGCCCAGGGGCTGGCCGCTTGGCCTGAAACATTAGTTCCCGCAGATGGCTTAGTACCGTGCGTGGTACCAAAGTCCCACTCTTAGTCACAGACCGCAGAGCGGCTGTCCGACTAGCAAGAGTGAACGCTGGAGGCCACCCATGCAAAAAACGTCTGAGAAGAAAAACAGATCGGGCGATCCAGCTATTTCCTTTATGAGTATCTGCTCGGTCGAATCTGCTCCCAGACTCTGAGTACTGTACACTACGCTTCGCGGCCCACTCTCAGCCACAAACCGTAGAGCGGCTGTCTGGCAAGCAAGAGCACAAGCCAAAAAGCAAAGGGAACATGAAAAAGATTGAAGGGGGCTCGGACGAAACCGAGTCGGCACCCTCAGCATAAAACTTGCAATGCTAAAAGCAAACATTTGATATATCTGCATCGACTAACTTTGTCTTTTTCATGATCATTTCCATGAACACTCGCCAAAAAAACCTCCGCCCAACTTTGCCAAGTTGCCCAGAGGCTTGGGGGCTACTGACGGAGTAATTGACCACAAGTACCCCGAAGACGGCAAGACAATATTTCAAGACACCGGGGCTAGCAAAGCCCCTCAGTCTGACTGCCCGGCTGCTCCTGCCGGCTCCCCGTCCGACTGCGTCGACCAGCCGGCTGCCGACTGCAGCCCGACCCGACACCGACGAGATGGCCATACCATGGACGAGACAGCTGTACCACGACGCCATCATGTACAGTGTCACTTGTCCATGGGCACTATTCATGAAGTGACCTAGGAGACAAGCATGACACCCACACCATACCCCCATGCCCACTTGTCCATGCCACTACATAGCTTAGGAAGTAAGCTAGCCTTGCCTATATAAAGGGCACACATCCATCCATCCGTCCAGAACACAACACACACACGCATGAGCATACACATGCTCACGGCCATGAGCCATGAGCATGGCCGGCCACTAGAGCATGCCACATACATGCATATATGAAACCAGATGCCTGTGGCACTGCTTTCAGATACAGCTCCAGGAGCACTCTGTACCAGATATACTACATACATACAGACATGCAGGAGTAGGGGTGTTATCTCTCCGGAGAGCCCCGAACATGGGTAAACTAGCGCGTGCTACTCGCATACCCGCTCCCGGTCCTATCAGCAGCAGTCTTACCCTCACACTAAGCCCTTGTGGCATCTGTCGACTCACAAGCCCCCCGTGAGAATACCACGACAGGCGGGTACGCTGAAAACGCATTTTTCTGGATTGAGCTTAATGTCATTTGCTCGAAGATTGTCGAACGTGAGCCTCAAGTCGTCTATCAAGGATTCGACGTGTCTGGTTTTAATTACCACATCGTCTATGTATGCCTCCACTGTTTTGCCGATTTGTGCTTCTAGGCATGTCTGAATCATGCGTTGATAGGTCGCACCGGCGTTTTTGAGCCCGAAAGGCATGGTGTTGAAATAGAAGGGGCCGTATGGAGTAATGAATGCCGTTGCGGCTTGATCGGGCTCCGCTATCTTGATTTGATGGTATCCGAAGTATGCGTCGAGGAAACACAACGAGTCGTGCCCCGTAGTAGCATCGATAATTTGATCGATGCGGGGGAGGGGGAAGGGATCCTTGGGGCAAGCCTTATTAAGGTCCTTCGACACATAGGCGCCAGGATTTGTCCTTCTTTGGTACCATCACCGGGTTTGCTAGCCAGTCCGGATGTTTTATTTCTCTAATGAATTTGGCCTCGAGTAACTTGGCTAGTTCTTCTCCCATAGCTTGTCGCTTGGGTACAGAGAAACGCCGAAGAGTTTGCTTGACCGGCTTGTATCCCTTTAGAATGTTTAGGCTATGCTCGGCCAGCCTGTGTGGGATGTCTAGCATATCTGAAGGATGCCAGGCGAAGATGTCCCAATTCACATGTAATAACTCCCGCGGTGCGGCGTCTGTTGTGGGGTTCAGTTGTGCCCCAATGGATGCTGTTTTTGAAGGGTCCATTGGGTGGACCTGGAATTTGACTATTTCGTCCGCTGGTTTAAAAAAGGTGGACTTGGGTCTTTTGTCGAGTATCACGTCGTCCCTATCCACTGTAGAGCGCAGCGCAGTTAGTTCTTCGGCCGTGAGGGCTTCGGGTAATGCTTCGAGAGCCAGTGCGGCGGTTTTGTTTTCGGTGCGGAGTGCTATGTCCAGATCACTAGCTAGAGTGATGATTCCATTGGGCCCGGGCATCTTGAGCTTCATGTACCCGTAATGGGGTATAGATTGGAAGATCGTGAATGCCTCTCGCCCTAAAAGGGCGTGGTATCCGCTACTAAACGGGGCCACTTGGAATGTGATTTCTTCGGATCTTTAATTCTTCGGCGTGCCGAATACCACATCTAGTGTGATTCTTCCCGCATATCGTGCCTCCCGACTAGGGATGATTCCTCTAAAGGTCGTGCTGCTGTGCTCAATGCGGCTCTTGTCTATTTCCATTTTTTGAAGAGTCTCCTCATAGATGAGGTTTAATCTGCTGCCACCGTCCATGAGTACTTTAGTAAGCCGAAAGCCATCCACAATTGGACTAAGGACCAAGCGGCTGGAGCTCGGGCTGTGCGGAATTGAGGTTCGTCACTGGTATTGAAGGTTATGGCCGTGTCGTTCCATGGATTTATCGTTGCAAACGTGGCAAACTTTGGCGAGGCTGCGAAGTGCCCGCTTGCGCCTATTGTTTGAGGCGACAGTCTCGAAGGCTGCCAGTATTGTATTGTTATTTTCCGCGGGAGGGTGCTCTGCGGTATTATTGACGAGGAGGACTTCGCCGCTCCTGGCCACCTGCCGGAGTATTCAACATGCTCTAAGGTTGTGTGTTGGCATGGTATCCGATGTACCATGAATTTTGCATGGCCCATTGAGCCATCCCTCCAATACGGTTCCGCGCCCTGCAGTGGGCTTTCGCTTCTTTGTAATTGGATTAGGTGACTTACGAGAGTACACCCTTTTAGTTCGGACAGAGGGTTTAGTTAGAGCCGGAGGATCCCAGAATTGTGTTTGGGGTTTCAAAGTGCTTTCCATCGCACAGTACTTCCGTACTATGGATGCCAAGTCAGCGAAGTGTGTTATATCACGGTGACTTATGGCGTTGAGGATTCCTTTGTCCGTGCAATTTTTGCAAAAGAATGAAATTGTGTCTTCCTTGCGATAGTCCTTCGCCTTGCTTATTACAAGGAGGAATCTGGCCTAATAGTGATGTACTGTCTCTTGGGGCTCTTGTCTAATATAGGAAAGATCACTTATGTGAGGGGGTGGGTAGATTTAAGTCCAAACCCTAGAACGGTCTGAGACCCAAAGGAGTTTCCGAGCTTGGTAGTTCGGGCTTTGGGACGTTGCCCAACGTACTAGCCCGCTGTTCGATTCCAGGTTCGAAGCTTGGGCAATGTCCACCCGTAGACGGGTATCCGGCTCGGAGAGCTCGGGAATCCGGACATAGTTTGTCCTCAAAATAGAGGAAGAATCACTGCATCACTCCTCCACCGCTATCTGATGGGTAACTGGCGGAGAGTTAATCTCCCTTTGGTCGGGTTTAAGCCCAATCCGATCATAGTCCATAGCGACTCCCAAGGCGGCGATGCGATCCAAGAGCTCGTTCAAAGAAGAGAGCTCCATTGGATCCACCTGCTCGGTGAATCTCGAGATGATGTGGAGGCTATTTTTGATGACCCGAGAAGTCATTGTCGGCACGACGGCCAATGGGGCGGTCACGACGAAGCCGCCTAATCAGAGAGTTTGGCCTACAGCCAGGGCTCCCCCAAAGGTGACGTTGTCCCTGATAACAAGGCGAGCCATCATGCCTTGCCGTGACGGCACAGTGGAACTCTCAATAAAAGCACCAATGTCGGTGTCAAAACCGGCGGATCTCGGGTAGGGGGTCCCAAACTGTGCGTCTAAGGCGGATGGTAATAGGAGGCAGGGGACACGATGTTTACCCAGGTTCGGGCCCTCTCGATGGAGGTAATACCCTTCTTCCTGCTTGATTGATCTTGATGATATGAGTATTACAAGAGTTGATCTATCACGAGATCGGAGAGGCTAAACCCTAGAAGCTAGCCTATGGTATGATTGTTGTTGTCCTACGGACTAAAACCCTCCAGTTTATATAGACACCGGAGGGGCTAGGGTTACACAGAGTCGGTTACAAGGGAGGATATCTACATATCCGAATCGCCAAGCTTGCCTTCCACGCAAAGGAGAGTCCCATCCGGACACGGGACGAAGTCTTGAATCTTGTATCTTCATAGTCCAACAGTCCGGCCAAAGTATACAGTTCGGCTGTCCGAGGACCCCCTAATCTAGGACTCCCTCAATGACCCTAGGAGGTGACGTGAACGGGGTTGGGCCGCCAGATAGAGCTCAGTCGTTGGGTTTATTGACGCTGCAGGGACGGACCCGAGCACAAACGCCGTGCCCAGTCTTCTCATGCGAAAATCCTGAAGAAAGACAACCGGCGCGCGGCTCCCGTGGTGATGAGGCACCGTGTCACGCGCCCTCGCTCATCCGCCCGCGATTAGCTCATGCAAGGGCCAAGCACCAAGGACCATGTGAGGTGACGTATGAGGGAGTCCTGGACTAAGGGGTCCTTGGGCGTCCGGCCTGTTATCCATGGGTCGGACTGATGGGCTGTGAAGACATGAAGGCCGAAGACCGTACCTGTGTCCGGATTGGACTCTCCTTGGTGTGGAAGGCAAGCTTGGCGACCGATTATGAAGATTCCTTCTTATGTAACCGACTCTATGTAAACCCTAGATCCCCCCCCCGGTGTCTATATAAACCGGAGGGGTTAGTCCGGAAAGGATATACTCATTACCATAGTCATACAGGTTAGACTTCTAGGGTTTAGCCATTACGGTCTTGTGGTAGATCAACTCTTGTAACACTCATATTCATCAAGATCAATCAAGCAGGACATAGGGTATTATCTCCATAGAGAGGGCCCGAACCTGGGTAAACATCGTGTCCCTGTCTCCAGTTACCATCGATCCTAGGCGCATAGTTCGGGACCCCCTACCCGAGATCTGCCGATTTTGACACCTACATTGGTGCTTTCATTGAGAGTTCCACTGTGCCGTCGATGAAAGGTTCGATGGCCCCTTCAATCTTCTATAGTGACGTTGTCCAAGGAGAAACCTTCCTCCCCAGGCAGATTTTCATGTACGGCGGCTTCGTACTGTGGGCCAACTCGCTTGGCCAGCCGGAGCAGATCGATAGCTATGCCCCTTGCCACCAGGTAAGATTTGGAAGCTTGAACTACGTCGCGGATATCCGTGGGGACTTGATCTTCAATGGATTTGAGACCGCAGCGATCGCTCCCCCTCGCCCGATGAACATGACTTAAATCTGTCATCGGACCAGGTTTAGGAGATGTCTCCTATTGCTGCAATGGCCTTAGAACCAGAGCAGATCATGCCATTCGAGGCCACAGAGTCCGTGGCGCTAGAGCCGCATGCAGACTCGACACCCTGCAATATTTGCGCCAACAGAACTCCGGACTCGTCTCCGGCTATAAGTTCCGGACCATGTGTCGGCGTTCTAGGAACGGGGGTCCCCAGACTTGCCTGCCTGCGGCCCGCGGCATGGTCAAGCAGCAGGCCGTATGGCCCATCTTCACCAACAAGGCACCCAAGACCCTCGCGAGGGTCCAAGCCTCGCGAGGCAGACGGTGCAAGACCTCCTCTCGAGCGGCCTAGTCAGGCAGGCTCGTGAGGGGCGGAGATATCAAGGCGAGGAGAACCTCACGAGGCTCTCGTGACATAAGCCATGACGATCGACACCAGGCGGGCGCCAGGCGGGTGCCAGCGCGCGCAGCGTCCTTGTTTCCCCATTGGTGCAAAGGAGGCAAGCGCAGCCGTGGAGTACCGAGGCCTCAGGCAAAGGTTTCCATTTCGGTGCAACAAGACGAAGACTAGGCGGACGGCAAGGCGGAGGTCATCATGGAGCCCAAGACAGCATCACCGCCAGAGCCTTTCATAGGCGCAGACTACCTTTTGTCAGGATAGCTTGTACTAGTTGTCCCCCTTCAAATTAGCCCGCCATTGTTGGCTCCCTTCCCGCTCAATATTTGGGAAGAGAACCAGGGCCTCTATAAATAGGACTAGCCACCACAGTAGAAGGGGATGAAGTCGAATCCTCACACCACAAGTTCATATGCACAAGAACACCTCAACCTCAGGAGGCTGTTCTTCCCCTTGAATTGTTCGTCATCAGCCCAAGAGGCAATCCACCACCACCTCACTGGAGTAGGGCATTACACCACAACGGTGGCCCGAACCAGTATAAACCCCGTGTCTTTCTGTGTTGTGAGTTCGTCGAGTTCGTTTGCATGATCTTAGCGAGCTAGAGCGTAGATTGGTAGGAGGGAAAGACTTCGCGTGCACCCCAGTGTTCGAACCTTCAGGGTTTGTCGGAACCCCACATCCAACATTTGGCGCGCCAGGTAGGGGTGCGCCGGAGCTCCTCTCCACCAACCTGCGCCCCGCGCCGCCGCACTTCGCTCCCATGGCAGGTGCCCCGCCACCCACCTCTGCGGCCGACACCAGCAACAGGGAGTGTGGGTACAGAGCCCTGGCCCCCGCCCTGCGGTGAGTGCAGTGGCGAACCAAGTTCAAGCCGGAGATGCCGCCGCGTTACGACGGCGCGGCAGACCCGGCGCCGTTCCTGCTGGCGTACGAGGAGGCCGTCCTCGAAGCCAGGGCGACGATAAGATCATGGCCAATTGGTTCCCCATGGCCCTCGCCGGCGAGCCACGCGCCTGGCTGCTCAACCTCCCGGGATCCACGGTGGCATCCTGGGGGGAACTCCGCGACCTCTTCACCGCGCGTTATGCGGTGCCGGCACACCACGCACTCGTGGCACTACTGGGTGGCTCTCAAGCACCATCTTCAGATCGCCACATCAAACCTTTCTTCCGTCAGATTGGGGCAGCCACCAGGCACCCGGGGGCTCCGCTAGGTTGGGCCGCGCCGGAGGCCGACCTCGCCTTCGGCTCGAAAGACCACCCCGACTCCACTGCCGGCTCCGGGGTGCTCCCGATGCTCTGCATGCCCACCATCTGCAACGTGGTCATTACCAAGACCCTCGTCGACGGCGGCGCCGGCCTCAACTTGCTCTCCGTAGAAGCCTTCAGCCTTCTTCATGTGCCGCTCAAGCGGCTCGGCCTAAGCAAGCCCTTCGTGGGTGTGGGTGGTGGAGCTGTCCGCTCTCTGGGGCAGATCCGCCTCCCTGTCACCTTTGGCACGCGAGACAACTATCGCACCAAGCTGGTGGACTTTGACATCGCCCGCATCGGTATCCCGTACAACGCCATCCACGGGTACCCAGCTCTCGCTCAGTTCATGGCGGTGACTCACCCGGCCTACAACCTCATGAAGATGCCAGGGAGCAAGGGCGTCCTCACCATCAAGGGGGACACTAAGGAGGTCGTGACAGTGCTCAGGCTGGCCTTCAAGACCGCGGCAGCAGCATAGCCAGTCGGCACCGGTGCACCCGAGGCCAAGGAGACCGCGCCCACCAAGAAGAGGCAGCTATTCACACAAGACAAGGCGGAGACCAAGCAAGTGTCGGTCAACGAGGATGGGTCTTCAAGAGCCACCTTCACCATAGGAACCGGCCTTGGCCCAGGACAAGAAGAAGCTTTGGTGAGGTTTTTGCGCGCGAACAAGGAGATATTCGCGTGGGAGCCCAATCAGCTGGTAGGGGTCCCGAGAGAGGTAATCCAGCATCATCTAAGGGTGTGCCCCAACGTACGCCCCGTGAAGCAGCGAGCAAGACGACAGTCCACTAAGAAGCAGGCCTTCATCGTCCAAGAGACATGCAAGCTGGAGGCGGTGGGTACCATCCGAGAAGTTCGATACCCCGAATGGCTGGCGAACCCCGTCGTAGTACCGAAGAAAGGTGGGAAGGAACGGATGTGCGTTGACTTCACCAACCTCAACAAAGCCTACCCCCAAGATCCGTTCCCCCTTCCGCGCATCGATCAAATCGTCGACTCCACCGCCGAGTGTGATTTGTTATGTTTCCTGGATGCATTCTCTGGATACCATCGGATCAAGATGGTGGTGGAGGATGTGGAGAAGATGGCCTTCTTGACACCATGTTAGGTGTATTGCTTCACCTGCATGCCTTTCGGCCTTTGCAACGCGGGCGCAACCTTTCAGCGGCTGATGCACATCGCCTTGAGGCGGCAACTCGGCAGGAACACAGAGGCCTACGTTGATGACATAGTGGTCAAATCTCACGAGGCGAGGACGTTGATTCAAGACTTGGAGGAGACCTTTGAGAGTTTGCACCGGGTGAACTTGTGGCTTAACCCGGAGAAGTGCATGTTTGGCGTCCCCTCTGGCAAGCTGCTGGGGTTTCTCGTATCCCACAGAGGGATCGAGGCGAACCCAGAGAAGATCAAGGCCATCAAAGACATGAACCCACCACAGACCCTCAAGGAGATGCAAAAGCTAGCAGGACGAGTGACCGTGTTAGGGCATTTCATCTCTAAGCTAGGCGAGCGTGCCTTACCCTTCTTTAAGCTCATGAAGAAGAAAGGCCCCTTTGAGTGGACCCCGAAGGCCGACCGGGCCTTCCAAGACCTCAAGAAATACCTCACCAGCCCCCCGGTGATGGTGGCGCCGCGGCCTCTTGAGCCTCTGGTACTCTACCTCGCCGCCACCCCATACTCTGCCAGCGCGGCGCTGGTGGCGGTTCGGGAGGAGCGCAGAGACAAGAGTGTGCCGCACCAAGCCAGAGCTGATGCAGCGCAGGGTCAGGAAGGCACACCAGAGCCATCAGCGGCGGAAGATCAAGCTTGGCAGGGCAACGTCGCGGAAACTCCTGAGGATGGCCAAGTCGCAGGAAGCCCTCCACCTCAGGATACGCCACAATCTCCGTAAGACCCGAGCCTCAACAGTGTGCCAGCCCTCGTCGAGCACCCGGTGTACTTCGTCAGCACCGTACTGCGGGACGCAAGGGCACGCTACCCCATGTCGCAAAAGCTCTTGCTCGCACTCTTGGTGGCCTCGCGCAAGCTGCGACACTACTTCCAGGGGCACCCCATCAAGGTCGTCTCATCTTACCCATTGGAGAGGGTACTCAGGAGCCCAAACTCAGTTGGAAGGGTCGCTGAATGGAACATCGAGCTGCAAGCATTCCAGCTGGAGTTCAGCACCACCAGGGTCATCAAGGGAGCTGCGCTCGCCGATTTTGTGGAAGAATGGATAGATGCCCCGGCTCTTGAGGAAGGAGAAGACCGGTCCACCTTCCCAGGAAGTGAGGCACCAGACGGCTGGGTCATGTATTTTGATGGCGCCATTGCGCACCAGGGCGCGGGGGCTGGAGCAGTGCTCATCTCGCCCACTCAGGACAAGCTTTACTGCGCCGTGCAACTCTGCTTCCAGCATGGCGAGAAGGTCTCCAACAATATCACAGAATACGAAGGCCTCATAGCCGGCCTGAAGGCTGCGGCGGCTCTGGGGGTGAGGCGCCTTACCGTCAAGGGCGACTCGCAGCTCCTTGTTAACTTCTCCAACAAAGTGTACGAGCCAAAGGACGAGCACATGGAGGCCTACCTTGCGGAGGTGCGCAAGATGGAAAAGTAGTTCTCAGGCTTCGAGCTGCAGCACGTGCCCCGAGGCACCAACAAGGAAGCCGACAACATCGCCAAGAGAGCATCCAAGCGGCAACCGCAAGAGCCCGGCGTCTTCGAAGAGCAGCTCTTCAAGCCATCAGCTACGCCACCTCTTTCAAGCACGACTCAGCCTCGGGAGGAGCTCCCACAGCCCCCGGCCACGGGAGCCCCAGCTTGCGGCCTAACCTCAGGAGCTCGGCTACTCTTGGCGCTTGAGCCCCAGGAGGAGTGCTGGACCAAGGAGTTCAAGGAGTACATGATGCACGAGACACTGCCGGAGAAGGAAGAGGATGCGGAACGTGTGGCCCGACAGGCCACGGCATACTGCATTCAAGACGGCGAGTTATACAGGAAACGGCCAAATGATGTCACGCTGCACTGCATCTCTAGCGATCAAGGGAGGGAGCTGCTGATTGACATACACGGCGGGGACTATGGACATCACTCATCATCACGGACCCTCGTCGGCAAGGCCTTCCACAATGGATTCTATTGGCCCACAGCACTCAACGATGCAGCCGAGCTGGTGAAATCCTACGAAGCTTGCCAGTTCCACGCCAAGCAAATCCATCAGCTTGCTCAGGGCCTCCAAACCATCCCGCTCACGTGGCCGTTCGCGGTCTGGGGGCTAGACATCATAGGACCGTTCCCACGAGCGCTAGGGGGCTACCATTATCTCTACGTCGCCATCAACAAGTTCACCAAGTGGGCGGAAGTGGAAGTCGTCCGTACCATTCCAGCCGGCTCTGCTGTCAAGTTCATCAAGGGCCTCGTGAGCCGCTTCGGGGTCCCCAACCGCATCATCATAGATAACGGCTCGCAGTTTACTAGTAACCTCTTTAAAACCTATTGTGCTAACCTTGGAACGCAGATCTGCTATGCTTCGGTGGCCCACCCCAGGAGCAATGGTCAGGCTGAGCGCGCCAACGCTGAGGTCCTGAGGGGCCTCAAGACCAGGACCTTCAAGAAGAAGCTGGAGGCCTGCGGCAGGGGCTGGCACAACGAGCTCCAGTCCGTGATGTGGTCCATCCGCACCACCGCTACCAAGCCAATGGGCGAGACTCCGTTCTTCCTCGTCTACGGAGCTGAAGCAGTCCTCCCTCACGAGGTCAAGCATCGCTCTGTGCGGGTTCTGGCGTTCGACGAAACACAGCAGGACGCCATGCGGGGGATGGATCTCGTGCTGGGGGAGGAACGTCGTCATGAAGCTCCATTAAGGGCGGCAAGGTACCACCAGGCGCTGCAGCGTTACCACTGTCGCAACATTCGCTCCAGGACGCTCGAGACGGGTGACCTGGTCCTGAGGCGGGTCCTCTCCAGGGAAGGGTTGCACAATCTTTCACCCATGTGGGAGGTCCCGTTCAGGGTCGTCCACATCTCCAGGCCTTGCGCCGTGCGCCTGGAGACGCAAGAAGGGACACCTATCCAAAACGCCTAGAACATCCAGCACCTCCGGAGGTTCTACCCATGAAGCAAGGCCCAGAGCCTGTGAAGCAAGGCCTAGAGCCTATGAAGAAAGGCCTAGAGCCTGTGGAGCAAGGCCCGGAGCCTATGAAGCAAGGCCCAGAGCCTGTGAAGAAAGGGCCAGAGCCTGTGAAGCAAGGCCCAAAGCCTGTGAAGAAAGGCCCAGAGCCTGTGAAGAAGGCCCGGTGCCTGTGAAGAATCGCCGCCCGTGACACTCTCACGTAATAATGAGTTGGAGTTGTACACGCCCCGGAGTCTCAGGAGCGCCGGCCTCAGGCCCTGGGGCTCCCTCCCACGCCTAGTGGACAGCACTTAGCTCTGCACTGGTGAGAAGACTTGAAGACTAGATTAGGTGTCGGACGCAGCTTTTCATTTGCTTTCCGTAGTTGGCTCGCTTCTCCTTAATCAAGTTTGCATTTGGCGTTCCTTGCTGATTTGGTTCCTTCGCCTTTTACCGCGTTTTTCGGCTCTGGTTTGCTCATGATCTCTCTCTCGCATACCTCGCGAGGGGGCTAGGCAGGTGCCCTAGCGAGCATTTTTCTTCTCTCTGCCTTCTCGCGAGTCACCCTCGTTCGAGCCTAAAAGATGGCACATCTCTCCTAATCCGTGCCCCTCGGGTACCGCGATACAAAGCGCCAAGTCAAGGTTTAGGTAAACGGCAAATCCTCTAGCGCACCCCCTAACAAATTTTTTGTAGTTCCTGAGCAAACGCAGACATCTCGTGAAGGAAAGGGCGTCCCAAACGCGCCAGGTTAAGTTATATTTGCGCAAAATAACAACACGGCATGGGAATAACACGCACGTTGCATTAACCAAGAACCACAGTTTGATACACGCCCCTCTGGGCCCATACTGGTTTCATTTTCTAATGCAGGAAAAAAGGAAAAAGCTAAACAAAGTGGTGTTTCAGCAATCCGTGGAGGCAGGCCCTTAGCGACGTCCCGAGCCTAGCCAGACCCCTCCTCGCGCTTCACGGAGGCGCAGCGATGAGATGACCCGCTGCCTCCTTCGAAGCGGGCACGGCGGCTGGTCGTAGCCACCGCTGCTGGAGCTGTCACCAGAGGAAGAGCCGCCGTAGCTGGAAGAGACGCGGTCGCCGCCGAGGGCAGGCTCACCCTCATCCTCGTCGCGACCATCACCAAGGCCGAGCACCTCCTCACCGTCGTTCGTCTCGGGGCAGCACCCGGCGCGGCGACCATCTTCCCCGAACACCCTCTCATAGAGGGTCGGCCCACCACCATACTTGAAGTGGAGCGTGCAACGCCTGCCCAGGCCGCGCGCGCGGGTGAACGTCTGCCAGCCGCGGGCCAGGGCTATGTTGTCCGCGGCGGAAGTCTCGACCGCGACCCAGGAGGCCTTGCTGCAGCAACCATCCGCCTGCAACTAGAGCCTGCCTGTACCAGGGGCCGGCGGTTCATCGACAAGGAAGTGCGGAAGCTGGAGCCAGTTGCCGGTCGGGTTCTCTGACCAGACAACGAACTCCGGCGACACCTCCGTTGAATGGAAGCGTGGGCGGGGAGGCCGCGCCACCACCATGCGCCTCCCCTCGTTAGCTGGACCACCATGGTTGGGACGTTCCCCTCCACGTGTCGCGGCACCGCCTCGACGGTGGGCCACGGCGGGGGTCGCAACGTGCTTGAGCGGACGGACGCGATCGCGCTTGGGCGCCGGGGAACCAGGGCCCTCACGAGGGGCCTTCCCATTCTCGGCGGCAGAGAACTTCCTACGTGGCGCCATCGGAGGTACTGCAAGCAATGAAGCAAAGAAGAAGCAAGCAAGCGAGGAAGAGATGGGCGACGGGGGCTCTGCCCTCCCTCATTCATAGCAAGAGAAGACTAACCGGCGTCTCCCACGATCGCAGGTAATGATGGTTTTCCTTGCATGTCGCGGGGACTTGTCAAGTCGTGCAGTCGTCGAGGCAGCGTGGGGAAGCGGATACGCCCACGTCCAATCAACTGCCACGCGTCAACCGAGGCCGCAGGCTTTTGGGGCCCGCGGTGCTCCGAACTTGACCCTTGGCTTCGCCGCGAAGCCTAGCCCGCACGCACCTTGGGCTCGGGGGCTACTATCACCGTTCTGAGAACGGGGACCCCCAGACTTGCCTGCCTGCGGCCCGCGGCATGGTCAAGCAGCAGGCTGTATGGCCCGTCTTCACCAACAAGGCACCCAAGACCCTTGCGAGGGTCCAAGCCTCATGAGGCGGACGGTGCAAGGCCTCCTCCCGAGCGGCCTAGTCAGGCAGGCTCGCGATGGGCGGAGATATCAAGGCGGGGCGAACCTCACGAGGCTCTCGTGACGTAAGCCATGACAATCAACACCAGGCGGGCGCCAGCGCGCGCAGCGTCCTTGTTTCCCCTTTGGTGAAAAGGAGGCAAGCGCAGAAGCGGAGTACCGAGGCCTTAGGAAAAGGTTACCATTTCGGTGCAACAAGACCAAGAACAGGCGGACGGCAAGGCGGATGTCACCGTGGAGCCCAAGACGGCGTCACCGCCAGAGCCTTTCACAGGCGCAGACTACCTTTTGTCAGGATAGCGTGTACTAGCTGTCCCCCTTCAAATTAGCCCGCCATTGTTGGCTTCCTTCCTGCTCAATATTTGGGAAGAGGACCAGGGCCTCTATAAATAGGACTAGCCACCACAGTAGAAGGGGATGAAGTCGAATCCTCAAACCACAAGTTCATACGCACAAGAACACCTCAACCTCAGGAGGCTGTTCTTCCCCTTGTATTGTTCATCATCAGCCCAAGAGGCAATCCACCACCACCACACTGGAGTAGGGTATTACACCACAACGGTGGCTCAAACCAGTATAAACCCCGTGTCTTTCTGTGTTGTGAGTTCGTCGAGTTCGTCCGCAAGATCTTAGCGAGCTAGAGCGTAGATCGGTAGGAGGGAAAGACTTCACACGCACCCCAGTGTTCGAACCTTAAGGGTTTGCCGGAACCCCACATCCGACACCATGTACGCTTATGGACACCGAGCTAGATCGGTTATCGATCTTCGAATTCATCGCCGCAGACGTTTTTCAGCACTCACCTTTGGGTGATGTGCTAAACTCTTCAAAGAATTTGTCCTTGGAGAAGGACTCATAGCCGAACTATATTTGATTCGAGCGAGAGGCTGATGACGGGAAATTTTGCTTCCCACCCGCCACCCACTTCATAGCCACTGTTGATGACTTAACCGAGGTGCTTGATTACAGCTCCGAAGACATGGACGGTATGGACGACGATGCTGACAAGGAGCAAGGCCAAGACCCACCATTTACTGGACGTTGGATGGCCATCTCTTCGTACGATGTGTACATGGTCGGCACACCTAAAAAAGCTAGCGATGATGACAAAGGAGATCCAATTGTGAATAAACCTTCTGAGACATAGTCCAAGCGTCGGCGCCCTAAATGCCGCTCTAAGCCTCGTCGCTCAAAAGATGGCAACACTAGCACCGGAGAAAACTGTACTCTGGGCGACGCCGAAAACAATGAAGACCCTGTCGGGGCTGCATCCGAGCAGGAGGAACAAGACAACAGGCAAGATACCCCTGATAAACAGGCCATGCCCAATGACCCAGATGATGATAGTTATCGTCCAGTCTCTGAGGATGATGAGAACCTAGGCAATGAGGACTTCATCGTGCCTGAGGCACCCCTCGAGTAGGAGCGCTTCAAGCGCCAGCTAATAGCCACTGCAAGAAGCCTGAAGAAGAAGAAGCAGCAGCTCCAAGCTGATCAAGACCTGCTCATTAACAGGTGGACTGATGTCTTGGCAGCCGAAGAATACGGCCTCGAGCGCCCAGCCAAGAGTTACCCAAAGCAGACTGCTACCTCAGTTCGATGAGGAAGCACCAGATCCCATACCTCCCTCGTGCAATGCGGACCGACCACCACGTGGTCGAGATAGTGCGGTGGACCGACCACCCCGCAGTCAGGATAAAATGGCAACTCATGCTGAACAACAGCCTGCCCCACCACCTCGCAAAAATAGGGACAGAACAGCTCGGGACCATACATACGACCTTCGGTAGGATCTGGATAGAAGAGCAGGACACACCGGATCAATCTACAGATCGCGAGGACGCTTCCCGACTCGGGATGACGGCTACCTATTCGGACGTGACAAACCTAGTCACACCCAGGCCGATAACCGCAGACGGACTTCATCGGAGGTGCGTCGTGATGCGGCTCGATATACAGGCGCCGCACACCCTCTCTGCTTCACAAATGAGGTGCTGGATCATGAATTCCCTGAGGGGCTCAAGCCCGTCAATATTGAATCATACGACGGAACAACCGATCCCGCAGTATGAATTGAGGACTTTATTCTTCACATCCACATGGCCTATGGAGATGACCTCCATGCCATCAAATACCTCCCACTAAAACTCAAAGGGCCAGCTCGACACTGGCTAAATAGCCTGCCCGAGAATTCCATCGGCAGCTGGGAGGACTTGGAAGAGGCCTTCCTTGACAACTTCCAGGGTACATATGTCCGGCCACCCGATGTCGATGACTTAAGCCACATAGTTCAACAACCTGGAGAATCAGCCAGAAAATTCTGGACTAGGTTCCTAACCAAAAAAAACCAGATGGTTGACTGTCCGGATGCCGAAGCCCTAGCGGCCTTTAAACACAGCATCCGCGATGAATGGCTGGCACGACACCTTGGCCAAGAAAAGCCGAACTCCATGGCAGCCCTTACGGCACTCATGACCTGCTTTTGCGCGGGTGAGGACACCTGGCTGGCTCGTAGCAAAAACACAGCCAGCGAGACAGGCCCCTCCGAGGCCAAGGACAGCTCCAGCAAGCTCCGGCGCAACAGACAGAAATGCCGAAGCAACGGTGACAACACCGATGACACCATAGTTAACACCGAATTCAGCGACTCCAAGTCCGACCAATGGAAGAAGCCCTACAAGAGGAACAATGATGGACCTTCCAGCCTGGACCGCATACTCGACTGTACGTGCCAGATACACGGCACCCCATACAAACAAGCCAATCATACCAACAGGGATTGTTGGGTTTTCAAACAGGCTGGCAAGTTAAATGCCGAAAATAGGGAAAATGGATCACAAAGTGAGGACGAGGACGAAGAGCCCCGATAGCCGAACATCGGGTGGCAGAAGAAATTTCCCCCTCAAGTCAAAACAGTGAACATGATATATGCTACACACATCCCCAAAAGGGAGCGTAAGCGAGCACTTAGGGACGCCTATGCGGTAGAGCCAGTCGTTCCAAAATTCAATCCGTGGTCGTCATTTCTGATCACCTTCGATCATCGAGATTACCCAACTAGTATCCGGCATGGTGGTTCAGCCGCACTGGTCCTTGACCCAATCATCGACGGATTTCACCTAACATGAGTCCTAATGGACGGTGGTAGCAGCCTCAACCTGCTCTATCAGGACATAGTGCAGAAGATGGGCATTAACCCCTCACGAATCAAACCAACAAAGACTATCTTTAAAGGAGTCATACCAGGCGTAGAGGCCCGCTGTATGGGCTTGATCACGTAGGAGGTGGTTTTCGGTTCTCCGGACAACTTCCGAAGTGAAGAGCTAATCTTCGATATCGTCCCCTTCCACAGCGGCTACCACGCACTGCTCGGACGAATCGTGTTTGCTAGATTCAACGCAGTACCACACTATGCTAATCTCAAGATCAAGATGCCTGATCCACGCGGCGTCATAACAGTCAATGGCAATACTGAACGCTCTCTCCGAACAGAGGAGCACACCGCCGCCTTAGCAGCAGAGGTACAAAGCGGCCTCCTCAAGCAGCACCATAGTACGGCTGCCGAGCCCGTGGACATCATTAAGAGGTTCCGGACTACACTGCAATAGGACAGAGCGGCTCGTCAAGAGCTCGATTAGCAATTCGGCCTCCGTCCCAGTCCCGATGAAGTAGTGGCATTCGTACCACGCGTACATAATTACGCACTCAAAATTCCATGGACATCGACGGAGGCACAAGCTAGCCCGGGATCTACAGTTCAGCTAGACCGATACCAGACACACATATAACTTTACTATCTCCTTTTCCCTTTTTTCAGGTTTCTCTTATGTGGGCCTCCATCGACGGCCTGACTAATGGTCTTGTCAAAGGATAAACACACCGGATTGACACGGAGCACAGGCGTACATGGGAAGCCCTAGAGGCTAACTAAACAATTACTCTATCCGTTTTTAGGACCCACACGCAGCTCGCCTTTGGTCGCGGCATGTCAAACAGCCGGTTGCTTATTGAATAATTTTGTACTAATGTGCTTGGACGCATTAACCCAACTATAATGGAAATAGTTCATGATCCAAGTTCAAGGGCCCTAGATCATATCTCTGTTCTCCCTCTGTTTTCCTTTAAATTACTTATTTTCTAGCAACCATACACTCTGGTAAGTTTCATATTTGCCAGGGGCTCCCCATCGCCCCACAATACGGCAACAAAGTCCGAACAATCCTGAAAGATAAGTTTGGCACCCCGAATTTAGCATTATATGCATTGGCTCCGAATCATGTCTTTGGTCAATAGTTGGGTTGCCCGGCTCTTGTGCTTGCTACCCTACGTTCCGCTAAATCGGCTAGGGTAGTAAAGGGAGAACTACTGCGATTGTGCCCTGGCCTTGACCGGATGAGCACCTCAGTAGAGAAAGCCGAAAACTGACGGTCATGATATGGCGAGAGCCGGTCAGCTGTTCAAGGGTTACAAATCGTTGGAGATTTTTTCCGCATTATGCGAAAGATCGGCACTTCCCGATCACATACTGACAGCACACTGGCTTGAACCAGGGGCTGCGCCCATGCTTTATTATAAAACTCATATGGCTAAGTGAGGGCATTTAAGCTGTATAGTCTGATTGCCTTGTTCGTTGCGCTAAACAACTCCTTCAAGTACCATATAATTGGATCAAAATTGTTTAGATTCCATCCCGAACACCTCCATACTACCTATGTGAGGGCAGAAGCCGACGACTGGCCAACCCTCAGATTACATACAACACGGCCGCACAGGAGGAAACAATTAAAGCATAACAAAATTACATCACAAAACTGGCTTTGTTTTTTATAATATAAGGCAAAGGCAACATGAATACATTTATTCAAATACAACGTCCTGCGAACATTGTCTTGCTGCAAGGCGAGACCCCTCCAGGACATCCACAAAATACTGTTCGGGTGTGCGGTGCTCCTTGCCCTCCGGTGGCCCTCTGGTCACCTCGACGGCGTCCATCTTTGCCCACCACATCTTGCAACGGGCGAAGGCCATGCGTGCACCTTTAATGCGGGCCGAGTGCTTGACGACGTCCAGTCGAGGATAGGCGTTCACCATCCGCCTCACGAGTCTGAAGTAGATGCTTGGCATAGCTTCGGCTGGCCATGGCCAGATTATCAAATCCTTCATGGCTAGTTCGGCCACCCTATGCAGCTCCACCAGTTGTTTCAGATGATCGATGAAGGACACGAGATGCTCCATAGAACCCCCTCCTTCGGCTCGATAGAACTCCGCGGCATCTGATACACTACGTGGTAAATCCTCAAAAGTTCCTGGGGAACTCCAAACCCGGGTTAGTAAAAGGTACTGCTTCTTCGCATACTTGCTTTGCATCATAAATGCCTTAACCGATGTGATCTTCTTGGCCTCCTGGATCTCCTGGAGGGCGGCTTGGGCCTCATTCTGTGCGGTCTCCGCGCTCTAACGAGCCTTGGCGAGTTCGGCCCCTTGAACCGACGCATCATGCTCCAAGGCCTCGCATTTTTTCACCGCATCCTGGAGCTCCTGCTGGACTTCTTTGACCCGAGCCTTGAACTTCCTACGGGCGGCTTGCTGCTGGACAGCCTTCTCCTCGGCCTTCTTCAGGGCCTCAACCGCGGTCGCGGCTCCTGCACATATTACGACACCGTGGTCAATATACAACGCTTACTCCTTCCGAACACACAGCAAGTCATCACTCACCTTGCTTCTCCTAGAGCCGAACCCTAACCTCGCCGATCCCGTTCTTGGTCCGCTACAGCCTCTGCCTCAGTTCAGAGACTTCGGCAGCATGCAAGGTTGCGGCCAACAGTGACGCCTACTTATCCATCCATATTATGTTAGTCTCCTATAACAAAAGATTGATCCTCTGTCCGGTTCTTCTTGCCGAACACCAGACAGTGTCTCAAGGGCTACTGTCTATACGGGGTTTTTCTCTTTCTTACCCCGAAACCTGTCAACGGGTTGTTGCATGCTTCATTCAGTCCACTCTTGGCGGACTGAATCTTCTCGATCACCACACCCATAAGGACACTGTGCTTGACCATGACGGAGGCGCTTCGAAGCGCCTCCATCAGGTTATCCGATGCCCCTGGATGGACAGGGGCCATCGGTGGAAGCGGCGCACCCCCTCCTTCGAAGGGGGCTGCTCGCCCGACTCTGGAGCCAGCCTCTGGAATCGTATTCGGTTGAGGGCCAAACTGGATGCGGCCCACTTCACCAGTCTCCATGGGGATCGGCACCTCCATGTGTCCGGCAGTGGAGGTCTCGCCTTGTGGCGCCTCCCGGACGGTGTCCTGGGCTCCTCCCCAGTTCGAAGCGGTCCTCCAAGATAACACTTCAGTGTCGTCCCTGGCCCCGAGGGAATAAGCAGGCGGTGGCGACATGCTCGCCATCTCCGACGGAGCCAACGAACCTCCAAATGAGGATCGCTGGATAAGGTCGCAGGTCGGACTGCAATAGTACAATTAACTATGTCAAGATAATGAAGAGAAAGAGCCGGATGCGTGCATGAGCGATCCATGTCACTTACGATGCGGCCTGGGGCTTAGAGCGGGGGCGTCGTTCCGGACTGATGTCAACGTCCCATGTGGTGTTGATCGCTGGGGCGCCCTTCCCCTTCTTAGGCATTTCCGCCTCCGGATGCGCCGAAGCCGCCCTCTTCTTCCTCTCCTCAGGGGGAGGATTGTTTTCCTCCTCCTCCTCTTCCTCGCCATTGTCCTCAGGGACAGAGGAATTAGCTTCGTCGTCTTCGGACGTCACGTCCGAAGTGCCCTTGCAACGAGGGACACTCTTGGCCCCCTTGGCCTTCTTCTCCGGTGCCTTATAAGGCGTCGGCACCAGCATCTTCGCTAGACGCGGGATGATCGGTTCTTTAGGCAGCGGAGCCAGACACTGGATCCGCTTCGCCCTCTCCATCCAGTCCTGAAAAAGCAACAATAAAAGCTCAGGCATCATCCTTGAAACAAACAAGTGGAGAACGCATCAAAAAAGACATACCTCGCTAGCGAGGTGTTTAGCATTGTGCCCGCGATCTGAATCTGCGGCCGGCGGTTTCTCGTTGCCCTTAAAGAGCAACTTCCATGCACCTTCGTGAGTAGTCTCGAAGAGCCTCACCAGGGTCTGGTGCTTCTTCGGGTTGAACTCCCACAGAGGGTGGCTTCGGTGATGGCACGGAAGGATCCAGCGAACTAGCATCACCTGGATCACATCAACGAGCTTGACATTCTTGATTACCATGCTTTGAACGCGCGTCCGCAGTGCTATCAGCTCGTCAGGTGAACATCAGTCCGGACTCTTCTCGACCTAGGAGGTGAGTCGCATGGGAGCATCGGTGCAGAATTCGGCAGCTGCGGCCCAGGTGGTGCCGCGAGGTTCTGTGATGTAGAACCACTGCTTCTTCCACTCCTTTACCGTGTCCACAAAACTACCTTTGGGCCAGGAGACGTTGGAAAGCTTGCTCACCATGGCTCCTCCGCACTCCGTGTGCTGGCCATCCACCACCTTCGGCTTCATGTTAAAGACTTTGAGCCACAGCTCGAAGTGGGGTTGGATGCGGAGGAAGGCCTCACACACGATGATAAATGCCGAGATGTTGAGGAAGGAATTCAGGGATAGATCATGGAAATCTATCCCGTAATAATACATCAGCCTGCGGACGAAAGGGTGGAGTGGAAACCCTAGCCCGCGGAAGAAATGGGGAATGAACACTACCCTCTCGGTGGGCTTCGGCGTGGGGACGCCTTGTCCCTCAGTCGGCAGGCGGTGAGTAATCTCCTTCGCCCAGTATCTGGCTGCCCAAAGCTTAGTAATGTCCTCCTCCTTGACGGAGGAGACCATCCACTTGCCTTGACCTCCGGATCTAGACATGGTTGCTTGAGTGGAAAGGAGATGAGAACTTGGGCACTGGAGCTCGAGATTGGAAAGGCGGAGATAGAGAGAGGGCGTGAGAGAGGAAGAGGGAATCCTTATCCCCTTATGAAGGCAACGAATATTAAAACGCCTCCTCACTCGCTTTAAGATTCGCCTATTCCCAAGGGTTGTATAAACGACACGGTTGGTTTACCCATGCCCGCATTGATGAGAATCCCACGATAAGAGGACATGATCTCTGCTTTGACAAGACGTGCCAATGGCAACCGCGTCTCGGGACATGGGGCGTCGAAACATGAAAGTGGTTTGGAATTGTGACCGGGCAGACGTGATGTCATGTTATAAAAAGCTGTCAGCAGATTAGACTCGTGTGAAAATATATTCTCTCTGCGGTTATGTATGTTGTGTGTGTGTGACAGGTCCGGATACTATCATCGCATCTGAAGACTATCTTGAAGTTCGGATAGAAGGGAACCCGCCTTGCAATGCCGAAGACAATCTGCGCGCCGGACTCCTCGTCATTGAAGCCAGGTTCAGGGGCTACTGAGGGAGTCCTGGACTAAGGGGTCCTCGTGCGTCCGGCCTGTTATCCATGGGACGGACTGATGGGCTGTGAAGACATGAAGGCTGAAGACCGTACTTGTGTCCGGATTGGACTCTCCTTGGCGTGGAAGGCAAGCTTGGTGACCGACTATGAAGATTCCTTCTTATGTAACTGACTCTATGTAAACCCTAGATCCCCCCGGTGTCTATATAAACTGGAGGGGTTAGTCCGGAAAGGATTCCGGAAAGGATATACTCATTACTATAGTCATACAGGTTAGAATTCTAGGGTTTAGCCATTACGATCTCGTGGTAGATCAACTCTTGTAACACTCATATTCATCAAGATCAATCAAGCAGGACGTAGGGTATTACCTCCATAGAGAGGGCCCGAACCTGGGTAAACATCGTGTCCCCCGTCTCCTGTTACCATCGATCCTGGGCGCACGGTTCGGGACCCCCTGCCCGAGATCCACCGGTTTTGACACTGACAACGTACATGAGAGCTGGCCCGCGAGCCAGAGCTCATCCTCTTGGATTTAGTGACGCTGCAGGGACGAACCCGAGCACAGACGCCATGCCGGTCCTTAATCATGAGGTGGTCACGGGTGGGTTTGCAAGGGCATACGATGTTCATGGCATCGAAGTGTCGGACTGGCGAGTGATAATCATAAGGTGACCCATGCAAGGAGGCAAGCTAGTTCAGAATAGATGCAAGAACGATACATGCCACAGGGACGGACCCGTGCGGCCAGGGGATGATGCAGCCCGAGGGGCGCCCCCAATAGAGTAAGCGTAAGATGCAAAAAGATACATGTCGCAGGGACAGGCCCGTGCGACCTAGGGATGATGCAGCCCAAGGGGTGCCCCCAGCTGAATAAACCAGAAAATGTCACATGGCACCGTTGTTGAAGAGGTGTTGGAGCAGCTGAAGATGCACGCTGAAGAAGTCGCTCCTCACGAGTCGTCCGGGGGCTGGTTCCCAGGGGACCCCGGAGGTTCTGGATCCTCCTCCCCCAGGACGGCCTACCGCCAGGGCGCCTTGCATGAGCCAGTGAAAGGCGACAGCTGCATTCGATAGGCCGAAGGGCATGCGAACGTAGTTGTGTGGGGGACCCCCGCACCAACCAACGCTCGATGGCCAGAAGCACCCCTGAGATGCAGCCCTGTTGAGCCTTGGGACGTCGACGCAGACACGGGGCTCGTCGTCTGCGCTAGGACAAGGAGCTGTGCTAGGTGGTGGACGGCAGTCGCCGCGCATGGCTCTTGCCTCTTGAAGCTCCTTGGTGGTCTTGGTGATGAACTCCTGAGCACTAGGCAGCTCGTGCCTTGTGCCCTGATGAGGGAAGCGTGCGTTGAAGCATGCCTCCACGTGGCGCCCGAGCGCCTCCCTCGTGACATTGGCTAAGTCAAAGGCCCTCCAGAAGAGAGCCCCCAAGCCCAGCCTAAGGAGGGCACCAGGTGCGCCTTCCTATGCGAGGGAGGAAGGCGCCCCATCCATGGGTGCAGATCCTGAGGTGGTGCCACTGGAGACTCCGCCCTCCTGAAGCCCTTGGTAGAGTAGCTGCTTCTTCTTCTTGGGGACAACCTTAGGAGGATAGACGTTGCCTTCGTTATCTGGGTTTTCGGCCGCCGCAGCCTGGTAAGCGCGCTCGAGAGAGCACACTGCGTCATTTTCCTCGCAAGCGACCGTGATGACGCCGCAGCTTCCTGGCATCTTGAGGACATTGTAGCCATGGTGGGTCACTGCCATAAACTTGGCAAGGGCCGGATACCCAAGGATGGCATTATACAGCAGGCGGATGTGGGCGATGTCGAAGTCGATGAGCTTGGTGCGGTAGTTGTCGCGCTTGCCGAAGGTGACAGGAAGGCGGAGCTGCCCTATCGGGGTGGTGGAGCCGTTGGTCACTCCTGAGAAGGGCTTGGTTGGCTGCAACTGATAATAGGGCACTTGGAGGCGGTCGAATGTCTCGACAGAGAGAACGTTGAGCCTCGCGCCGCCGTCAATGAGAGTTTTGGTGACAAGGACGTTGCTGATGATGGGTGAGCAGAGCATCGGGGGGTGCCGACAGTTGCCGCGCACTTGAGCTGGTCGGACAAGCTGAAGGTAATGGTGCACTTGGACCACCTGAGAGGGCGCGTGGCTTCGAGCCTCGGGAGAGCCACGTTCACCTCACGCCCGAACTGCTTGAAGATGTGCTGGGAGGCTGGGGCCTGAGTGCCGCCCAAGATGCAGGCGATGGCGCGTAGCTCCTGGAAGCCCCCAGCCCCATCGTCCTGGTGATGGTCGTCGTTCCTCCTTGGCGGTGGTGGCAACGGAGGAAGGCCAGCCTTGCCTTGAGGTTGGTCCTCACGAGGCTGATCCCTCCAGGCGCCCTCACGAGGCTGGTCCTGCCAGCTGTCCTCGCGAGGCTGGTCGCACCACTCCTGGCAGGGGCCGCGATCGTCCCAGCATCCTCCACTTCGTCCTTCTCCTCGGTCGTAGCCTCGGTCGTTGCGCTCGGGGTGTCGGCCAAAGCGCCCATCGCAGATGGGCCTGAGCTCTTGGCAGTCATTGGTGTTGTGGCTGTGCACGTTGTGGAAGGCGCAGAACGGGCAGTTGACCTTGGATGACTCGGGGTGGTCGCACCCGCGCTTCATTTCTGGCTCGGCCGCTAGCACGGCTGCTCCGTTGCGCTTCACGTCCTTGGTCTTGGCCTTCTTGTCTTCTGGGTTAGCGGCTGGAAGCTCGAGGAGGGAGAGGCGCCCCTCCTCGGCTCTCATGCACTTGGTCGCCATGTTGAACATCTCCAGAACCGTGCACAGGTCCTCGTGGATGGCGAGCTCCTCCTTCATCTTGACATCACGGACGCCATCAGAGAATGCTGAGATGATGGCCTCGTCCATCACCTTGGGGATCTTAAGGAGAACTTTGTTGAAACGTTGGATGTACTTTTGCAGAGTCTCCCCTGGCTGCTGCTTGATGCACCGTAGGTCACCAGCGACAGGCGGGCGGTCGTGAGTGCCTTGGAAGTTGGCGATGAAGCACTCGCGCATCTCTTCCCAGGAGGAGATCGATCCCGCAGGCAAGTTCAGGAGCCACGAGCACGCGCCATCTTTCAGGGCCATGGGAAACCAGTTCGCCATGACTTTCTCATCGCCATTGGCCACCTCGATCCTCAGCTCGTAGAGCTGCAAGAACTCAGCAGGGTCGGGGGTGCCGTCGTAGCGAGGAGGTAGGTCGGGCTTGAACTTGTCGGGCCAGACAACGCTGCGCAGCTTGAGGTGAAGGTGGTGCAACCCGCCGTGGTCACTGGAGCCCGCCGTGGAGGTGGAGCCTGGTCTTGGTACCCACGCGCTGCCACCACGGGCGGCGCACGGTCTTGACGTGGTGGTGCAGGGACTGCAGGAGCACTTTCTTGCGGCCGAGGGACCTCCTGGCAGCTTCCTTCTTCGTGCGCGGGTGCCGCGCGCGGTGGGTCGTGCCACGGGGCCGCGTGTCTTGGTGCGAGGGAGACGCCTTGACGTGGAGGTGGCGGAGGCGCTCTGTGAGCCACGTTGTGCGTAGCAGGAGGCGGACGAGGCAGCGAGAGGGATGGTGCAAGAGAGCCCCAGCGGCGTTGACGAGCTCGGCGATGCGCTCCAGCCAGTCCTTGTAGAGGTCGTCGACGAGGCGGTAGCGTAGGAGCTCGCGCGCCATGACTAGCGCAGCCTGCGCGTCCGTAGGCCCGCGGCGAGCGTGGGATGACGAACCGGCCGGAGTCAGCGACGGGGTGGCGGTGCGTCCGTCCCGCCGCACGGAGGGATGCAGCGACGAATCCTACTGCTCGTTTGCTGCCAGGCCAGTGGTGGCGTTGGTAGCGGGTGATGGAGAGCGGCGAGGAGGTCCACCGACAAGCGCTGTCTGGGCGACACGGGCATTGAGAGTGGCACGACGCTCAGCGTGGGCTCGACGAGCGCCGGCCATGGGACTGGTGGAGCGGTGAAGCGTGGATCGATGGAGGAAAAGCTTCGGCGCACCCCTACCTGGCGCGCCAAATGTCGGATTACAGGTTCCGGCAAACCCTTGTGTGGTTCGAACTCTGGGGTGCGCACGAAGTACTCTCTTCCCCTAGCTCACTTGCTCAGCGATTCCACGGCCTAGCTCGACGAACCCAAAGAACACGAGACATAGAGGTTTATACTGGTTCGGGCCACCGTGTGGTGTAATACCCTACTCCAGTGTGGTGGTGGATTGCCTCGAGGGCTAAGGATGAACTGGTACAATGGATAAACAGCCTCAGGAAGAGAGGTGTTCTTGAGCTCAATGAGCTAGTGGATGTGGGGATGGAATGGATCCAATCCAAGATCAGTCTCTCTCTTTATCCTCTCTCCAACCCACATCCCCCTTTCTATGGTGGTGGCTAGGTCCTACTTATAGAGGCCTTGGTCCTCTTCCCAAATGTTAGGCGGGAAGGGATCCCACAATGGCCAGGTTTCAAGGGAGACAACTAGTACAATCTATCCTGACAAAAGGTGGTCTTCGCCTGCCAAAGGCTCTGGTGGTGATGCTATTGTGGGCTCTGCGATGACCTCCGTCCTGCCGTCCTGGGGGTCTTGGTCTTGTTGCACCGATATGGAAACCTTTGTCTGATGCCTCGGGACCCCGCGCCTGCGCTTGCCGCCTTAGCACCAAATAGGACACTGGTACACTGCGCCCGCTGGCGCCCGCCTGGCCTTGGTCGTCATGGCTCACGTCACATGAACCTCGCGAGGTGCCCCTTGCATAGATATCTCCGCTCCTCAGGAGCCATCCTAGAGAGGCTGCCCCTAGGGAGGTCTTTGTGTCGTCCGCCTCGCGAGGCTTGGCCCCTCGCGAGGGTCTTGAGTTGTTGCTACTGAAAATGGGATGTACCAGGCCGTTGGTGGAGCCACACTCTAGGCCGCAGGCAGGCAAGTCTGGGCACCCCCGGTCCCAGAATGCCAATAGCCCAGCTCGCCACCTGGCTGCCCAGCCTGCTCTCTGTCTAGCTGCTCCAGTCGGCCTGCTACGTGAAGTCAACTACAGCGTCCCATCGAACACGACATGGACGAGACGGCTGTACCTGGCACTGTTGACGAATAGTAGTGGCGACATCATCTATAGTGTACTTGTCCATGGGCACTATTTTATAAAGTGCACCAGGGACAAGGAGGCATGCACATCACGCACACACACTCTCATGGGCATGGTACCCCATGCCTACCTGCCCACCATGCCACTACCTAGCTTAGGAAGTAAGCTACCCTAAGCCTATATATATGGTGACACATCCATCCATCCAAGAGGAGGAATGCCCACGACCACAAGCCATTTGGCCACAAGAGCATGCGTGCTCATCTGGCCACCCGCATATACAAAGTCACATGCCTATGGCACTGACCTTAGATACAGCTCCAGGAACACTCTGTACTGCCGATATACCACATAGATACAGACATGCAGGAGTAGGGGTGTTATCTCTTTGGAGAGCCCCTAACCTGGGTAAACCACCGCGTGATACTCGCATACCCGTCCCCGAATATTCCACGACAGTCTTGCCCTTGCCTCAAGCCACCCCGTGGCATCTGTCGACTCGCGGTATCCCCTGACGACTGATGCAGGAATATTCCAACAATGTGGGACTCCAAGAATCCCCTCATGGCACCTTATCGGCAAGCAGTAACTAACATCGTAGGTCACTTCAAGGGTTATCAAGTGGATCACATTGATAAGCGGCTCAACGAGGTGGCTGATGCATTGTCGTGGCTGGGCTCTCAGCGTAAGCCGGTTCCTCCTGATGTTTTCCTTGATGTACTCCATAATCCTTCTGTGAATTTGCCACCCGAGGAAGATCTGGTTATGCCTGACCCGGAGGCGCAGTTGGCGGCGGCTCTTCGTGCCACCCCAGACTAGTCGGTTCCTTATGTGGCGTATCTAACTCGAGGCAAGCTCCCTAAGGATGAACTTATTGCTTGTTAGATCGTCCCCCGCTCTAAGTCTATGACTATTGTCCATGGCGAGTTGCACAAAAGAAGCATCACCGGTGTTTTTCAATGTTGCGTTTCCCTAGATGAGAGCCGCGAGATCCTCAATGAGATCCACTCAGGTGACTGTGGTCATCATGTCGTCTCAAGATGCTTGGTCACAAAGGCTTTTCGAGACGGCTTTTATTGGCTCACGGCTCATGCAGATGGTGAGGATATCGTGTGTAGATGTGATGGATGTCAGAAGTTTGCACGTCAGGCTCATGTACTGGCTCAGGAACTTCGGATGATTCCCATCACCCGGCCTTTTGCAGTATGGGGGCTTAATATGGTTGGTCCGTTCAAATGGTCCAAGGACAAGAAAACTCATCTTCTAGTTGATGTTGATAAATTCACTAAGTGGGTTGAAGCAGAGCCTATCAGTAATTGCGATGCTGAGACAATAGTCAAGTTTGTGAAGAAGTTGATCTTTCGTTTTGGTTATCCACATAGCATCATCACTAATAATGGGACTAACTTATCCAAAGGAGCTATGAAGAAGTTTTGTCAGCAAGAGCACATCCGACTTAACGTGGCCTCTATGGCACACCCTCAGTGCAATGGCCAGGCAGAACGTGCTAACCAGGAGATTTTACAAGGCATCAAGCCCAGACTTATGGTCCCTCTTGAGCATACTCCGGGTTGTTGGGTTGAGGAGCTCCCTTCTGTCCTTTGGAGCATACGGACTACCCCCAACAGATCAACTGGTTATATGCCTTTCTTCATGGTTTATGGTGTTGAAGAAGTGCTACCTAGTGATATTCGTCATGATTCCCCCAGAGTGGAGGCTTATGTTGAAGCAGATAACAAGAAAGCTCGCTAGGACTCTCTCGATGCTCTGGAGGAAGAACATGATGCGACACCGTCTTCAGAGAAGAGGGTGTTCAAGGGGAGGTCCGATCTTCACGGCGTAGGATTGATAAATGGATGGGGATAACTAGCTATAAGCAACCGAAAAATGGAAAATAAGAGATTATGACCCGACGAGGAGGAGGCTCAACGAAGCTTGCAATCCGAACATTTGCCGATCCACAACCCGCAATACTACCCCACACAACCACGCTCAAGTCGTGGAGCATGGGATAGGTGCAATCCGCAAGGGAAACCACAAACTCTAACCCACACAACATGATATAGTCGTGGAGCACGAATTAGGAGCAATTTCTCAAGGAATCATGAGAATAAGGGTAACAAGAGCTCTCCAATCTCAGGAGGAGTCTATGTCTTTGGTCTTTGATAGAAATGGCAAAAGTCCCCAACAAAGGGAAGAGCTAGCCTATTTATAATCGGGACAACCCCCTGGATAGGTGTGAAATAGAACTAGCTTCTGGAACCAGCTTGGGTGTGAAAGGGAACCAGCTTTGTTTGACTAAATGGCTTCAAGACTTAATGGGGTAGCTTCTGGAATACTCTCGTTGGAGGTGGTTGGCAGTTCCCGACCAAACATTGTTCACTGGAGTCGAACAATGTTTCGTTCAGTAGCAAACTCAAGTTCTGGGAACCTTTCGCAAGTTGGAATATGCAAACTCGTACAAAACATTGTTTTGTCAGAATCAAAACAATGTTTCTTCAGCAGACAACTCATTCTTCATGAATTCCTAACTTTGTTCCTTCACCATAAAACATTGTTTTGCACGGACTGAAATATGTTTGGCCTTCTTCGCTATCGCACCTGAGTTCAAACAACAACAAAGGAGGTGAAGGCACAACCATGTTTTCAAGGTCAAATGATATACTTAAGTTAGCGTTCACCTGATCATGTATTTGCATTCTGCGGCTTCTTGTGATTGGACCGTTGATGATTAGTGGTGTGTTGCCCATGGTTGGGATGTCCTCATCATCCTCCCCCTCTTGAGAAGGAGTTGTCCTCGACTCTAACGGTCCTAAGTATGGGGAAATATCGGAGACATTGAAGGTTGGGCTAACACCATATTCTTCTGGAAGATCAATCTTGTAAGCATTGTCGTTGATCCTTTCGAGCACCGCGAATGGTCCATCACAGTGTGGCTGCAATTTGCACTTGCGTTGCTCAGGAAAACAGTCCTTCCAAAGGTGTACCCATACCAAATTGCCTTGCTCGAACACTAGCTTCTTCCTGATCTTGTTTACCTCCTTCGTATATTGTTCAGTCATTTTCTCAATGTTCTCCTTTGCTTGGGCATGAAGTTTCTTGACTAAATCAGCATGCTTACTTGCATCAAGGCTGGTTCGTTCCTGTAGTGGCAAAGGCAAAAGATCGATGGGAGCAATAGGTTTGAATCCATAAACAAGTCCAAATGGGCAAAATTTAGTGGTTGAATGTACCGCCATGTTATACGCGAACTCCACATGAGGTAGACATTCTTCCCACATCTTCAAATTCTTCTTGAGGACTGCTCGTAGCATCATGGACAATGTTCAGTTGACAACTTCAGTCTATCCATCAGTTTGTGGGTGGCATGTCGTGGAAAATAGGAGCTTGGTGCCAAGTTTTCCCCACAAGGTCTTCCAAAAGTAGCTCAGAAATTTGGTGTCACGGTCTAACACAATCGTGCGTGGTACTCCATGTAGCCACACAACTTCCCTAAAAAATAGATCAGCAATGTGTGAAGCATCATCGCTCTTATCAAGGGATAAAATGTGCCATTTTGCTAAAACTATCAACTACCACAAACACCGAGTCGCTCCCCCTCTTAGTCCGTGGTAAACCAAGAACAAAATCCATAGAAATATCTTCCCACGGAATATTCGGAATAGATAGAGGAGTATATAAACCATGAGGATTCAAGCGGGACTTAGCTTTGTGACAAATCTCGCATCTCATCACGTAGCGTTCCACGTCATGCCTCATACGCGGCCAAAAGAAGTGATCAATGAGCACACTTTCAGTTTTCTTGGCTCCGAAATGTCCCATGAGACCACCAGCGTGAGCCTCCTGCAAGAGAAACAAACGAACAGAACAATCTGGGATGCACAATTTGTTAGCTCGAAATAGAAATCCATCATGCAAGTGAAACTTCTCCCATCCCTTTCCCTTGTTGCACTTTGAAAATGGTTCAGAAAAGTATGAGTCATTAGCATACAATTCTTTGATGCTTTCTAAACCAAGGATTTTAACATCAAGTTGGGAAAGTAAAATGTGACGCCTAGACAATGCGTCGGCAACAACGTTATCCTTCCCTTTCTTGTACTTGACAATATAAGGAAAAGATTCTATGAACTCACTCCATTTTGCATGTCTACGGTTCAGTTTGAGTTGGCCCTTTAGATGTTTTAAAGATTCGTGGTCAGAATGTATTACAAACTCTTTTGGCCATAAGTAATGCTGCCATGTTTCCATAGATCGAACAAGTGCATGTAATTCTTTATCATAGACGGAATAATTAAGAGTTGGACCATTAAGCTTCTCACTATAGTAGGCAATGGGTTTACCTTCTTGCATTAGAACTCCACTAATGCCAACACCGCTTGCATCACATTCAATCTCAGATGTCCACTAGTGCAGAACCGGGATGTATCACCGGTTTGTAAGGGCCTTTAGTGTCGGTTCTGCAACCGGCACTAAAGGGTGGGGACTATAGGGCCCCCCCTTTAGTACCGGTTCTACACGAACCACCGCTAAAGGGCCACCACGTGGCACAAGCCAGCGCCGGGGGCAGGGAGCCCTTTAGTACCAATTGGTAACACCAACCGGTACTAAAATATTGGGGGGTTTTGGTTTTATTTTTTATTTTTCCTTTAATTTTGTGTTTTCCATTTAAATATTTTTTATTTACTGGTATTTTACGATACTACATATTGTACACGTTATGCATATATATAAATAGAATTTCTCATAGAACCGATCATATATATATACATAAACACTCTTCTGATCAGGGGATCAGAATAATATTCTGATCACAACCTGAACTGCCTGAGTAACGCGTCTAAACTTCCCTCTGTACGAACCCGACCTTCGGGCTATCTTCACAACCATGGCTTCCCCCACGAATTTTTCTTGTTAGTCGTGTTCTATATGATGTTAGTGTAATCTGCAAACGATTTTTAGCAACTAAATACCCGTTTTAAATAGGAATCTCGCTCATAGGCGGATTTTGCAATCGGGTCGTGATGAACTCGCGTTTTTTTTGCAATTTTACTGCGTGAGTTGTTCGACCTGAACTTCCCCTTGTGCTAGGTTGAACTTCCGCCAACTTTGCCCAAATGGGGCTTGCTATATACTGTTGGAAAGCTATGGACATCAGTATCATGACCCAATTTAAATTTTTGGCAAAATGTAAGCGGTTTAAGAGCGGTTTTGAAAACCGTTTTTTCTTCATACAAAAAACATGAATCGTATTTTCGACCGCATTTCTAAATAGTTTATCGGAATGAGGCAAATAATATGGCGTTGGAAAACTGCTGAAAACCGCTCTTTCCACATGTTGAAAGTTTTTCCTAATTCCCTATGGTTAAAGAGTAGTTTGGAAAATTGTAAAATTTTGTAAACCGAACAGCTGAGTTCGTATTTTTGATGTCATTTCTAAATGGCTAATCCAATTAAGGCAAGTGATATGGCGTTGGAAAGCTTATGAAAATGCGCTACTTTCTCATGTTGAAAGTTTTTTCTAATTTTGAACGGTTTAAAAGTAATTTAGAAAACGGTACAAGTCCCACCAAATTCGTTTTTTCGAGCTAGTTTTTTAATCGTACGCCCGAATGCAACAAATGATACGGCGTTGGAAAGCTTGGGGAAATGCGAAACTTTTTGGTATATATTATTTCTCCCAATTCCTTACTATTTTAAGTTAATTTTGAAAATGGCTAAAACGTATTTTCACCGTAATTTCTACAAACTTTATCAGAATGGGGCAAATAATATACTGTTGAAAAGCTATGGAAAATGCGAAACTTTTTTGTATTGATGGTTTTCTCTGATTCCAAGCCGTTTTCAAGTAATTTCTAAAACGGTGGGATCATTCGTTCTGCCTTTATCGCAAAACAGATTCTTCCAAAATGCACCGCGTGAAGACTTGAACTTCTCGGCATGTCTACTTGAACTTCACTCTATTTTTCACGTGTTTTTTTTTGCTCGTAGCTCTCCATCCACTGCTTGTAGCTCTCCATCCACTCACCGGCATTGACCAAGTGATATACCGATGGAAAGCTGCTGTAGACACGCAACTTTCCCGTGTTGATCATTTTTTCATACTCGCGACAGTTTTAAAAGTTTTTCTTGTGAAATTCATTCAGCCTAGTAGTTGAACTTCCAGTTGTTTTCACGTTGAACTTCTGTGACGTATTTTTGGTTGTAATTTTCTAATCCATTTGTTAGTGTTACACAAATGATATTCTTTTGTACAAATCTCTCTCATGATATGTTTTTTAACTTTCTCCGACCGAGGACTTGAACTTACACAAATGATATTTGGGCCGTTTTGAAGTAAATTAGAAAACGACGAGATAATGATTTTTTGCCTTCATCGTGAATGGAAATGCACTGCGTGAAGTAGTTGAACTTCTCGGGCATGTCTGTTTGAACTTCACTCTGTTTTTGACGTGCTATTTTTTGACGTTCTGTTTTTTGCACTGCGTGCAATAGTTGAATTTCTCAGGCGTGTCTATTTGAACTTCACTCTATTTCACTTTATTTGTATTTTTCCTATATGAAATACACACCATGTAGTACGTGGACTACCATGTTGTCATCACTTTGAAAATCTCTCTGGTTTGAGAGAATTATTTTAAAACACAAAAAACAACATATTTTTTATGTATTTTGGACATCCAAATACACGGTGAACCTCTCTCACAAGAATCTTTTGAACTTTCCCTCACAGAGCACTTGAACTTCTAGCAACCATTTTTCGTTTATGAGTTGTTTTTAAAAATGCAAAAAATGTCATTGTGTTTTTTATTTTTTGAAGGGGTAAATCCGAGGTTTTAATAAACTCTGAAATTCTGTGTTATTTCATTTTGAACTGCACCTTTTTATTTTTTGAGTAAAGAATTGTATTCAATTTTTATACGAAAAAATCGAACATGGAAATACAGGGTGAACCTCTCTTGCAACAATTTTTGAACTTCCCCGGATAGAGCACTTGAACTTCTGTTAACAAACTTCTTAAGATTTTATTTTTCTATACTTTATTTCTCACCTGAAATGCATTCCTTACATTACTCGAACTTCTCGTTGTTTTCACTATGAACTTCTGTCGCTTTTTGTGTATACGTCGAATTACATGCAATTGAAGGTCTCATGTTATTTTTTACCATTTTAAAACATGTAGTTGGAGGTCGGATGTCCCGCAATATAAATTCTGAACCATGCAAGGTGGTGCACGTGAACTTCTTGCAACAAATCTGAGTTTATTATATACTTCGAACTTCTCTGTTATTTTAGTTTCAACTTCTTAGTCATATTCTTAAAAAGGAAATATGATTTTAAATAAGCATCAAACATTTTTTTTGTAAATTGAACTTCATAGTTTATTTTTTTCTTAGAAATGGTAGTAATTTGAGTTTCCCGTATACATCGAACTACTCCTCTTTTTTAATTTGAACTTTGTCATTTTTATTTTTAGTAACAAGGAAAAATCTGAGTTTTTTATAAATATCAAACTTCTCTATTTTCGTAATTTGGACTTCTTGGTTTATTTCCTTGTAGTAACGGAAAAATCCTAGTTTTCTAATAAATATTGAACCGACCCGTTATTTAAATATGAACTTCTAGAGTTTTTTTTTGTAAGAAACGGTGAAAATCCTTTTTTACGAATTTTCTACTGCTCTATTTTAAAAAAATTGAAGTTCTTGTTTTTTCATTCCTTAATAATGAGGAAATATGTTTTCTTATAACTATCGAACTGCTCCGTTTTTTCGATTTTGAACTTCTAGGGTTTTAAAATAAATAAAATCCCTTTTTTATATAAATTTGTGTTGAGATGCTTTGTTTTTTTGTGTTTCACCTTCTTGGGGTTTGTAATAAACATTGGACTTCTTTATCTTAAAGAATTAGAAATCTAACTTTTTCTAGAAACAGGGAAATCCATGTTTTTGTATAATTTTTGAAATGATCAAAATTTTAAATTTGAACTTCTTGATTATTTTAGAAATGAGGAAAATTCATTTTCCAAAGATGGGAAATCCATGAGCTTTTTTTTGTACAAACGTATGTGTCTCTTTTTTGTTTTCTCATTATTGTCGAACTCTCCAATTTATTAAATATGAACTTCGAGAGTTTACATTATTTTAGGCGGTTCTTATTTTGTTCTTCGTATAGAAATATTGTCGTGCTTTGTTTTAAAATTTTGAACTTCTTGGTTATATTTCTAGGAACAAAAAATCCAATTTTTTGTTACAATTGAACTCCTTTTTTAGTTTAATTAGAACTTCTCGGTTTAAGAGGAAATGGAATGCTCTATTATTCTAATTTTTATAAATTTCGAACTTCTCTATTTTTTATCTTGAACTTCTTACTTTTATTTTTAGAAAAAAAATGTTTTTTTACCTATACATCGAACAAATTTTTTCTTGAATATTTTTTTCTAGAAACAAGAACAATGTGTGGTTTTTTGTATGCATAGTGCTCATCCGTTATCTTAATTTGAACTTATTGGTTTTTATTCTTTTAGTAATGAGGGAAATAAGATTTTTTTCAAACTTCTTTGTTCTAAAATTTTGAACTTCTTGGTTTTATTCTTTTAATAATGAGAGAAAACTGAATTTTTTTATTAACATTGTACTACTCTGTTAGTTTCATCCGAACTTCTTGGTTTCTTTTTAGAAAATGTGTATACTGCATCCCCTTTTTATTTAAAATTTTGTTTTTGCATTCGAGAACAAAGTGAACATCCTTTATCTTGTTGATGTTTTTGAAGTGAATTTTCTAGGCTTGTTTTTTGTTTGTGCTCTTTTTAAATTTGTTTGTCACTTGAAGTTCTAAAAGAATCGCAAATCTGCTATGTTTTCCCTTGTGTGTTTAAATTTTTTTTGAACTTGCTGAGATACACATAACACACTTGACCTTATCGAACAGAACTTTTGACCTTCACAAAATAAAATACATAGTGTACAAGCACAAATACAAATCAATTTCTTTTTGTTTTTATATGGCATCTCATTCCCATATGAGAAAGTAGTGCCTTAGATTAGACTTATTTTTTTAACAAATGATATTTTTTGTTCAATTCTCTGGTGGAATTTCGCTAAACAAATGGAGGGCGTCAAAGTATTTCACACACACACACGCACACATAGTTTGAACTCTCACATGATCAATATATGAACTTCCATAGTTCCATTTTCAACCGTAGAACACACTTTGCTACATATGTTAGATGCCATCGTTTCCTTCGCTAAGGCATAAAAACAAATAGGTGTGGTGCACCATAAGTAACATCGGTGGAGATAAAGAAGGGAGGTAGACGATTGGCACTTTGGCAGGGAGTAGTCACCGGCAGGGGGAGGTGCAGAGGTGGAGCACACACAACCGCGGCGACGCCACTAACAATGTTGGTCGAGGGAGAGAAGGAATTTGCATGATGGTGTATTTGATGCAAGGGCGGCGATGGAGATTGACCGAGGCGACGCACAAGCAATGGATCCGGCCGAAGCAGTAGGCACTGAACTTCGTGTCGCGGCACAGTCGACCTCAGCAGCATGGGATTTACTCTGCATCTGGAGGTCCGGCCAGGGAAGATGCGTCGGGGATGGGAGGGCGGCGGGAGGCGCGTCCAGGCCGACGGGCAGGCTGCGGGAGACGCGTTGGGCTCGGTGGGAGGTTGAGGTCGGGGGAGGCGCTGCCAGGTTGACGGAACGACGGCGGGAGGTGCGTCAGGACGGGGGCGGCGCCGCCGGGCTGAGGGAACGGCGGCAGGAGGTGTGCCGGGGACGAAGGCGATAGCGGGTGGCACGTTGTGGCCGAGAGGACATCGATGGGAGGTCCGTCGGGACCGGGCGGGTCGGCGTCGGGAGGCGTGGTTGAGGCGGCGGCCTCGCGCCGGAGAAGTCGGGGCAGCGGCACGCCTGGAGGAGGCGGGGCCGGCGGTGCGCCCGGACGAAGGCGGGGCGGCGGCGCGCCCGGAAGGAGGCTGGGGCGGGAGGCGTGCAGGGCGACCGGAGGTCGAGGGTGGGGGGAGGTGGGTGACGAGGAGTGACGAGGATAAGGTCGGGCGCTTCGGGCTTTTCTCTCTTAGCTCGCACCGATCTTGGGAACGTACTGTCGGGCCCTTATAGGGCCGATCGTGATCCATATATATATATATATATATATATATATATATATATATATATATATATATATATATATATATATATATATATATATACATACATATCATCGAATGTCTCACAACCACCATTATTCACACATACACATGTATATATATATATACAATTTCTCCTACATGTTGCCTTGGTGCCTTCGGAGCATGATGACAATTGGGAGTGGTTCATGGGGGCGGTAGCGGGTAATAGTATTCTCCTTTGGGATCTATGACTTGGTCGAGCAAAATCCCGCTATTTCCTCTTGAAGTGCTAGTATGCGCTTCGTTGGTAGGAGCTTCTCCCGCACCTCTTTGAACTGTTAAGGAGATCAATATGCATGTATATTAGTTGTGTGACTAGATATCGATAATGATGTGAAAATTGTGAATAGTGTTCTAGAAAACGTACCCATTCCTGTCTTTGAGATTTGCTCCTTTCGGACACCATCATGCGAATGTTCTCGCAAATTTAGTATGCACACAGATCAGTCCCCAGCGCCTGCTTCAGGGCCTTTACGAGAATGGAATTTAATAAGACAATAATTAATCAAGCATGATAATTAATTAATGGTATTGAAACAAGAATTAAAGAGATGGTAAGCTAGCTAGTACTACTTAATTACTTCCCTTGGGTCGATACCAAAACAGCTTTTGTCGCCATTTGCCTGGAGTCACCTTGATGAACTTTTCCCAAGCCCTGCCCGCCGGCAAAGAAAAATTAGTAAAGGGGTTATTAAATAGTTGATATCAGGAAATGACAAACTAAATAGGCCGAGATATAGTTAATAATGATTGAAATTACCTGTTGACTATCCCCTTCAAGATGCTGTAGTCACTTTCTTTTTTAAGTAGTGAGTCCAGTAATTCAACTTTTCCTTCTTCAACTTTAATGTCTAACAAGATCCAGTGGTAACTGCATGCGCACATGTTTGCATGTCTTAATTAAGCGGGCATGTACATAAGACTAATCAACTACCCTAAACCCTATACACTTAATTATTAACATCTAGATAGCTAGTAAGAAAAAATAGAATTTGTAATACAAGACAATGTGACTCACAGGAAGTTGTAAGGAAGTAGTATATCTTCATTGGTATTGAGGCACTTCAAGAACTCTAGCATTTTATTCTCTACATCTGCTTTATACCATCCAATTTCCATGTCGTTTCATTAATGGTATTTGGGTCAATGAACCTAATGCCATAGCGTCCAGCTTTTTCATTTCATACATCTTCATCCTGCATAATACCACAAAAAAGAATATAGTGAGGATAATTACAGGTAATGATCGATCAATGAGCACTAAAGCTAGCTTGAGACTTAAATTACAGAAAGAAATCACTTACAGACAATAGCAACTGACGAGAGATTTGTCGAGTGCATCTTGATTGAATAACTGAAATAGTTCTGAATACTCAACGGACATAGGTAGCTTATGGAAGTAATGCTCTTCCTTGACCTTCACCATGAGGGACTCTCGATTGGAACTCTTAGTAATTTTCATCTACCAATCATGCAATTCATACATTCTCATTGGGAGGTTCTTGACCTCCTCGGGCTCGACAAAAGGTTGTCCGTGGACATATTTTTGTTTTATTTCCTCCTCTCTAAGCGGAGACATGGGCTCGATCTCGAGGAGTTGTCCTACAGTGATACCGAGCATTTCAGTCTACATTATATGCTCCTTGGTTATTACCAGATTGCCCAACTGGGGAACAGTTTGCCCACATATATATAGGGCAACGGTACTCTCATGTGTTGTTGGCACAACAAGCGGGAGGATCGACTGCGCCACCTATTCTCTCAGCTGGGGAACAGTTTTCCCGCATTTTTTGCCAGCTGCTCGGCTCGAGCTCGAGCTTGACTCCTTTTGTAGTTGTGCTCGATGTGCTTTCCTGATTTGGCGCTCATAGTCTGAGTTAACAGGCTTGGGAGCTGGTGGTCTAGCCATACGAATGAAGTGGTCAATCTTTTCCTCAGGCACTTTCTCCCTTGGTGGCGGTGTCGGTTTCGGTCCAAAATAGGTGTCCACTTGGGCATGCACTATGGCTGCGTTTTGCTCCTCGGTCATGTCGTAAGGCCTCTGAGGAAGAGGAGCGAGGCTTGGACAAAATTTATATCACTTGCCTCCGCCTGTACCTCCTGTACTACCTCGACTCATACCACCACGCACCATAGCTGCGGCGGCTCTCTTCTGCGATTGCTAAGGCGGCGGAGACGGCTGACGTGGCTGAGTTGGAGTAGGAGCAGTGGCCTGACGCTGTGCCTGACTTGGAGGAGGAGGAGTGGCCTGACGCGTTGGTGGACTTGGAGGAGCGGGAGTCTGCTGACACGGTGGCAGACTTCGAGGAGGAGTCTACTGACATTGTGTCGGACTTGAAGCAGGAGGAGTGGCTTGACGCTTTGCGGACTTGGAGGAGGAGGAGTGGCCTGACGCATTGGTGGACTTGGAGGAGCGGGAGTCTGCTGACTCCATGGCGGACTTCGAGGAGGAGTCGGCTTACGCGGTGTCGGTGGCCTTCGAAAGATGATGCAATCCTTTCTCCATAGGATGATACGATGTTTGGCCTCTCCTAGTGTGTGCTCCTCGTCACCTCCAGGAATGTCAAGCTCTAGCCCCGAATATTGGTCCACCACCTCATCAACCACGACACGAGCATAGCCAGCTGGAATCGGGTTCCAATGGAAGGCTGCATCGGGGGAATTTGTATAAGCAATGGCGTCCGCCACCTTCATGAATATGTTCTTCATTTTGAAGTGTAGCTCACAGTTAGTGCTCTCCATGATGTCATCCACAGGGTATCTATCCATCAGTGTGTCGCCCGGGGCGGAACCTGAAGGAAATATACCCTAGAGGCAATAATAAAGTTATTATTTATTTCCTTATATATCATGATAAAAGTTTATTATTCATGCTAGAATTGTATTAACCGGAAACATAATACATGTGTGAATACATAGACAAACGGAGTGTCACTAGTATGCCTCTACTAGACTAGCTTGTTAATCAAAGATGGTTATGTTTCCTAACCATGGACAAAGAGTTGTCATTTGATTAACAGGATCACATCATTAGATGAATGATCTGATTGACATGACCCATTCCATTAGCTTAGCACCGATCGTTTAGTATGTTGCTATTGCTTTCTTCATGACTTATACATGTTCCTATGACTATGAGATTATGCAACTCCCGTTTGCCGAAGGAACACTTTGTGTGCTACCAAACATCACAACGTAACTGGGTGATTATAAAGGTGCTCTACAGGTGTCTCCAAAGGTACATGTTGGGTTGGCATATTTCGAGATTAGGATTTGTCACTCCGATTGTCGGAGAGGTATCTCTGGGCCCTCTCGGTAATACACATCACATAAGCCTTACAAGCATTGCAACTAATGAGTTAGTTGTGAGATGATGTATTACGGAACGAGTAAAGAGACTTGCCGGTAACGAGATTGAACTAGGTATGGGATACCGACGATCGAATCTCGGACAAGTAACATACCGATGACAAAGGGAACAACGTATGTTGTTATGAGGTCTAACCGAAAAAAGATCTTTGTAGAATATGTAGGAGCCAATATGAGCATCCAGGTTCTGCTATTGGTTATTGACCGGAGACGTGTCTCGGTCATGTCTACATTGTTCTCGAACCCGTAGGGTCCGCACGCTTAAGGTTTCGATGACAGTTATATTATGAGTTTATGAGCTTTGATGTACCGAAGTTAGTTCGGAGTCCCGGATGTGATCACGGACATGACGAGGAGTCTCAAAATGGTCGAGACATAAAGATTGATATATTGGACGGCTATATTCGGACACCGGAAGTGTTCCGGGGAAGTTTCGGATAAAACCGGAGCACCGAGGGGTTACCGGAACCCCCCGGGGGGTTAATGGGCCTCATGGACCTAAAGTGGAGAAGAGGAGGGGCTGCCAGGGCAGGCCGCGTGCCCCCTCTCCCCCTAGTTCGAATTGGACAAGGAGGGAGGGGCGGCGCCCCCCCTTTTTCCTTCTCTCCTTCCCCCTCTCCTACTTGGACAAGGAAAGGGAGGGGAGTCCTACTACCGGTAGGAGTAGGACTCCTCCTGCGCGCCTCCTACTAGGGCCGGCCGCACCCCCCCCCCTTGGATCCTTTATATACGGAGGCAAGGGGCACCCCTAGACACACAAGTTGATCCACGTGATCATATTCTTAGCCGTGTGCGGTGCCCCCTTCCACCATAGTCCTCGATAATATTGTAGTGGTGCTTAGGCGAAGCCCTACGACGGTAGTACATCAAGATCGTCACCACGTCGTCGTGCTGACGGAACTCTTCCCTGACACTTTGCTGGATCGGAGTCCGGGGATCGTCATCGAGCTGAACGTGTGCTAGAACTCGGAGGTGCCGTAGTTTCGGTGCTTGATCGGTCGGGCCGTGAAGACGTACGACTACATCAACCAAGTTAACGCTTCCGTTGTCGATCTACAAGGGTACGTAGATCATACTCTCCGCTCTCGTTGCTATGCATCACCATGATCTTGCGTGTGCGTAGGAATTTTTTTGAAATTACTACATTCCCCAACAGTGGCATCCGAGCCTAGGTTTTATATGTTGATGTTATATGCACGAGTAGAACACAAGTGAGTTGTGGGCGATATAAGTCATACTGCTTACCAGCATGTCATACTTTGGTTCGGCGGTATTGTTGGACGAAGCGGCCCGGACCGACATTACGCGTACGCTTACGCGAGACCGGTTCTCCCGACGTGCTTTGCACATAGGTGGCTTGCGGGTGAGAGTTTCTCCAACTTTAGTTGAACCGAGTGTGGCTACGCCCGGTCCTTGCGAAGGTTAAAACAACACCAACTTGACAAACTATCGTTGTGGTTTTGATGCGTAGGTAAGATTGGTTCTTGCTTAAGCCCGTAGCAGCCACGTAAAACTTGCAACAACAAAGTAGAGGACGTCTAACTTGTTTTTGCAGGGCATGTTGTGATGTGATATGGTCAAGACATGATGCTAAATTTTATTGTATGAGATGATCATGTTTTGTAACCGAGTTATTGGCAACCGGCAGGAGCCATATGGTTGTCGCTTTATTGTATGCAATGCAATCGCCCTGTAATGCTTTACTTTATCACTAAGCGGTAGCGATAGTCGTAGAAGCATAAGATTGGCGAGACGACAATGATGCTACGATGGAGATCAAGGTGTCGCACCAGTGACGATGGTGATCACGACGGTGCTTCAAGGATGGAGATCACAAGCACAAGATGATGGCCATATCATATCACTTATATTGATTGCATGTGATGTTTATCTTTTATGCATCTTATCTTGCTTTGATTGACGGTAGCATTATAAGATGATCTCTCACTAAATTTCAAGATAAAAGTGTTCTCCCTGAGTATGCACCGTTGCCAAAGTTCGTCGTGCCCAGACACCACGTGATGATCGGGTGTGATAAGCTCTACGTCCATCTACAACGGGTGCAAGCCAGTTTTGCACACACAGAATGCTCAGGTTAAACTTGACGAGCCTAGCATATGCAGATATGGCCTCGGAACACTGAGATCGAAAGATCGAGCGTGAATCATATAGTAGATATGATCAACATAGCAATGTTCACCATTGAAAACTACTCCATTTCATGTGATGATCGGTTATGGTTTAGTTGATTTCGATCACGTGATCACTTAGATGATTAGAGTGATGTCTATCTAAGTGGGAGTTCTTGAGTAATATGATTAATTGAACTTAAATTTATCATGAACTTAATCCCTGATAGTATCTTGCTTGTTTATGTTAATTGTAGATAAATGGCCCGTGCTATTGTTCCGTTAAATTTTAATGCGTTCCTTGAGAAAGCAAAGTTGAAAGATGATGGTAGCAATTACACGGACTGGGTCTGTAACTTGAGGATTATCCTCATTGCTGCACAGAAGAATTACATCCTGGAAGCACCGCTGGGTGCCAGGCCTGCTGCTGGAGCAACAACAGATGTTATGAACGTCTGGCAGAGCAAAGCTGATGACTACTCGATAGTTCAGTGTGCCATGCTTTACGGCTTAGAATCGGGACTTCAACGACGTTTTGAACGTCATGGAGCATATGAGATGTTCCAGGAGTTGAAGTTAATATTTCAAGCAAATGCCTGAATTGAGAGATATGAAGTCTCCAATAAGTTCTATAGCTGCAAGATGGAGGAGAACAGTTCTGTCGGCGAGCATATACTCAAAATGTCTGGGTATAATAATCACTTGATTCAGATGGGAGTTAATCTTCCAGATGATTGCGTCATTGACAGAATTCTCCAATCACTGCCACCAAGCTACAAGAGCTTTGTGATGAACTATAATATGCAAGGGATGAATAAGACTATTCCCGAGCTCTTTGCAATGCTGAAAGCTGCGGAGGTAGAAATCAAGAAGGAGCATCAAGTGTTGATGGTCAACAAGACCACTAGTTTCAAGAAAAAGGGCAAAGGGAAGAAGAAGGGGAACTTCAAGAAGAAAAGCAAGCAAGTTGCTGATCAGGAGAAGAAACCCAAGTCTGGACCTAAGCCTGAAACTGAGTGCTTCTACTGCGAGCAGACTAGTCACTGGAAGCGGAACTGCCCCAAGTATTTGGCGGATAAGAAGGATGGCAAGGTGAACAAAGGTATATGTGATATACATGTTATTGATGTGTACCTTACTAGAGCTCGCAGTAGCACCTGGGTATTTGATATGGTTTTGTTGCTAATATTTGCAACTCGAAACAGGGACTACGGATTAAGCGAACACTGGCAAAGGACGAGGTGATGATGCGCATGGGAAATGGTTCTAAAGTCGATGTGATCGCGGTTGGCACGCTACCTCTACATCTACCTTCAGGATTAGTATTAGAACTAAATAATTGTTATTTGGTGCCAGCGTTGAGCATGAACATTATATCTGGATCTTGTTTAATGCGAGACAGTTATTCATTTAAATAAGAGAATAATGGTTGTTCTATTTATATGAGTAATATCTTTTATGGTCATGCACCTTTGAAGAGTGGTCTATTTTTGATGAATCTCGATAGTAGTAACACACATATTCATAATGTTGAAGCCAAAAGATGCAGAGTTGATAATGATAGTGCAACTTATTTGTGGCACTGCCGTTTAGGTAATATCGGTGTAAAGCGCATGAAGAAACTCCATACCGATGGACTTTTGGAACCTCTTGATTATGAATCACTTGGTACTTGCGAACCGTGCCTTATGGGCAAGATAACTAAAACACCGTTCTCCGGTACAATGGAGAGAGCAACAGATTTGTTGGAAATCATACATACAGATGTATGTGGTCCGATGAATGTTGAGGCTCGTGGCGGATATCGTTATTTTCTCACCTTCACAGATGATTTAAGCAGATATGGGTATATCTACTTAATGAAGCATAAGTCTGAAACATTTGAAAAGTTCAAAGAATTTCAGAGTGAAGTTGAAAATCATCATAACAAGAAAATAAAGTTTCTGTGATCTGATCGTGGAGGAAAATATTTGAGTTACGAGTTTGGTCTACATCTGAAACAATGCAGAATAGTTTCGCAACTCACGCCACCCGGAACACCTCAGCGTAATGGTGTGTCCGAACGTCGTAATCGTACTTTACTTGATATGGTGCGATCTATGATGTTTCTTACAAATTTACCGCTATCATTTTGGGGTTATGCTTTAGAGACGGCCGCATTCACGTTAAATAGGGCACCATCAAAATCCATTGAGACGACACCTTATGAACTATGGTTTGGCAAGAAACCAAAGTTGTCGTTTCTTAAAGTTTGGGGATGCGATGCTTATGTGAAAAAGCTTCAACCTGATAAGCTCGAACCCAAATCGGAGAAATGTGTCTTCATAGGATACCCAAAGGAGACTGTTGGGTACACCTTCTATCAGAGATCCGAAGGCAAGACATTCGTTGCTAAAAATGGATCCTTTCTAGAGAAGGAGTTTCTCTCGAAAGAAGTGAGTGGGAGGAAAGTAGAACTTGATGAGGTAACTGTACCTGCTCCCTTATTGGAAAGTAGTACATAACAGAAACCTGTTTCTGCGACACCTACACCAATTAGTGAGGAAGCTAATGATAATGATCATGAAACTTCAGAACAAGATATTACTGAACCTCGTAGATCAACCAGAGTAAGATCCGCGCCAGAGTGGTACGGAAATCCTGTTCTGGAAGTCATGCTACTAGATCATGATGAACCTACGAACTATGAAAAAGCGATGGTGAGCCCAGATTCCAAAAAATGGCTTGAAGCCATGAAATCTGAGATGGGATCCATGTATGAGAACAAAGTATGGACTTTGGTTGACTTGCCCGATGATCGGCAAGCAATTGAGAATAAATGGATCTTCAAGAAGAAGACTGACGCTGACGGTAATATTACTGTCTACAAAGCTCGACTTGTCGCAAAAGGTTTTTGACAAGTTCAAGGGGTTGACTACGATGAGACCTTCTCACCCGTAGCGATGCTTAAGTCTGTCCGAATCATGTTAGCAATTGCCGCATTTTATGATTATGAAATTTGGCAGATGGATGTCAAAACTGCATTCCTGAATGGATTTCTGGAAGAAGAGTTGTATATGATGCAACCGGAAGGTTTTGTCGATCCAAAGGGAGCTAACAAAGTGTGAAAGCTCCAGCGATCCATTTATGGACTGGTGCAAGCCTCTCGGAGTTGGAATAAACGCTTTGATAGTGTGATCAAAGCATTTGGTTTTATACAGACCTTTGGAGAAGCCTGTATTTACAAGAAAGTGAGTGGGAGCTCTATAGCATTTCTGATATTATATGTGGATGACATATTACTGATTGGAAATGATATAGAATTTCTGGATAGCATAAAGGGATACTTGAATAAGATTTTTTCAATGAAAGACCTCGGTGAAGCTGCTTACATACTCGGCATAAAGATCTATAGAGATAGATCAAGACGCTTAATTGGACTTTCACAAAGCACATACCTTGACAAGATTTTGAAGAAGTTCAAAATGGATCAAGCAAAGAAAGGGTTCTTGCCTGTGTTACAAGGTGTGAACTTGAGTCAGACTCAATGCCCGACCACTGCAGAAGATAGAGAGAAAATGAAAGATGTTCCCTATGCGTCAGCCATAGGCTCTATCATGTATGCAATGCTGTGTACCAGACCTGATGTGTGCCTTGCTATAAGTCTAGCAGGGAGGTACCAAAGTAATCCAGGAGTGGATCACTGGACAGCGGTCAAGAACATCCTGAAATACCTGAAAAGGACTAAGGATATGTTTCTCGTATATGGAGGTGACAAAGAGCTCATCGTAAACGGTTACACTGATGCAAGCTTTGACACTGATTCGGACGATTCTAAATCGCAAACCGGATACGTGTTTACATTAAACGGTGGAGCTGTCAGTTGGTCCAGTTCTAAACAGAGCGTCGTGGCGGGATCTACGTGTGAAGCGGAATACATAGCTGCTTCGGAAGCAGCGAATGAAGGAGTCTGGATGAAGGAGTTCATATCCGATCTAGGTGTCATACCTAGTGCATCGGGTCCAATGAAAATCTTTTGTGACAATACTGGTGCAATTGCCTTGGCAAAGGAATCCAGATTTCACAAGAGAACCAAGCACATCAAGAGACGCTTCAATTCCATCCGAGATCTAGTCTAGGTGGGAGACATAGAGATTTGCAAGATACATACGGATCTGAATGTAGCAGACCCATTGACTAAGCCTCTTCCACGAGCAAAACATGATCAGCACCAAGGCTCCATGGGTGTTAGAATCATTACTGTGTAATCTAGATTATTGACTCTAGTGCAAGTGGGAGACTGAAGGAAATATGCCCTAGAGGCAATAATAAAGTTATTATTTATTTCCTTATATATCATGATAAAAGTTTATTATTCATGCTAGAATTGTATTAACCGGAAACATAATACATGTCTGAATACATAGACAAACAGAGTGTCACTAGTATGCCTCTACTAGACTAGCTTGTTAATCAAAGATGGTTATGTTTCCTAACCATGGACAAAGAGTTGTCATTTGATTAACAGGATCACATCATTAGATGAATGATCTGATTGACATGACCCATTCCATTAGCTTAGCACCCGATCGTTCAGTATGTTGCTATTGCTTTCTTCATGACTTATACATGTTCCTATAACTATGAGATTATGCAACTCCCGTTTGCCGGAGGAACACTTTGTGTGCTACCAAACGTCACAACATAACTGGGTGATTATAAAGGTGCTCTACAGGTGTCTCCAAAGGTACATGTTGGGTTGGCGTATTTCGAGATTAGGATTTGTCACTCCGATTGTCGGAGAGGTATCTCTGGGCCCTCTCGGTAATACTAATCACATAAGCCTTGCAAGCATTGCAACTAATGAGTTAGTTGTGAGATGATGTATTACGGAACGAGTAAAGAGACTTGCCGGTAACGAGATTGAACTAGGTATGGGATACTGACGATCGAATCTCGGACAAGTAACATACCGATGACAAAGGGAACAACGTATGTTGTTATGCGGTCTGACCGAAAAAAAGATCTTCGTAGAATATGTAGGAGACAATATGAGCATCCAGGTTCCGCTATTGGTTATTGATCGGAGACGTGTCTCGGTCATGTCTACATTGTTCTCGAACCCGTAGGGTCCGCACGCTTAAGGTTTCGATGACAGTTATATTATGAGTTTATAAGTTTTGATGTACCGAAGTTAGTTCGGAGTCCCGGATGTGATCACGGACATGACAAGGAGTCTCGAAATGGTCGAGACATAAAGATTGATATATTGGACGGCTATATTCGAACACCGGAAGTGTTCCGGGGAAGTTTCGGATAAAACCGGAGCACCGGGGGGTTACCGGAACCCCCCGGGGGGTTAATGGGCCTCATGGGCCTAAAGTGGAGAAGAGGAGGGGCTGCCAGGGCAGGCCGCATGCCCCCTCTCCCCCTAGTCCGAATTTTACAAGGAGGGAGGGGCGGCGCCCCCCATTTTTCCTTCTCTCCTTCCCCCTCTCCTACTTGGACAAGGAAAGGGAGGGGAGTCCTACTCCCGGTAGGAGTAGGACTCCTCCTGCGCGCCTCCTACTAGGGCCGGCCGCACCCCCTCCTTGGATCCTTTATATACGGAGGCAAGGGGCACCCCTAGACACACAAGTTGATCCACGTGATCATATTCTTAGCCGTGTGCGGTGCCCCCTTCCACCATAGTCCTTGATAATATTGTAGCGGTGCTTAGGCGAAGCCCTGCGACGGTAGTACATCAAGATCGTCACCACGCCGTCGTGCTGATGGAACTCTTCCCCGACACTTTGCTGGATCGGAGTCCGGAGATCGTCATCGAGCTGAACGTGTGCTAGAACTCGGAGGTGTCGTAGTTTCGGTGCTTGATCGGTCGGGCCGTGAAGACGTACGACTACATCAACCAAGTTAACGCTTCCATTGTCGATCTACAAGGGTACGTAGATCATACTCTCCCCTCTCGTTGCTATACATCACCATGATCTTGCGTGTGCGTAGGAATTTTTTTGAAATTACTATGTTCCCCAACAGAACCAACGCTACTTCTCGGCATGGATGGGACGGTGCTATCCAATCCTGGATCATCCACTAGCTGATGCCGCTGCTGAGACCCCCTTTCCTGGCTAAGTGAGTCGATCTGTTGCTGCTGCCGCTGGAATTTGGGTGCCAAGTCTGCATGCACTGATTCTAGGCCTTGAAGGCGTTCTGCTTCTTGCTTCCTCTGCTCCTCCTCCAGCTTCCTCTTCTTCTCCTCCTCCATCTTCCTTCTTGCATGACTTCTGTAGTCGTCATTCCAGTCCAAAAAGCCCTCATACCAAGGAATAACGCCCTTGCCTCGTGTTCTTCCCGGGTGTTCAGGATTTCCCAGGGCGCGCGTAAGCTCGTCGTTCTCTCTGTTGGGCGTGAACAGCCCCGTTCGAGCATCTTCTATTGCTTAAAGTAACTTATCTTCGGCTCCTTTTAGACTTGCCTTCTTCGAAACCAGGCCTGTCTTCGGGTCCAACGCCCCCCCATGCACATAGAACCAAGTTCTGCACCTGGGGGGCAGCTCCTAGTAACTGGAGTGACCCCTGCATCTAGCATCTCTTGCTCAGACTTATCCCACTTAGGCATTGCCATCACATAGCCACCTGGCCCCAGCCTATGGAACTACGTCTTTTTTGCGGCATTGGCCTTGTTTTTTCTCGACCGTTCCTTAGATAATTCTGATTCCTTGAAATTCATGAAAGCGGGCCAGTGTTCTCTTTGCTTCTCCAGTGTTCCCTTAAATTCTGGAGTCTTCCTTCCTCCTTCGACCTAGTTGGCCCATACAGTTTTCTTGTGGGTGTTGAATGCAATTGCCATCTTCCTAAGAGCAGCGTCCTTGACTTTCTGCACATCTGCATCAGTGAAATGATCTGGTAGGGTGAAATGTTCCATGAGAGATTCCCAAAGCGTTTTTTTTGCTCTGTCGTCGACCCAAGTAAGATCTGGACGTTTATTTTTTGGCTCTTTCCATTCTTGAATGGAGATCGGGAGTTGGTCCTTCACAAGAACTCCGCACTGACGAATAAACTTGTTCGCAATGTTCTTAGGTGTGCTTGGTTCACCATTAGCTTTGATGGCATCGATGTTGTACTTTACACCCTCCTTCAACTTTTCGCCCAGGCCTCGCTTTGTCCTGATGCCTGTAGAAGCAGGTTTGCTCGATCCGGACGGCTGAAAGAAGAAAGATCGATTCGTTAATATAACTTCAAATCAAAAAGCATGTGATGATCACCAGATGGTTGCTTATATAAATATACCTTGCTGGTCTTTGTTATTTCAAGATCAACATTGTCTGCATCATCATAATCATAATCATAGTTCATGACTTCATCAATTCGGTCATCAAGATCGAATATCTTATCATCACCCTCCCCCGTATTGTTCAGATATTGAGAGCCTTCATCTTCTTCATTCAGATCATCTGGCCTGCGAGGCCTGCGTATGATCTCGAATAGGGCCTCTTCTCCCCCTCTGTTGGTATTGTCCGCCATAGCTTTTATTTAACTAATCCAGAAGAAATATAAAACAATTTAGTATTCAAACTACAATGCATGGATGCAATCAATAAGGAAAAACTGAATCATAGTACATAATATGCATCGTCTCGAATAATATATAATCTTGAATACATCGTCTCGAATAATATATAATCTCGAATACATCGTCTCTAGTAATATACATAATCTTGAATACATCGTCTCGAATATTATATATCGAATACATCACTAGCTAGCTAGCTAATAAAGATCGAATACTACAGAAGAACCTAGGCCACTCGCGGTTCCTGAGGGCGGGCAGTGGACACCCAAAGAGAAGGAACCATCACAGGATCATATCTCCGGTCATCTTCCCACTACTAGGAAAAGGGCTATAGATGGAAATGACACTAATGGCGCACCAGACTTGTGGTGCGCCATTAGTATATACTAATGGCGCACCACCTTCTGATGCGCCATTAGTGTTGAAACTACTAATGGCGCACCCTGCCGACGGTGTGCCATTAGTACCAAATTTTTTTTGAACTAGTGCGCCTGTCCAAACATACTAATGGCGCATCAACTGGTGGTGCACCATTACTAGTTGTAACTAGTAATGGCGCACCAGCCAGAAGGTGCGCCACTAATGTTATTTTTTTTATTATTGTTTTTATTCCTTTTTTTGCAAAAGTACTAATGGCGCTCCACCAGGGGGTGCGCCATTAGTAACCTGGATTACTAATGGCGCATTTGCTGCTGGTGCGCCATTAGTAAGTGGGCAGCAACAAGATATTTTGGACAGCCTCTCCTCCCACACTCACTTTCTCCCCACTTCATTCTCTCCACCGCCTCCTCCTTGTCTCGGGTGCCTCCTCTTTTTCACCTCATTTCCACCATAGATTCATTCAAATTAAGTGGTTAAGTTACCTTGTTTTGCTAGGTAAGTAAGGGGGAAGCTATATTTATGTTGTTCTCCCTACAACAATGTGCACATGCACTTTTTATGGCCTAGCTAGATCTATGTATGTTCGTGGTGTTGCATATGTTTGTGGTGTTGCATATGTGTTTGTGTTTGGAGGTGTACCGGTATTTGAAATGCGATAGTTGCCAATATTTTGCCGGAATGTTGATTCATTTCCGTTTCAGCGAGAATTTTGGCATTAAGCATTCTTTTTGGTCCTATTTTTAGGGAAAGTCATGCCAAATTTTTTCTTGGTTCTAAAATATCGTTTTGCTCTACCCCGCAGGCGACCATGGTCCGCATGATGACCGAAGGCATCGTGAATAGGTTTTTGAGGTCCGCGAAGGCCGAGATGCTTCAAAAGAACGAGACGGAGATAAGATGTCCGTGTCGAAGATGCAAGCTGAATAGCCTTATTGCGGACCCGGATTCCGGGCAGGTGCGGGACCACCTGCTCTTGCGTGGTTTCATGGATGGCTATCGGTGGCAAGGTGATGAAGATGACTATGAAGTCGTCCATGGGGGCCGGGCAAGAAATGAGGAAGGGCAGCAAGACAACCACCGCGGCTCGGGGGGGCGAGAAGACGAAGAATCCCCAGGAGATGATCACGACGGTGATGCTGTACACAGTCATCATGTAGAAGATGCAGGACATGATGATGATGCCGGCGGAGCAGACGACGCTGGACCATCGATGGGCTGGGTGCAGGACCCTCATATTCAAGAGCTGCTTCTCAAGCAGACGGATAACGCAAGAGCTGCCGCCCGAGAGAAAGCCAAGATGGATCAACTTGAGTTAGACGCGGTTACTCCATTGTATGAAGGATGCAGGCCCGAGGATACCCGCCTAAAAGTAACGCTCATGGCTCTGGAGATGAAGGTAAAACACAAAATGACCGACGCATGCTTCGACGAGAACATGTCATTCTGGCACGAACGTCTTCCCAAGGGGAACAAGTGCCCGACCAGTTTGGAGGAGGCGAAGAAAATCGTGTGTCCTCTAGATTTACTGCACGTGAAATACCATGTGTGCATGAACAATTGCATCATTTATCGGGACGAGCACGCGGAGTCTACCATATGTCCGGTGTGCGGTGTCACTCGATACAAGAAGAGGAAGAAAGCTCCTCGAAAAGTGGTGTGGTACTTTCCGATCACTCCTCGTCTGCAGCGGTATTTCACGGACCCTAAGGTAGCAAAGCTCCTGCGTTGGCACGCGGGTAGGGAGGAGAAGAAGCGAGAAGATGACGCAAATGATCCGGAGATAGATAAAAAAGACAAGATGCTGAGTCACCCTAAGGATGCGAGCCAGTGGCAAGCATTGAACTTCGAATACCCAGAATTTGGGAACGATCCAAGGAACATCATGCTGGGCGCGAGCACCGATGGAGTCAATCCGTTTGGCAGCCAGAGAAGCACACATAGCACCTGGCCTGTGTTCGTGTGGATGTACAACCTTCCCCCCTGGTTGTGCATGAAGAGGAAGTACATTCACATGAGTATGCTAATTGAAGGGCCGAAACAACCAGGGAATGACATCAATCTGTATCTGGGGCTGCTGAAAGAGGAGATTGACACGCTGTGGAAAACGCCAGCCAATACGTGGGACGCCGCAGATAAAGAATATTTCCCTATGAGAGCCGCACTGCTCACGACGGTGCACGACTATCTCGGTTACGGATATCTTGCGGGGCAGGTAGTCCACGGATTTTCTGGATGCGTAAGGTGCATGGATGACACAACGTATCGCCAGCTAGATAGAGATCCCGGGTCTTCGAAAACCGTGTTCATGGGACATCGAAGGTGGCTTCGCGACGATGACCCGTGGAGGAAACGCAAGGATCTGTTCGATGGTGAAACCGAACCCCGAAAACGCCCGTGTACGAGGAGCGGCGAGGAAATAGACAAGCTGTTGAAAAATTGGAAAGACTGCCCACTACCGGGAAAGAAGCAAAAGGCGCCAGAGCCGCTGCTGAAGGTATGGAAAACGAGGTCTGTTTTCTGGGACTTGCCGTACTGGAAGATCCACCGTGTGCCTCATAGCCTTGATGTCATGCATATCACGAAGAACGTGTGCGAGATTCTGCTTGGTATCCTACTCAACATGCCAGAGAGGACCAAAGATGGGCCGAAAGCAAGGGCAGACTTGAAATCAATGGGCATCAGGCAGGAGCTTCACGCTATATATGATGATGATGATGATGATGATGATGATGATGATGATGATGAGGCGAAGCAGGACACAGAAAGTCGTCGCAAAGGCAAAAAGGCCAAGAAGACCGAAAATGACTACCCTCCCGCGTGCTTCACTCTAAGTCAGGAGGAGATCGAGCAATTTTTCACCTGCCTCCTAGGAGTAAAACTTCCTTACGGTTACGCGGGGAAGATAAGCAGATACCTAGACCCAGCGAAGCAGAAGTTCAGCGGGATGAAGTCTCACGACTGTCACGTGCTGATGACGCAGATACTTCCAGTTGCAATCTGTGGGATCATGGACGCGCACGTCCGTGAAATGCTATTTGGCCTATGCAACTTCTTCGACGTCATCTCTCGGAAGTCGATTGGCGTGAGGCAACTCAGAAGGCTACAGGAAGAGATCGTGGTGATACTATGCGAGCTTGAGATGTACTTCCCGCCCGCATTCTTCGACGTTATGGTGCATCTGCTGGTCCATATAGTGGAGGATATCATCCAACTCGGGCCGACGTTCCTGCACAGCATGATGCCGTTCGAAAGGATGAATGGTGTCATCAAAGGATACGTTCGCAACATGTCACGTCCAGAGGGAAGCATAGCCAGGGGCTTTCTGACCGAAGAGTGCATCTC
>NC_041392.1:336051313-336159812 GCF_002162155.2 Triticum dicoccoides | reverse complement strand
GCCCCGTCCACACCACCGTCCCGCCGCCCGGACGCCGCCCCGTCCACACCACCGGACGCCGCCTCCTCCACCCCGGCCCGCTCCTCCAAGGTAAGCTACCGCCCCGACCCCTATCCCCTTCCCTCCTCCCATCCCATCTCCATATGAGCATGATAATTTGCACTCAGCTTCCGCCAGGACCAGTTTGATGCACATTTCATTCATTGCCTCGGTTGACTTTGCTTCCTGTTGTTTCCTGTTGTTGATATTGTTTCAGTAGGTTGCCTCGGTTGACATTTGATGCACATCTCCATATGAGCATGATAATCTGGATGCTTTGCTTCCTGTTGTTGATATTGTTTCAGTAGGTTGTCTGATCTGTCTTGTAGCATGAATTTTAGCGCAGCTTATTATCCCACGGTTGACTTTAGCCGACACGATGGGCTATGTATTTTTAGTTCTCTAGTGGTGTCATCCTAGATTAATTCACTCACATCATAGTTGTTCCTCTTGGTTCACTAGAACACTTTTTCATGTAACCAGAGGTTTTAGTATGAACATTGTATGGCTGTCTTGTTTTACACTGGAGATTAGTTAGTCTCCTGGAAGGATGGGGATATCAGGGTGTAGATGATTTGTACTGCGGTTGTCTGATCTGTCTTGTAGCATGATTTTTTTACTTGCCGTGGCTTTGCTCAGATTCCTATAATTTAGAGAAGCATATTGTTATATGATTAATTCTGGCCAACACGATGGGCTGTGCATTTTTAATTTTCCAGCAGGTGTGATGTTAGCTTAGTTTACTGTATCGTTGCTCTTGGTTCACAGGTTTTTAGTATGAAGAATGCGTTATTATTTGTGTCTGCCTTTGATTGTTTTTCACTGGAGAATTAGTTGTGTCTCTCCTGGAAAGGGTGAGGGGATACAAAAGACTGGAAGGTAGATTGCAATCAGATGAGATGATATGTGGTCTGATAAGACGCTTTCCGTCCTGTTGGTGATATATGTTTTGTGTAGGTTGCTTCCACCAGTGATGCATACATGCACAATGAACCAGTGATGCCTTGCTTCCACCAGAAGGAAAGTGAAGGAGAAAAATGAACACAATGAACTATTTAATTTTTTATATAACTCATAAAACAAAAAAAATGGCTCCATTGGGTTTTGGTGCTTCCCCATGGCCAAGACAAGATAACTTTATCATTGTCCTGCTGCTACTTGTCCATTGGGTTTGGGTTTTGCTTGGCAGTATAAAGTACTAGTAAGTATAGATAAGAGGTTGGTTTTTTGAGGAATCAACAGTTAACGGGTGAGGCTCAGGCTGCAGTGATGGCTGCAGTATAAAGTAATATTCTTGTTTCGGTGTACATATGTAGGACACAAACAATTAAGGTGTCTATTTTGATTTAGTGCCTTTGCCTCCACTGCCTTTATCTGGATTGAAGCTTGCTTGTGTTTACTTCTGATTACAAGATCTCCATACTCGGAGATTTCTTTATATATGTTGTAGTATAAATATATTGTTTTGTCATTCTGTAATTGTTAGTGGAATTTACATTGTAAATGTTAGTGGGTTTACAGTGTACTTCTAGTGGATTTTTGCTCTGTATTTGCTAGTGGCATTTTTACTGAAACTAAATTGAAAATGGGACTTTGTGCACCAAGTGCATGCATGCTGCTGCTACTGCTGCTGCTGTACTACTTGTCAAGTGATGTTGCTGCTGCTATCTGCGAGTTGCTGCTGCTAGTTGTGATTTTGTCAAGTGATGCTGCTGCTACTTGTGATCTTCTAAAATGACCCCTTTCTCCTGAAACGTTGATTAATTTCCGTTTCGGTTGAGAAATGGGGCACTCCAAGGTCAAGAAAATTAGCAAAGGTCATGCCCAATTTTCTTGACCTAGAAGGTGCCCGATTCTCAACCGAAATAAAAATTAATTTGCTTTAGTGGTTGGATTAGTTTAGTATTTTTTTCACACACTCAGACACCCTTGCTTGCCATGTGTGTGAGAGAGATAGTGAGAGGAGACAAGAAGAAGGGGGTTAGGAAGATGTTGCCTGCTCATCAAAGCTAACCATCTCCCCCTTTTCACCCCTTTTCCTTTGTCTTTTGTGGGTTGCAAGGAAGCTACCGTCTTAGCTAGCTTAGCTTGTGCACAAATCCCAGTGTTACAATCTAGAAAATTAGCCTGCAAAGATGAGGTCCCATGCTGGCTGTACCACTGCATCATGCAACAGTGCCTCCAAGATCCAAGGCAATATCACAAACATCATAGGCAATTTGACCAAACTCACAACGTTGTATCTTTGCAGCAACCAACTTTCTAGACACACCCCTCAAGAACTAGGTTACCCTGAGAATTAGGTTATTTGGTCAACTTAGAGATCTTGTTCCTTGACAATAACCAACTTTTTGACCAAACTTTGTTTCTATTTAGAGAGAAACATGGCCCACAACGATGAGGCCGAGGGTTCGGGCGGCAAGGCATTCTGGGAGCTGTCCCAGGAGCTGGAGGAACAACCTCACTTGTATGAGGCCGCCGCCTTCCCCACCGATCCTGAGACCACAGATGGTGCCGCCGAGGATGACCACACTGATGCCACCACTGATGGTGCCGCCGAGGATGCCACCACTGATGATGGCGGCGCATGCACAGATGGCAGCCAACCGAAGAGGCAACGGAAGGACCGGCGCCCGATCATGCTCCGCACCCTCAAGGAGGAAGTTACTGAAGTGGACTCCAACGGGAATCCAACGGCGCCCGAACGAATAGTCAAGGGGTACTCGCTTCAGCTCGGGTGCATTGTCCGGAGCACCGTCTCGATCAACACCGAGAACCTGAGGCATCCTGACCGAGGGAATTTGCGCAACCTCCTCTTCACGAAGCTGCACGAACGATACAAGTTCCCCGCTGAATTTGAAAACACAAGCCTCAAAGGGAATAAAGTGAACAATGCTGCCCTCACGAAGATGAGCAAGGCCCTGTCTACTTGGAAAAGCAATGTGAAGAGAATGATCGAGAAAGGTGAGAATTATCAGAAGATCAAGGAGAAAAATCCTTCGATCACCGAAGATGACTACAACGACTTCAAGATCAATTGCTCGAGCACCGCAAGCTCCCAATCAAGTGAGTGGGGGAAACAAATGCGGGAGCTGAACATAGGGGAACACACACTCGGTCCCGGCGGTTACAGAGTGGCGGAGCCTATATGGGACAAGGAGGACGCGGACCGTGCCGAGCAAGGCCTACCGCCCCGCTTCGAGAAATACAGCGGTAACAAGCAGACTAGGAACTATGTCAGGGCCCGGTACAAGGAGGACCCGATAACAAAGGAGCTTACCACGGATCTGAAGACCAGGGCGCTTGAGCTTGTTCTGGTAAGGAATACACCCCCGCGTAATTAGCTCCATATGGTTGCATTCTAATTAATGAAGCCAAATTTCTAAATGGTTCACATTCCTTCCGCAGGCGACTGAAAGCAGTAGCGCGGAGTCGACTAAGAGCAACCCTTGGGACACCACTCTAAATAGGGGGTTGAATGTAATGAAGAACAAGGATAAGCTCAGTAAGCCGACGTCAGCTGGTCGTGTGGCCGGCAAAGGCTTGTCGACAAAATGGGGGTCATACTATACCGCTGGTGTGCGGAAGGAGAAAAAGACCAGCTCGGAAAGCCAGGCGCGAGAGGTTCAAGAACTCAAGGCACAGGTGGCACGGATTCCGGAGATTGTCCAAGAGCAAGTGGAACAACGACTCGGAGCGACGATCACCGCCCTTGTGCCTACCTTGATCTCGGGGTTGAGTGCGTGGATTGCGGGCGGCCAACAGGGGCCGCCCCCGATTCTAGCTTCACGGCCAGCAACTCGCATAATGCGATGGCGGGGCCATTGGTGCCTCCGGCGGAGGCGGCATTGGTGTCTCCGACGCCGGCACGGGAGCTTAATGCACCCGGGTGTACGCCGGCCGGCACCTCTTCAGCAAGCGGCCCCTCCGTCAACTGCACGCCCGCCGTTGGCGGTGCCTCGACATTAGCCGAGCTCGACGCCATCATCACGGTAACTAATTAAGCCTCTCTCGGCCGAGGACTTCATCTCCTTGCCTTTGACTGGGCATCCCTGACGCCCTACATGTTTTCGCAGGGCGCCGCCGACGTTCCGTGCACTCTCCTCCACTTCGTGAACAACGAGTTGGTCGATGTCGCCAAGGGCAAAATCGTTCAACCGGGCAACCCCTTGTTCCACGGTACCCAGATGCCACCCAACTTGTTTAGGGTTCAACTGGTTCGGGTGCTGCCAGGCTGCGACGACTTGTTACCTCCGATTCGACCCGTCGGGGCCGACGATGAAGACGTGATGACCCTCAGCGCCTGCCTGAGCTGGCCCCTGCTTTGGCCGAAGAGCCAGATTCGTTTGGGGGCGGGGGACACCCCCCCAAAGACAACACCGCCAGTCGTGCCGGCGCCAAGTCGGCCCCATGGCAAGACCGCCGTAACGGTGCCGGACATCCCTATGCCACTGGATCCAAACATGCATATGGCACAGGATCAGAACGACGACGACGACGACGATGATACATTTGGCAATGTCGATCAGTACTTTGCCGAGCATGGGTACGATGGCGACTTCATGGGGCCTCCTTCTCAAGAACCAAACCCAACAAAAGACGTGTGCGATCTAGCTCGTACCGCGGAGAAGCCAAGTTGCAACAGGCGCCGTCTGGCGTTCAGCTCTCAGGAGACGCCTCCAGCTGCCGACTTCACCGAGCCTCAGATAGGCGAGGTGCGAAATATTATCAGCCCCAACACACTCAAGAAGGCGGTCTGTGAGCAGAACTCGGTCCCATTACAGGAGAAGAAGAAGGCACGCAAAAGAAAGACTAAGAAGGGTGCAAGCCAGCCGGCACCGAGTATGATCCGTGCTCAGGACGGGCCACCTTCACCGCAGGATATCTCGAGGAGGGTGCATGTGGCGGGTAGGGCGATGCTACCGACAAATATGCTCAATGCTGCAACCGGTGCTATGCGGAGTCTGCATGACAGTGTTCTTGCTTTGGAGAAGCGGCGTCTCAGAGAGAAGGATGTGGCATACCTGGTTTTCGCGGCCAAGGTGCCAGAGGGAAAGGGCTTTGTGGATAACTCCATCGGGCGTACGATCGTCCTGCGTTTTGATGACATCCACGCTATGTTGAACCTTCATCCGCTGCACTACACCTTCGTTCGGCTATTTTCGCTGAGTATGGAGATGCGGATCATTCACGCAAGACCCCGGACATCGTGATAGTCGACCCCTTCTACATGCGTGCCAAGATCTTGGGCAGCGCTGGGGACCGGCAAGTCGCGAGTTCTTACCTCGAAGGCGTCATTCTGGCAAACCAAGATAAGGATAACTTCCTCGTGCCTTACTTTCCCGAGTAAGTCCTCCCCTCAACCGGCCCGTAACATATGAATTCTTACATTTCGATCGTTTTTCTTTTAACATTCCGTGTTTTCTGCAGTGACACACATTGCACGCTCATCCTCCTAAGCCCCAAATATTCCATGGCCACGTATTTCGACCCGGACCGTCAGTCGAACGTAGACTACACAAATGTCAAGAAGGTTCTTGATGATGTTCTCCCCGGCTACGCCCAATCTGGAGGCACCTTCACCAGGCCTATTCGTAAGTACGGCAAGCATGTGTTCTCCCACAATACGACGTTCTGCTGCGTCAAGCAGCCGCCTGGCGGTCAGAAGGGTGCCTACTACGCCATCCATCACATGCGGGCGATCGTACGGGACCATCATCAACTTCTACTACCGAGTAAACTCAAAGATTGGGCCGCGAGCGTGTCGGCAATCTAGGACGCGGACCTCCGACAAGAATTCTTTCGCATCCAGTCGGAGTTTGCGGAAATCATCCATCAAGATGTCCTTCGTACCTCAGGGCAGTTCTACCTCAGAAATCAACCGTCCAACAGTGACATCGACACAATGCTACAAATGTAGGATGACAACGCCCGTTCTTTCATGACTCCCACGATAGACGGCGGCTTCATCCACGCTCCGGTCCCTTGAGTCAAGTTGTCTAGTTCTGAAACATCGATTGGCTCATGTTGTAATTAAACTTTAATGAACTTGTAGTATGTCTCTTTGGTTTCGAGAGTCGTTCAACTTAGATGTAATCGATGCTATTAATGTCTTGCTTTTCTCTTCCGATCATTCTGTTGCATACTTATATATTGCTTATGTATTGTCTGTGAATTGGTACTAACGTTTCGTTTGGCTAGTGCATAGCGATGCCGACGTATGTCGTGTACAAGGGTAAGGTTCCCGGAGTCTACGATGACTGGGAGGAGTGTCGGAGACAGGTTCACCGATTCAGCGGTAACAGTTACAAAGGGTACACCACTAGGGCCGAGGCCGAATCTAGATACGCCCGCTATCTAGCGGGAGAGGGGAGGGAGCGTTGGAGGAACCGGATGAAGACGAGTTTCATCGTGATGATGCTCATCGTGATGACCGCAGCTCTCTTCTATGTGATGGTAGTTTAGATGATCGATATCGACTTGTAATGTGAAGACAGACTCGCTACTCGCGGTCTCGAGACTTGTAATATAATGTTCTATCTTTGTTCGGTCTTTTCAATTCGGAGACTAATATGATGAATTGTATTCGGAGACTAATATGATGAATTGTATTCAAAGGCTAATCTTCTATTGTATTTGATGAATCTGTTGTTGATGTGTGCTGTCTATATTTTGTCAAATTATACATTTTGTAACCTGTGCAAAAAACAGAAAAATAAAAAATAAAAAAAACCTAATATTCATACTAATGGCGCATCACATGACAGTGCGCCATTAGTATGACAGTGCATACTAATGGCGCATCACTGGGCAGTGCGCCATTAGTATGTCGCGGTTACTAATGGCGCATCCGGAGGTGGTGCGTCATTAGTATGCCAAAGCACCTGGGTATACATGGCCCCTGGGAGGCATACTAATGGCGCACCTGGCCTATACTAATGGCGCACCCGAGGTGCGCCATTAGTATACCAGATACTAATGGCGCACCAGGTGGTGCGCCATTAGTAAAAATTACTAATGGCGTGCTGTTAATGGCGCACCACAGATCCGCCATTAATGGCCATATTAGGTGCGCCATTAGTAGGGGGTTTTTTAGTAGTGTCCCAAAGAACCTACCAGGTATTGGAGAACCTGACGTCCATAGCAGCCATGTAGCGACGGACGTGCTCGTCCTCCTCCCTGACACGATGACGCGCCACCTCCAACGGGGCCAGCTTCCTCTGCACCGAATGTGGCCCACGCGAACGCCACCAAACAAGATCAGGGTCGACGACAGGACCCGGGGTCGGGTTCCTCACCAAGCGGCGTGCCCCTGAAGGTAGCACCTCCCAATGCCAGCCCGGCGAAGCCCAGTCCCGGACATGGGTCCTCTAAAGCAGGATGTCGTCGCGAACGGGTCGACGGCGAGGATGCAGGCCGGGCATCGTCGAAAACAAATACTATATGCAAATGTAACATTTTTTAAATTATTGGATTGTGTCTTATATTCAAATTCTAAATTTCTATAACTAAAATTATAAGAAACTAGAAAAACATTGATCATCGTCTACCAATTTGAAATTAATCTAATTCATCTAGCTAAAACTAACATTTCTAAAATTGCTAACATTTCTATATACTAAAATTTATAACATTTGTATAAAAATAGAAAAAACCTTTGACATTAACAGAAAAATTGTGTGTGTGCGTGCGCGTGTAGTGTGTGTGTGTGTGCGCGCGCGCGCGCGTGCGCGCGTGTAATGTGTGTGCGTGTGTGCGCGCGCGGCCGGCGCCGATGGCGGCGCGGTAGATTGGAGGGAGGAGAGGCCGGGGGAGGGGCTCACAGCGCGCATGGGCGAGGTCGAGGTGACGGGGATGTTGACGGCGTGGGACGGGGCGGCGACGGCAACGGGGACGGCGACAACGACGACGGGGACGGCGACAGCGCGGGACGGGGCGGTGGCGCGACGGGGACGTCAACAGCGCGGGACAGGGCGGCGGCGCGACGGGGACGGCGACAACGCGGGACGGCGCGACGGGGGTGGCGACGGCGCGGGACGGGGACGGCGACGACGCAGGACGGGGCGGCGGCAGAGAGAAGTGGGGGATGAGGAACTGAAATTTTTTAAGTGTTTTCTTATATAGGAGGCACCTTTAGTACCGGTTGGAGCCACCAACCGGTACTAAATGCCTGTTTTGGCCAGGCCAAGCGGCGGGAAGGGCTGGCCTTTAGTACCGGGTGGTGGCCCCAACCAGTACTAAAGACCCCCCCCTTATTACCGGTTGGAGCCACGACCCGGTACTAAAGGGGTGTGCTGCCAGGCGTGGGGTGCAAAGTTTAGTCCCACCTCGCTTAGCGAAGGGCATCCGCACTGGTTTATAAACCCAGCCGCGGCTGCTCCTTCGAGCTCCTCTCCAAAGCAGACCTTCTGGGCCTACCTGTTCTGTGCTGCCCTGTGGGCCAACTGGGCCTTACGGGCCTGCATCCTGGCCCAACAACAGGTTGGGTTTCTAGTCGGATGCAGGCCGCTGTGGCCCAGTAGGCAAGCTTTTTTATTTTATTTTTTTATTTTTTTTATTTTTCTTATTTGCTTTATTTATTTTCTTTTGTTTATTTCTGAGTTGTTTTTTGCTGTATTTAGAGTTTCTTTGTGAATATTTTTTCTTTAGATACAAGAATTACAAACTTTCTGTTAGTGCCGGTAGTTTTCAAATTTGAATAGTTTAAATTTTGAATTATTTGAAATTTGTGTGAATCACTAGTTTGTGAATAACTTAACTTTAAAAATAGATTTTTCAGTGATTCTTTTTTCTTATGTTTAATATTAGTGTGTTTTATCATTATATTCAATTTGGTAATGCTTAGGTTATTTAAAAAATGAAATGCCTTTGTAACAGATGAGTTTTTGTCCGAAACTCTGATACTTCGAAAGAGATTGTCCATTTTGTACACGAAGTGCATCCAGTTTTTGTCGTAATCCTCTCTACTTTTTTGCACATGCTATGTGGGTGAATTTATGATACCATGCCAACTTTCAACCTTTTCGGAGTTTATTTGAAGTGTTTTCAATTTCAGGGTCATTTAGCTGGAAAAAATCAGTAAATGCATGAAAGAATTTGTTTGCAAATAAAGCGTTTCAAATGCCAAAACACATAACTACCCTAACTATTACAGAGATTTCCTCCTAGGTGTGAAACACAGAAGAAAGTGATGATAGTGAAGCCGATCACATCCCAGATCTTTGGGTGTGAAACTTTTTCTTCGCGTGCGTCCCTTTGCGCCGTAACCATGGAAAATCTTCATCATTTAACTAGATGCTCGGATCAATATTCACTGTGAATGGAGCAATTTCATTAAATTTTTCATAATCTTCTGACATGTCTATCTTGTCATCCACTCCGACGATGTTTCTCTTCCCAGAAACAACTATGTGGCACTTTGGCTCATCGTATGATGCATTCGCTTCCTTATCTTTTCTTTTTCTCGGCTTGGTAGATATGTCCTTCACATAGAAAACTTGTGCCACATCATTGGCTAGGACGAATGGTTTGTCTGCATACGCAAGATTGTTGAGATCCATTGTTGTCATTCCGTACTGCGGGTCTTCCTTTACCCCGCCTCGTGTCATATTGACCCACTTGCACCGAAACAAAGGGACCTTCAAACCAAGTCCATAGTCAAGTTCCCATATGTCCTCTATGTAACCATAATACGTTTCCTTTCCTGTCTTGGTTGCTGCATCAAAGCGGACACCACTGTTTTGGTTGGTGCTCTTCATATCTTGGGCGATCGTGTAAAATGTATTCCCATTTATCTCGTACCCTTTGAAAGTCATTATATTCGAAGATGGTAACTGGGACAACAAGTACATGTCATCTTCAATAGAGGCGTCATGCATGGCACGTGTCTGCAACCAGCCGGCGGAAGTCCTCGTTTGTTCACGTGTAATCCAGTCATCAGACCGCTCCGGGTGTTTGGAGCGTAGAAAATTCTTGTGTTCGTCCATATACGGAGCCACCAAGGCGGAATTCTATAGAACTATGTAGTGTGCTTCAGTGAGAGAATGTCCGTCCATACATATTATTTGATTCCCTCCTAGCGTGCCTTTTCCATCCAGTCTGCCCTTATGTCGCGATTCAGGAATACCAATCGGCTTAAGGTCAGGAATAAAGTCAATACAAAACTCAATGACCTCCTCATTTTCATGGCCCTTGGAGATGCTTCCTTCTGGCCTAGCATAGTTATGAACATATTTCCTTAAGACTCCCATGAACCTCTCAAAGGGGAACATATTGTGTAGAAATACAGGACCCAAAACGTTAATCTCTTCGCATAGGTGAACTAGGACATGTGTCATGATGTTGAAGAAGGATGATGGGAACACCAACTCAAAACTGACAAGACATTGCACCAAATCATTCTCTAACCTTGGTATGATTTCTGGATCGATTACCTTCTGAGAGATTGCATTGAGAAATGCACATAGCTTCACAATGGCTGATCGAACATTTTCCGGTAGAAGCCCCCTCAATGCAACCGGAAGTAGTTGTGTCATAATCACGTGGCAGTCATGAGACTTTAGGTTCTGGAACTTTTTTTCTACCATATTTATTATTCTGTTTATATTCGATGAGAAGCCAGACGGCACCTTAATACTGAGCAGGCATTCAAAGAAGATTTCCTTCTCTTCTTTGGTAAGAGCGTAGCTGGCATGACCCTGATATATGTTGTCTTTTCCGTGCATACGTTGCTGGTCCTCCCGTGCCTCGGGAGTATCTTTGTCTTCCCATACACGCCCAAGAAGCCAAGCAGGGTCACGCAAAGATTCTTCATCACGTGCATCACTCGAGTGCGGAGGGGACCTCTAGGTCATTCCAATAGGGCAGGTCCCAAAATATAGATTTCTTCTTCCACATGGGTGCGCGTCCGTCAGTGTCGTTTGGAACAGGTTGTCCGCCAGGACCCTTTCCGAAGACTACCTTCAAATCCTTGACCATATCATGTACATCAGCACTAGTACGGTGACGATGCTTCGTCTGGTGATCCGCCTCACCTTTGAAATGCTTGCCTTTCTTTCTTACGGGATGCCTGCTTGGAAGAAATCGACGATGTCCCAGGTACACATTCTTCCTACAATTACCCAAATATATACTGTCGGTATCATCCAAGCAGTGCGTGCATGCGCGGTATCCCTTGTTTGTCTGTCCTGAAAGGTTACTGAGAGCAGGCCACTCATTGATGGTCATGAACAGCAACGCCTTTAGGTCAAATTCTTCCCCCATGTACTCATCCCACGCACGTACACCTGTTCCATTGCACAGTTGTAAGAGTTCTTCAACTAATGGCCTTAGGTACACATCAATGTCATTGCCGGGTTGCTTAGGGCCTTGGATAAGCATTGGCATCATAATGAACTTCCGCTTCATGCACAACCAAGGAGGAAGGATATACAAAGATAGAGTCACATGCCAAGTGCTATGGTTGCTGCTCTGCTCCCCAAAAGGATTAATGCCATCTGTGCTTAGACCAAACCATACGTTCCTTGCGTCACCTGCAAACTCCTCCCTGTACTTTCTCTCAATTTTTCTCCACTGCGACCCGTCAGTGGGTACTCTCAACTTTCTGTCTTTCTTACGGTCTTCTCTGTGCCATCGCATCGCCTTGGCATGCTCTTTGTTTTGGAATAAACGTTTCAACCGTGGTATTATAGGAGCATACCACATCACCTTGGCAGGAATCTTCTTCCTGGGGCGCTCGCCCTCGACATCACCAGGGTCATTGCAGCTGATCTTATAGCGCAATGCACCGCATACCAGGCAAGTGTTCAAATCCTCGTACTCACTACGGTAGAGGATGCAGTCGTTAGGGCATGCATGTATCTTCTACACCTCTAACCCTAAAGGGAAGACAGCCTTCTTTGCTTAGTATGTACTCTCTAGCAATTCGTTGTCCTTTGGAAGCATATTCTTTATCGTTACCAGCAACTTTCCAAATCCCTTGTCAGATACACCATTCTCTGCCTCACATTGCAGCAATTCCAGTGTGGTGCCCAACTTTTTCTTGTCAGCTTCGCAATTCGGGTACAACAATTTCTTGTGATCCTCTAACATGTGCTGCAACTTCTTCTTCTCCAAATCACTTGCGCAGTTTCTCTTTGCATTGGCAATGGCCCGACCTAGATCATCAGCGGGCTCATATAATGCCTCTTCTTCAACTTCTTCCCGCATTGCCGGCTCAGCTTCTTCCCCCATTGTTGTATCATCGTATTCAGGGAACCCATGGCCAGGATAGCTGTCGTCGTCCTCTTCTTCTTCATTGTCTTCCATCATACCCTCTTTCTCCGTGCTTGGTCCAAACATTATAGTGGGGCATGAAACCGGACTCAAACAGGTGGATGTGAATGGTTCTTGACTTAGAGTAATTGTGATCATTCTTACAGCCAGCACATGGACAAGGCATAAAACCATCCGCCCGCTTGTTTGCCTCAGCCGCAAGCAGAAAAGTTTGCACGCCATTGATGAACTCGGGAGAGCATTGGTCATCGTACATCCATTGTCGACTCATCTTCATTACACAACACCGAAAAGACCAAATTAATACAAGTTCATACATAAAGTTCATACAACACTTAAATGCAACAAACAAATAACTCTCTAGCTAAAGCATTAAAATGCAACAACAAATGCGATCAAGATCGCAACTAAGGTAACAATTGATCCAACAGCATAATGATACCAAGCCTCACTATCAATGGCATATTTTCTAATCTTTCTAATCTTCAAGTGCATTTTCTCCATCTTGATATTGTGATCATCGACGACATTGACAACATGTAACTCCAATTCCATCTTCTCCCCCTCAATTATTTTCAATTTTTCTTTCAAATACTCGTTTTCTCTTTCACGTAAATTTAACCTCCCGACTATAGGGTCGGTTGGAATTTCTGGTTCACATAGCTCCTACATAAAAATATCTATGTCAACTTGATGGGCATAATTTGTCATAAACATGAAATGCAACAAATAGTTTCAAAAGAGAATATACCACATCCGAATCATAACAAGGACGAGGGCTGACGGGGACAGATATCAAAACCATGGCACTATGTATAACAAACAACGTACGGGTAAGATAATTATACGAGTAACTATATATCCAAATCACACAAACATCAATTTTTTATATAAAAAATTCATGAACAAGAGGCTCACCACAAGGTGGTGCCAGCAACGGGACGATGCGGGCGATCGACGGTGGTCACGTCGGAGATTTAGAAGGCACTAAGTAAACCACACCTACATATGCAAACTAAGTGTTATTTTGACCTCAAATTGCATATAAATCAAATACTACCACATATAATTCCTCCCAAATTACTAAAACCCACAAATTAATCACTATATAAACCATTGCAAGAGCTAATCTAGCAATGAGATATGAAAGGACAAAGTTGCTAACCTTTGTGATCATTTGAATGGATGGGGGGCCTTCAAATCTTGACAAAATTTGGGCAAAATTTGTGATGAGCTCGAGAGGAAGGGAAGAACAAAGGAGAGGGGAAAGGGGAAAGAAGCGAGCTCGAGTGGATGAAGGGTTTATATAGGGCGACCTTTAGTACCGGTTCGTGGCACGAACCGGTACTAAAGGTGCTGGAGGGGCCCCAGACTGACAACATCCTACCACCACTCTCATTAGTACCTGTTCGTGGCACGAACCGGTGCTAAAAGTTTGGCAAGAACCGGTACTAATGAGAGCGGCCGGGCTAGCCGTTGGAACCGGCACTAATGGACACATTAGTGCTGGTTCAAATTCAAATCGGCACTAATGAGCTGAACATTTGACCCCTTTTCTACTAGTGGTCTTACCAAAATCAGGAAGTGAAAGCAATGGGGCTGATGTCAATCTCATCTTCAGTTCTTGGAAGGACTTGTCCTGGGCACCACCCCATTGGAATGGAGTGTCTTTCTTCAGTAACTCATTCATGGGTGCAACAATGGTGCTGAAATCCTTCACGAACCGGCGGTGGAAACCTGCAAGTTCGAGGAAGCTACGTACTTGGCTCACATTTTGTGGAGGCATCCACTCACTAATAGCCTTGATCTTCTCTTCATCGACCTCCACACCTTTTGCTGAAACAACAAAGCCAAGAAACACAACCTTGTTTGTGCAAAATGTGCACTTTTCCATGTTAGCATACAACTTTTCCTCCCGTAGAACAGCAAGCACACATTTTATATGTCCAACATGATCCTCCAAAGTTTTGCTATAAATCAATATGTCATCAAAGTAAACCACTACAAACTTGCCAATGAAGGATCTAAGCACATGATTCATCAATCTCATGAAAGTACTAGGTGCATCCGTTAATCCAAAAGGCATGACCAACCATTCATACAAGCCAAATTTTGTCTTAAATGTAGTTTTCCATTTGTCACCCTCTTTCATTCTTATTTGGTGGTAACCACTACGCAAATCAATTTTGGAAAATATGGTGGAGCCACAAAGTTCATCAAGCATGTCATCGAGCCTATGAATAGGGTGTCGATATCTCACAGTTATATTGTTAATGGATCTACAGTCAGTGCACATGCGCATGGTACCATCTTTCTTTGGAACTAGAAGTATAGGAACAGCACAAGGAGAAAGACTTTCCCTTACATACCCTCTGTTAAGAAGATCTTTCACTTGCCTCTGAATTTCCTTCGTCTCCTCTGGGTTTGCTCGGTAAGGTGGTCGGTTTGGTAGTGGGGCGCCCGGAACCAAGTTGATTTGGTGCTCAATGCCCTGCTTCGGTGGCAAACCAGGTGGTACCTCCTTGGGAAACACATCCTGATACTCCTGCAAAAGATCAAAAGAAACACTAGGAAGAGTTGTGGGTAAATCGTTAGCAGCCAATAAATTTTCCTTGTACATGAGTACAAAGAATGGAGTATTAGGTTCTCTCAATTCCCGCATATCCCTTTTCCTAGCCGTCATAACTAATCCCTGTTTTTCTCCGGGCTTGGTCATATTTGGATGTGGAGCTTTTGGTTGTGGAAACACTCCCTCACTATGTTGGTGGCTCACTCGTTGTGTATGATCACTCTCTCCCTTTTTCTTTCCTTTTCTTTTCATCTCATCAAGATAGACTTCCTCGGGTATCATGGGCACCCAAGTGAACTTTTCTCCTTTATGGACAAAATATAAGCGATTCGCATGCCCGCTGATGTGCACATCATGGTCATGCAACCACGGTCGTCCAAGAAGCAAGTGACAAGCGTGCATTGGCACCACATCACACTCAACATCATCTTGATATGTCCCAACAGAAATTGGTATTTGCACGCTGCTAATCACCTTAATTGCGCCACAATCATTCAACCATTGCATGCGGTCTGGGTGTGGGTGACGTTTTGTTTGCAATTGAAGCTTGTCAACCATCTCTGTGCTTGCAATATTGTTGCAGCTGCCACTATCAACAATCACTCGACATATCTTTGAGTTGACATGGCAACAGGTGTGGAAAAGATTATGCCGTTGCCCCTTGTCCTCCTCCACAGCCTGGGCGTTAAGTGAACGACATACAACCAAAGCTTCTCCATCAAGTTCCTCATGAGATAAAATAGTTCCTCCTACTTCCCAACCTTGCTCCTCTTCCACTTCATCATTGCCACCTTCAGGGTCACTTTAAGACTCCCATTCACCTCGTTCATTGATGATCATAGTTCTTTTGCTTGGACATTCCGAAGAGATATGACCTCTTCCTTTGCACTTGTGGCATTGAATGTCGCTGCTGCGTGTAGAACTCTTTTCTGAAGGTGGAGCAGAGGATACTCCAGCTGTACCTGATGACCTCTTATCTTGATTGCGAATAGCAGGTGAGGAAGCCATCGAGGCATGTGGGTGTCTAGGTGGTGCACCCTCAAACTGAGAACCATATGGTTGTTGTGCTCACTGCCATGAGCTTGTGGTGGTGCGACCTTGGAAGGCACGAGTATGACCATTACGCATATTCTTCTTCTCAACTCTTATAGCTTGATGTACCACATCTTGTAATGTATCATAAGGAAACATATCCACAAAATCTGATGTTTCATCATTCAACCCATGTAAAAATCTCGCCATCTTCACCTCATCACTTTCACAGGTTCTTGTCCGAATTAGCAGCACCTCCATCTCTTTATTGTACTCCTCAGCAGTGTGAGAACCTTGAGTGAGCCCCTGCAACCGCTTATACAATTGACTCTCATAGTATGATGGAACAAAACGGCGCCTCATGACTTCCTTCATCAAAGTCCAGCTGCGGATATGATTATTGCCTGACATCAACCGATCGTCTTGCAGCTGATTCCACCATGTAAGAGCATAACCAGATAACTCCATAACAGCAAGATCAACTCTCTTGGCTTCAGAAAAAACATGTATGTGAAAGATTTGATCACACTTCTCTTCCCACTCACTATATGCATCCGGATCCTCTTTTCCCGTGAATGATGGCACATGGAGCTTCACTCTCGCTTGGTTGTCACGATCATCCTGATCACGACAGTCATAATGATGACCATTGCGACCAAAAATAGCACCACATCGAGGCGGGGAGTAGGGTTCATAGTCCCCCATGCCTTCATCTTCGTCACCATGCTCGGAGAGATCTTCAAGGAAGATGGCATCACCATCATGTGCCACTCGTCTCTAGTGAGCAGCAGCAAACCCGCGGGGGTCATGGTCTCACCCGCGAGCTTCTCCTCCATGTAGCCAGCCCTCACGGGGGCAGCAAAGTCGCCACACCTCCGTTCAGCACCAACAGCAGGGGCGCCGCGGGCAGCAACTCCTGCCACTCGTCCACCACCAACATGGCGATCGTTGTGTTCTTGACGTTGCCGGTTGTCAGCGGCCAACGAGGCAGCGGGGCTGTGTTGATGTTCATCCCCATTACCCGCAATAGGAAGATGACCACCGAACATCCTTCGCATAGCTGCAACTATACTCTCCTCAATCATATCACCAAGTGTTGCGTGAGTTTTTGGGAGATCATCTTCCACATGTTGATGTCCATGTACACTCGGGTTGGATCATGTCATGTTAAATCTTGGAAACAAGTGGACAAAAGAAAAATATATGTGGAAAACACTCAGCTCACCTTCTTGCTTACCCAAATTCTAATGATTCCTTGGCGGCTATGCGGAAGTAGCAAATCAGGAGTGGACAAGCGAATGAAAGGAAGGAAGCTGATGGTTTCTAGGTGGATTTGGGTGGGGTAAAAAGGGAGGGCTAGTGCTGAGATCCAATCGATGAAAACCAAATGAACAGGAAAAAATTGTAGATCCTTGCACCATGTTTGAGCTGCAACACTTGCCACTACAACTTCTGAAATTTCTCACCCAACTGAAAATGATTGCACACTTGCTCAACACTTTCTCTTCTCTTTTTTTGCTCTTTTCACTCTTGTTTGCTCTTTTTTGTAGCACAATAGATCCAACAACAAGACTCAAAGAAAAACATCAGCAACTTTGGATAGAACTTGGTGCAAACACAAAGAGGAAAGCAAACAACTAGATCTCAGCAACAAAGGCTTGGATTTTTTTGTGGCTTTTTGGCTTTGGACTCTAGGACAGGGAAAACCAAACTAAAAAGGATAGATCTAGCAACAAAGAACATATCCTACCGTGTAAACCTTGCTCTGATAGCAGATGATGCGACACCGTCTTCGGAGAAGAGGGTGTTTAAGGGGAGGTCTGATCTTCACGGCGTAGGATTGATAAATGGATGGGGATAACTAGCTGCAATCAGCCAGAAAATGGAAAAAAAGAGATTATGACCCGATGAGGAGGAGGCTCACCGAAGCTTGCAATCCGAACATTCACCGATCCACAACCCGCAATACTACCCCACACAACCACGCTCAAGTCGTGGAGCACGGGATAGGTGCAATCCGCAAGGGAAACCACGAACTCTAACCCACACAACACGATCTGGTCGTGGAGCACGAATTAGGAGCGATTTCTCAAGGAATCACGAGAATAAGGGTAACAAGAGCTCTCCAATCTCAGGAGGAGTCTATGTCTTTGGTCTTTGATAGAAATGGAAAAAGTCCCCAACGAAGGGAAGAGCTAGCCTATTTATAATCGGGACAACCCCCCTCGATAGGTGTGAAAGAGAACTAGCTTCTGGAACCATCTTGGGTGTGAAAGGGTACCAACTTTGTTTGACTAAATGGCTTCAAGACTTAATGAGGTAGCTTCTGGAATACTCTCGTTGGAGGTGGTTGGCAGTTCCCGACCAAACATTGTTCACTGGAGTCGAACAATGTTTCCTTCAGCAGCAAACTCGAGTTCTGGGAACCTTTCGCAAGTTGGAATATGCAAACTCGTACAAAACATTGTTTCGTCAGAATCAGAACAATGTTTCTTCAGCAGACAACTCATCTTCACGAAATCCTAACTTTGTTCCTTCGCCATAAAACATTGTTTTGCATGGACTGAAATGTGTTTGGCCTTTTTCGATATCGCACCTGAGTTCAACCAACAACAAAGGAGGTGAAGGCACAACCATGTTTTCAAGGTCAAATGATATACTTAAGTTAGAGTTCACCTGATCATGTATTTGCATTGCGCGGCTTCTTGTGATTGGACCGTTGATGATTGGTGGTGTGTTGCCCATGGTTGGGATGTCCTCATCAGAACGTGACTTTGCAGCATCAAGATCAACAATATATCAGCAATACCTACGTCGCTATCACAGCCGTACTTTCCAGGAGGGCGACTTAGTGCTCCGACTGATACAAGATCAAACTAGCATGCATAAGCTTTCACCTCCATGGGAAGGGCCTTTTGTCATCAGCAAGAACCTCAACAATGGGTAATATTATTTGATTGACATACGTGAACACAAGAAGTCACGTACATCTGAGGAGGAAACCAACATGCCTTGGAATATTGCTCATCTCCGTCCTTACTACACTTAGAGCCACTGGCTCCAGCTTTTGTACATACCTATGTGTATATTTTTTTTATGATCAATGTTAATAACGCCGACATCCCCGAAACTCGGGGCCTCTGTCCCTTTGTCCCATATATTGTACATGAGTCTTTATTTATTGATCATAGGTTAATTGGGGGCTTCCAACTCATCGAGTTTAGCTACTAACATCCCTCTTGGCCCGACATATGCCATTATATATCATGGTTAAACCTGCCTGTTTGCTTGATGCTCATCCGCCGAGATGACCCGGCGTACTCTTGACAGTCAATGTATTATGACCCTGAACTTGTCAAGGTTAAAACACCGTCTTAGTCATGAGAGAGTCGGCTTATAGAAAGCTAGGATAAACCATAGGCTATCAAGCCAACTTCATTGTAGCAAGACTCGAGCCTCGAAAGGCGACCTAACATCTATATTTATCTGTGTTTATTAAACTTGTTCATTTTACAGGACTATCTTCTTTGATCGCGATTGATATTGGCCATGAGCCACCAGGTCATTAATACAATGTCTTCTTTCTGATCATGGACAGACAAATATCAACCATGATTTGCCGGGTCAATAAAGCACTTGATTATTCTGATCATAACTCATGGTTCAGTTGGCAGACAAGAATTAGTTATTGGCGACTCACACAAATATGACTCGCCAAATCATTACTTAACAAAACAGATTTTTCAAAGGAGACTGGGCCAGTCAACATAACCCACACCAGTCAAAATCTTTATGCTCAAAGTATCAAAAGTGCGCGAAGGCACCACAAATGATGCAAAAGTTTTACTACCCTATTACATAGCCACGCTTGGGCTCAGTATGTTAACAAAGTTTTTTCAGGAGTTATCTACTCCTATAAGCCGGCCTCTGTGCCCTCCGGGTTGTCTCTTTCCCGGTTGACACCTTCTTGACGATCTTCCGTGTTTGAAGCCTCTGGCTTATCCTGCACCGGCTCTTCTTCTTCTCCGATCTGAAGGTTGTTCAGATCCCAGTCGATAGTTGTTAATGCTTGGAAGATGGCATCGACTTGCATGATAATTGATGGATCGACATCAGGAGCGAAGATATGCTTACGCCGTGCAGGAGTCAGGTCAAAAGGTTCAATGGTTGGCGGCTTAACTCGTGCGTTCTCCTCATTATAAGTTGGCTGATACTTGTTCAAATCAAGATCTTGAACTAGTTGACTCGCCAAGACGCGCGTTTCCTTCATGCAGCGGGCATAGTCTATTGCAAAAAACTGAGTGCCGTCAACATTGAATTCATGAAAGCCGCCAAGCATCTCAGCCGTCTCCATCTCTGGCAAAAAAGCTTTGGCGCGACTAAGTGACATCATCGCACCAGTCCGGGCGGATGATTTCTTCCACTCCTCAATTTGTTTGGGGATGGTGGATAGTTGTTTCAACACATCCTTTATAAATTGTGGCGGCTCTTTACCACCCTTCACAACCATGATGGTAAACATGCTTCCTACATATAGCTGCTCCAGGAAGGTATGTACAGCCTTTACCTTCACCAGGGGTGCCTAACAGAGATTTCCACTTCTTGTACCTACACAATTTCGAGATTCAAAGGTTACAAAAAATGCCGCCTAAAAATTGTTAGGCGGGTTATCATCAACTTAGTTCAGAACAAGCTAGCTTACCAAAGTAGTTGTGGTCGTCTGAGTGATATACTGCTTCAATGAGTTCAGCTCTTCAGTAACCGGCTTAAGCTAGCCCTCTACTTCCTCAACGTGTTTCAACAACGCTGCTTTTTCCTCCTCATGAGAGGTCTTCAAGGAGCTCAAGTTTTCAGAAGCAACAAGCACTGCTTTTTGCAATGAGGAAGCTGATGACTCAGCCTTCTCGCGCAACCTTTTCTCAGTTTTGAGCTGCTCTTGAAAGCTGGCAGCCTTTGATTCCGCAAGGTTCAACATATCCTGTCATAAACCAGCAAAGTCAACATGGATACATATTGAGTCCCGAGCCGACAAAGTTGCATAACCCCACCCTTGGGGATTCAAGACTGAAAAGTTTCTATATTCTAGTCCCAAGAAGTTGCAAGCAATCTACATGGCACTTGGGGGCTAAAAAGAATGACCCGGCCCTAAACGAGCGGGTGATATCGCGGGGTTATATCCCCAACAGATGGTGTGTATCCTGCGCGACCCCGGGCATGCGACAGACTCTCTGGCAAGGTGCTCGTCATCGTGTACCGTTGGCTTGCTCGACTGCCTGTGCGCCTCGCGCTGGCCGTGCGAGTTGCAGCGCCGCGAAGCGAGTTGCACTGTCAGCTGAGGTTGAGCTGTCTGACGAACCGGCACCGAGGAGGAGCAGCAGTGCTAGCTCGGCTCGGCCAACCAATTTGGCTTGGTTGGACCATGTATAAGGTTTGAGTCTAAATCGCGTTGGAGCCCGAGGGCGTCGCCAACGCCTCCACAATAAGACATCATCGCGAGCATCTCCGCGTCGCGAGGAAGAGAGCCACCACTGGTCCTGATCTTCTAGAGATGAACCGAGGGCCGCGTCGTTGTGTCACGTGCTGGAGGATGTTCTGCGCCGCACACCGTCTCAATCAAGGAGCTTGGACATGGTCAAATGGACCAGGACCAAGCCGAGTGCAAGCATGGGCGGTTGTGCGTTGGTGGCGGGGCGGCCCATGTTGTATCTCAGGCCGAGGGGGTCTTGCCAAGCATGCACCGGCCGATGGCCATGGCAATATACGTGTCGCCTATGAGCATCGCCGCACCATTGTTGGCTGCACACTGGAGGGTTGACGGGTGTCGGGTCGCTGCTGGCCGAGGAGAGCCTCGCCTTGGATGATGCCGTTCCTACCGCGCACTGTGGGTGAAGGATGTTGTCTCAGGTGCTGCCACTCTGCGAGGATGCGGCCCGAGCGACCGCACCATGACTGGTGAGCTGATCGTTGTTCCGTTCGTCACTAGTGCCGCCGCGTGATATGAGCGAGAGAGAAGGCTCAGGCGCGGTCCACCACACAAGGTTCGCGGGCGTAGTCGGCATGCCTCCCCGCCATGTCATCCTTGCAAGCGGGCCCTATTTGTCCAGTTAGGCTTTCAAAAAAAGGGTTCAAACTAGAATTAGTCTAATTTTTGCGGCCTACCCTAAGCTTTGTACTGATATGCTAAAAAATCAATGAAAACCCAGCCACAAATGTGGTAATTGTATGCAATTAAGGAAGTGTTTGGTTGCAGATCGGTAACGCAAACGCAAATGTAATCGGGTTACAGCGTTAACGTAAACGGTATGGGCAAAAATCAAACTTTGTTTGGCTACCTACGCTGTAACGTTAATGAATACCTTGGACCTGCGCATGGGGGCGAGGAAGAAGGCAACATCGTTCCTGTCTTGGAGGCGAGGGCCCGAGAGCGAGGCTAACAGCAACGACAACAGCGGCAGCGCCGGCGGTGGACACGACGGCGGCTGGTTGCGGCAGCGCAGGCAGCGGACGCGATGGCGCCGGCGGCTGGTTGTGGTGGCGACAGCGGCGGCGCCGACGGCGGTCGCAACGACGGCGGCTGGTTGCGGCAGCGCAGGCAGCGGACGCGATGGCGCCGGCGGCTGGTTGTGGTGGCGACAGCGGCGGCGCCGACGGCGGTCGCAACGACGGCAGCTGGTTGCGGCGGCGCCGATGGCGGTCGCAACGACGGCAGCTGGTTGCGGCGTCGGACGCGATGGTGCCGGCGGCTGGTTGCGGCGATGGCGTAGACGGCTGGTGGCGGCAGCAACGCTTTAACCATCGCAGAGGAGATAGCGAGGAGGGAGACGGCTGCAGCGGCTTTCGTTACGGATAATTTTGACCGGTAACAGATTTGTACTAGGCTGGGATCTAATGGAGTACCGTGTTATGGGATTATGGAGCAACGAAAACAAACAAGATTTGACGGTATCTGTTAACGCTGTAATCAGGTTACGATACAAAAGCACGAACCAAACACCTCCTAACTCTCATCCACAAATCTCAAAATGCACACTAAGACACTGACACGACGGGCCAGTGTCTACACTGTATACAGAACCCTAACGGATTATGCTTTCCCGTATAGACCAATCTCACCCGTAGCTCTCCGAAGGCCACAGCCACCAGTATCCGACCCCCGGTTCCTCCGCTCGGCCGCTCGCGCCGCCGTGCACAGCCGGGTGCCAATGGAGCGCCTACACCTCGCGGTGTCCCACCGCCCGGCTCTCCCCCTCCCCACTCCTCACAACCACCTACGCCGCCGCCATCTCCAGCTGCAGCCCTCCACTAGTTCTCTCTCCCTCTGCCGCCCCATCTCCCCTCACATCTCCCTCGCCCCTCGCCGCCACCTCCATCCTCTCCTGGCCTCCGCGTCCGCCACCCAAGCTTCAAGCCCCAACACTGAGCCCGCACCGGCGCCGGCCCCCGCCGCGGCCTCGTCCGGCGCGAAGCTGCTCCCCCTCATCGCCTCCATCGCGGTCGGCCTCGCAGTGCGATTCCTGGCGCCGCGGCCCCCCGAGGTGACTCCGCAGGCGTGGCAGCTCCTCTCCATCTTCCTCTCCACCATCGCAGGGCTCGTCCTCGGCCCGCTCCCCGTCGGCGCGTGGGCATTTCTCGGCCTCACTGCTACCGTGGCCACGGGTACGCTCCCCTTCACCGCGGCGTTCGGGGCGTTCACCAACGAGGTCATCTGGCTCATCGTCATCTCCTTCTTCTTTGCACGGGGGTTCGTCAAGACCGGCCTCGGCGACCGCGTTGCTACCTACTTCGTCAAGTGGTTGGGTGGAAGCACTCTGGGTCTATCCTACGGTCTCACCATCAGTGAGGCATGCATCGCGCCGGCCATGCCCAGCACCACGGCGAGGGCTGGAGGGGTGTTCCTTCCCATTGTCAAGTCGCTGTCGCTATCGGCCGGCAGCAAGCCGAATGATCCATCAGCGAAGAAACTGGGTGCCTACCTTGTCCAGTCTCAGCTGCAGGTACACTACAATTTACTGACGCACATGCCAAAAGACTGCGCTTTTTATTTACGAATTTAAGATATTACTGATGAATCATTGTAATCTTGGAGGTGCATTTTGCCCAGATGGTCATCAATTTTTCCCGAGATCGCTGAGTCCGTGATATGCGCTCATAGCTAGGATCACGTTCTGTTTCTCATATCCTGATAGAATACATAATTACCATTTTATCTCTATACTACATTGCTTATGGGGGTGCTCAGAATGAGTTCTTCATTGCGTCACATGGGTTGTCCATATGCTGACAAGCAAGTAGGATGGATCTTAGTAATAATTATTATACTCCTAAGATTATAATTTCTTGTGCGAAAATTTCTGTCTTGCTATTATTAATCAAGAGTTCTGTTTGCTTCCTCATTGCATCCAGAAGCATGCGTTCTGGATCATTCTTATACTTGAAAGCACCTTCACTCTGAAACTATTGGAAAATATGTGGCATTTGTATCACAAGATCTGGTTTGCATGGCATTTTTTAGTATGCTAGCTACCTGCGTTAAACACCGTGTCAGGGGCAGAACTTGATACATGTAGGCTGTACTAGTGTTGTTTGAATGGGTTTACACGGTCAACAGATAGTTGTGGTCATGGAGTCGATATATTTTTACTATTAATTAAGGGTTCTTCATAATTACTGGAATTTGACTCTGTTATGTGGGCTAGCTCATCAAATGATGGAGTCTTATTCCTTAATTAGAGTCCTGGTTGATTAAGCAAGTTTGTTAGGACTTAGGAAATAGTCCAATCAGTTTAGATTGTATTGGAGTTTGAGTAGGGCGGATGCTAGGAATCATCCGGCTGATCCGTGTGTGGGATCAGCCGGGTCGGTAGCCACTCGATCGTCTTGCCAGCCCGTATTATAAGCCATCCGATCCACCCGTCAAACCTGTTCGATTCATTTCTTTTGGAGGGTGCGGGTCGCAACTCGCGGGTACTTCTTTCACATAAAGCTACGCACACATGACACAGTGAAGAGCTTCTTGTTCAGCTAAGTAGCAAAGTCATCTCATATCAGTTCCGTAGCAAGTCACCCATTGCCTAATAAAAAAACGAAATTGCTATGCACACGATTGTTTGACAGACGATTTTTGCACGATGCTCCCATCGATGGCTGCTGCATGCAATACATACGTGATAAACGGTTGTAGATCTCTACAACAACAACAACAACAAAGCCTTTAGTCCCAAACAAGTTGGGGTAGGCTAGAGATGAAACCCATAAGATCTCGCAACCAACTCATGGCTCTGGCACGTGGATTGCAAGCTTCCACGCACCCCTGTCCATAGCTAGCTCTTTGGTGATACTCCAATCCTTCAGGTCTCTCTTAACGGACTCCTCCCATGTCAAATTCGGTCTACCCCGCCCTTTCTTGACATTCTCCGCACGCTTTAGCTGTCTGCTATGCACTGGAGCTTCTGGAGGCCTGCGCTGAATATGCCCAAACCATCTCAGACGATGTTGGACAAGCTTCTCTTCAATTGGTGCTACCCCAACTCTATCTCGTATATCATCATTCCGGACTCGATCCTTCCTCGTGTGGCCACACATCCATCTCAACATACGCATCTCCGCCACACCTAACTGTTGAACATGTCGCCTTTTAGTCGGCCAACACTCAGTGCCATACAACATTGCAGGTCGAACCGCCGTCCTGTAGAACTTGCCTTTTAGCTTTTGTGGCACTCTCTTGTCACAAAGAATTCCAGAAGCTTGGCGCCACTTCATCCATCCGGCTTTGAATCGATGGTTCACATCTTCATCAATACCCCCATCCTCCTGCAGCATTGTCCCCAAATACCGAAAGGTGTCCTTCTGGGGTACCACCTGGCCATGGCTAACCTCCTCCTCCTCACACCTAGTAGTACTGAAACCGCACATCATGTACTCGGTTTTAGTTCTACTAAGCCTAAACCCTTTTGATTCCAAGGTTTGTCTCCATAACTCTAGCTTCCTATTTACCCCCGTCCGACTATCGTCAACTAGCACCACATCATTCACAAAGAGCATACAACATGGGATATCTCCTTGTATATCCCTTGTGACCTCATCCATCACCAATGCAAAAAGATAAGGGCTCAAAGCTGACCCCTGATGCAGTCCTATCATAATCGGGAAGTCATCAGTGTCGACATCACTTGTTCGAACACTTGTCACAACATTATCGTACATGTCCTTGATGAGGGTAATGTATTTTGCTGGGACTTTGTGTTTCTCCAAGGCCCACCACATGACATTCCGCGGTATCTTATCATAGGCCTTCTCCAAGTCAATGAACACCATATGCAAGTCCTTCTGCTCCCTATATCTCTCCATAAGTTGTCGTACCAAGAAAATGGCTTCCATGGTCGACCTCCCAGGCATGAAACCAAACTGATTTTTGGTCATGCTTGTCATTCTTCTTAAGCGGTGCTCAATGACTCTCTCCCATAGCTTCATTGTTGGCTCATCAGCTTAATTCCACGGTAATTAGTACAACTCTGAACATCTCCCTTGTCCTTGAAGATTGGTACTAATATACTCTGTCTCCATTCTTCTGGCATCTTGTTTGCCCGAAAAATGAGGTTGAAAAGCTTGGTTAGCCATACTATCGCTATGTCCCTGAGACCTTTCCACACCTCAATGGGGATACAATCAGGGCCCATTGCCTTGCCTCCTCTCATCCTTGTTAAAGCCTCCTTGACCTCAGACTCCTGGATTCGTTGCACAAAACGCATGCTGGTCTCATCAAAGGAGTCGTCCAGTTCAATGGTAGAACTCCCATTCTCCCCATTGAACAGCTTGTCGAAGTACTCCCGCCATCTATGCTTAATCTCCTCGTCCTTCACCAAGAGTTGGCCCCTTCACCAAGAGTTGGCCTGCTCCGTCCTTGATGCATTTGACTTGGCCAATATCCCTCGTCTTCCTCTCTCGGATCTTGGCCATCTTATAGATGTCCCTTTCGCCTTCCTTCGTGCCTAACCGTTGGTAGAGGTCCTCATATGCCCGACCCCTTGCTTCACCAACAGCTCGCTTTGCAGCCTTCTTCGCCATCTTGTACTTCTCTATGTTGTCTGCACTCCTATCCAGGTATAGGCGTCTGAAGCAATCTTTCTTCTCTTTAATCGCCTTCTGGACATCATCATCCTACCACCAGGTATCCTTATCTTCGCTTCTCCTCCCCCTGGACACTCCAAACTCCTCCGAGGCCACCTTACGAATGCAAGTCGCCATCTTCATCCACACATTGTCCGCATCCCCTCCTTCCTCCCAAGGGCCCTCCTTAATGACCCTCTCCTTGAACGCCTGAGCTACCTCCCCCTTGAGCTTCCACTACTTTGTTCTAGCGACTTTGGCACGCTTATCCCGCTGGACACGAATCCGAAAGCGGAAGTCAGCAACCACCAGCTTATGCTAGGGTACAACACTCTCCAGGTATCACCTTACAGTCTAGGCACGCACGCCTATCCTCTCTTCTCGAGAGGATGAAATCAATCTGGCTAGAGTGTTGGCCACTACTAAAAGTCACCAGATGTGATTCTCTCTTTCTAAAGAGGGTGTTAGCTAAAATCATGTTGTAGGCTAGAGCAAAGCTTAAGACATCTTCTCCTTCTTGATTCCTGATGCCATAGCCAAAGCCCCCATGCGCCCCTTCAAAACCTGTGTTAGATGTACCCACGTGGCCATTGAGGTCTCCTCCTATGAAGAGCTTCTCACCAATCTGTACACTCCTAACCATGTCTTCCAGGCCTTCCCAGAACTCCCTCTTGGTGTTCTCATTGTGGCCTACTTGCGGGGCATATGCGCTGATAACATTGAGAACCAAGTCCTCAACTACCAGCTTGACTAGGATAATTCGGTCCCCACGTCTCTTGACATCTACCACTCCATACTTGAGGCTCTTGTTGATCAAGATGCCTACGCCATTTTTGTTTGCAGCCGTCCCCGTGTACACAGCTTGAAGCTGGTATCCTCCACCTCCTTCGCCTTCTGTCCTCTCCATTTGGTTTCTTGGACGCAAAGGATATCAACACCTCTCCTCACCGCTGCATCAACTAGCTCCCGAAACGGTTGTAGATCTCTGTCGTCTGAAAATCGTGCACAAACGGTCGTCCATGTAGCAGCGCTCATAAAAAAATAGCAAGTCATCCATTCTCATGCAACGACACCAGCTGCTTCATAGACAATCGACAGAGTGGCTGCTGCATACGAAGGTAGACGCGCTGCAAGCAGAGACAACATTGTCGCAACGGGTTGTCTGACTGTTGCGAGCGAAGTGTCGCAACGGGTTGTCTGACTGTTGCGGGCGTAGTGTGAGGGTGCGAGCAGTGTCACGACGCTGGACGGTCATCTCTGCGATAACAACCCGACTACTTTGACGGCGGCGGTGATGCTACAAGGTGTGCTGTGAGGAAAACCTGGCCACTTCAACGATGTTGCGATGTCATGCTTCGACGGCTGTGGCGATGGCACGATGCGTGCGGCCGCGGTGATGCTGCGACGACAGCCCATCTGCTTCGACGGTGTTGCGACCGCATGCTTTGAAGGTAGCAGTGATGCTACGGCGACAAGTTGTCTGCTTCAATGATGTTGTGATGGCGTGCTTCGACCACCACGGCGGGTGCTTTAACAGCCGCGGTGATGCTACGATGTAAACACGGGTACTTTGATGATGTTGCATCGACATGCTTTGACGGCAGCGGCGAGTGCTTCAATAGTCGCAACGATGCACGACGGCATGCCGACTGTTTCGATGATGTTGCGACGGCATGCTTCCAACACTAACGACTATCTTGCGGCGAACCGCGATGATGGCGTTCTTTGAACGATTGCGGCAATGCTGCGATGGCGTGCTTTGATGACCATGGTGATGCTCCGACGATGGTTCGATTGCTTCGACGATGCTGTAACATCGTGCTTCCCAGCCGTAGCAGTGCTTCGATGATAGGATGGCTGTTTCAATGATGCTACGACATCAGCCCGACTGCTCCGATGATGTTGCGGTGGTATATATGTTTCGACGGCCATGACGGCGGCAGGAACGCTACTCTAAGCATTGCTATATCTAAGCAAATCATGACTCCATGTGCTTGCTAGTACCAAAATCCAACAAAGACCTACAATCAACGTCAAATATATGGCATTCTGAAATCCTTGTTTAGTGCTGGCTATGTACTTCCTCTTGAAATTGTTGGTAGCGTCACGTAAATATGTGGGGACGTGCTAAGCACTATGTGTGAAAGTGAAAGTATAAGTAAAAAGAACCTGTTAAACGCGTCACGATAGGTGTTCACGCGAAGGCCAGAGGCTCCACGCCACACGATGGCGTGCGATCACATGGCGCACGACGCGGCTTACGAAGCCCAAAATCATCCTGTTTTAGAACATTTCCCTTTGAATATACTTACCGGCTTGTCGGTCAACTCTTGTCTACTGTATAAAAGGGCCGACCTTGTAAATAAAGCAAGCAAAGAAAAATAGTGTTGTTACTTTCATCTACTTTTCAATAATTAGGGTTATGTCATCAGTAGATTATTCCAGTTTGGTACTTGAGCCATCTACGATGGTGGGCAAAGAAATCGAGATCGAGGCTGTGGAGCAGATGAAGAGCATCATGAAGCAATTGGAGGCCTTCACGCGCCAACGAGCAGAGGACCAGACGCTCCTTGCCGGGCTAGTGACGGCCCTCGAGCAACGGCTGCTGCCTTGCCCGTGGCACTAGATCCCACGGCTGCAGCGGCCATCCATTACACCACCTCCCTGTCCCAGGCCCTCCTCCCCGGCGACAATGTGCCCCTAGTGCCCCCCTCGCCAACCCTTCTCGAGCGGGGAATCATCGATTGCCCATCCCAACCACCCCTCGCTTTCCTGCCATCAACCGGCTGCTTGCTGTCGCAACACAACCCTGTGCTAACTCCTGCTAACCACCACCAGCAACCATTCCCCTTTTACCACCTCCAGCCATCTCCTTACTCACCAGCTGCCTCCTAACATCAATTTGGGCCACTTCGCACCCTCACCTTACAACTCAAATCCTACCCCAAATCCCGCCCCAATTTTGTCGCCCACCTACTAACAACAGCTCTACCATCACCAGGCGCAGATCTCTGCCGCCTTGACCGCCTTCACGCCTCCAGCCACCAACTGATTCCTTACACCAGTATGGCCGTGCCCCCTTCCACAACCCATCTATGGATCCACCCTGCCCATCACCTCCCTCTGCCCCTGCCTAACCATTACCTTGGCTTTGGTTTAGGTTCCGGCATGCTCCGCTTCCACAAGCTCGACTTCCCAACATATGCTGTCTTGCTTGATCCTCTTGGTTGCCTCAATAGGTCTGAGCAGTTTTTTCATGGACAACACATGAACTAATGATGCCCAGTTTTGGTACTTACAACTCGAGCACAATTTCGACAGTTGGCCATGGGAACAGTTCAAGGAGGCTTGCCACATTCAGTTTGGGCCATCACGTCGAGCAGATCCCTTGGGTGAGTTGGCACGTTTCCCATTCACTTCCTTGGTCGTTGACTACACCAACAGGTTTCTAACGCTCAAGTGCTGCAACAATGAGCCATTAACACCGTCCCAACAACAGTACTGGTACACAGTAGGCTTGCCTGATGGTCTTCGCTTTGACATCGAGCTTCAACGACCATCTGACGTCCACACCGCCATTTCCTTCACCAAGGCCTATGAGCAGTGGCATTTCCTCGCAACATCACTACACTAGCCTTCTGAGCGGCCCCTCCGACCCTCCCATGATCAACGCAACTCCAATACCGCCACTTCCAGCACCACTAGCACTTGTTCTATCGTCGACCACTCCAGTAAACGCCGCCATGGCAAGTTTGGCGCCTCACCCCAATTGAGTTGGTAGAACGTCGTCGTTGGGCCTTTGCACAACATCGTCGACCACTCCAGTGAACGCTGCCATGGCAAGTTTGGTGCCTCACCCCAACTGAGTTGGTAGCACAACGAGATTTATGTTCGGTGGTCATCATTGTGCGTGGCTCTTCTTCATCGAGGCTGATGACTACGACCAAGATAGCTCCACAACTAGTAGTACCCAAGGTTCCTTGAAGAAAGGGAGAGATGATATGTGGACCAGCCCATCAAACATGGAGTCTTGCTCTTATCCCTTAACCAGAGTCCTGATTGATTAAGCAAGTTTGTTAGAAAGCGTCTAGTTAGTTTAGAGATCGTATTAGAGTTTGAATAGATTTACCAGCTTGTTGGTCAAGTCTTATGTACTATATATGTTGCTTAATGAAAAACCACATAAGGTGTTTTTTTGTCGATCAAGTCTTGTCTGCTATATATTCGATCTGAAGTTTGAATAGTCTTGGTAGATATTTGTCGTTGATCGAGTCGACGTGGCACAATGCTAGCAAGCATCGCATTCATCAACCTTAAAAACGGGCATACACATTGGTTATGCAACCGGTCGACGTATACTGGAGAGAGGTGTTTTCTTTTGGGTTTGTCCATGCCTCCTGATCGAGTGAAGCTTAATCTCGTTGAGGGGTGGACCCCCAAGTATTGTTACGATACCCGGCCCCGTGTTGTAGGCTGAATCCTCGACACGTGGTAAGCTTTCTACGTGATGTTTCCGTTCCGAGCCTGGGCTCGGAGGGAAATTCACTTGGCCCGATTGCCTAAGCGGTCGTCTCAAAAGGAAGCCAAGGTCTTGCCTGTTGTGAGAGCTCTCTTATTCCAAATGAGAGATAGGTTACAAATGATCCATGTGGTGCCTTTTATAGGCTCAAGGCCTTGTACAAATGACCACCACTACCCTTGGTGGGGAGGGAAAGCATGGGCAAAAGAGTCTATTGTAGAAAAAACTAAATGCCCCTACGAACAAAAAGAAGAGGAAGGTTATTTCAATCTTCTTTGGTCCATGAGGGATGTGCATGAGTGGGGTTAATGGGCTTCATACTTTCTTGGGTCTCTTTATCATTAGGTTGCCATTTGACTTGGCATTTGACCTTTCTTTTCGTGTCTTTGATCTTCAATATTTCTTGGTGCTCTGGCTTATACAACATGGAGAACCAGGAACCTTCTGATTGATAGCTGATATTTTTATTTACAACAATATAAAGGGGCTCGGCCCCTCTCAACAAAGCAGAGAAGAATATTATCGTCTGGTTTTATCTACTTTTCAATAATTAGGGCTATGTCAGTAGTAGATTCTTCAGACTGCGCAAGAAAGCTGCTTTGATTTGCATTGGGCATGGTAGTTCAACATCAAGTTTGGAGTATTATATTGGATATTCAGTCTAAAAGTCCATCACTAAGGGTGCAATTTTAGATATTTGATGTTTATACACAAGGTTGCGCTGTAGAGCTCATCTGAGTAGACGACACCATCAAATTAATAAACTGGCACTGGTGCTGAAAAAGTCTGCAAGTGTTTTGTATAAGCGTGTTGTTGGGTATGTGGAAAAAGAAAAGAGAAGGGGGGAAATTGAAGCAGCACAAGGTTGTGGAGGAACAACTCCACCTTGCTGGTTGCTCCTACACAGTGTGCAACACAAGTGTTGAAGGAACTACTTCAATGTGCTCCTTAGATATCGCTCTAGAGGCCAAATAGGCCAATGTGGCAGCAGGAGTTTAGTCCAAAACTCCTTGAGCACAAGATCTACTCCAAGATCTTAGATAAGAATACCAAGTTCTATTATAGGTAGTGGGGGGTACATAGCCTTGTCACAAGTTAGAGATGAGGACCTCTATTTATAGGACTTTGGGAAGTCTTCACATCCCAAATTCTACTTGTAGCTAGAACATTCTAGAAAACATCACTTAAGATACAATATTCCATTTATATCTAGAAGACTCTAGAAAACAGTAGCTAGGTTAAGAAAAGAAAATACTGGAGGGGACAGATGTGCGTGGAAGCTAGCTATCCATGTGCTAGAATTATGAGTTGGTTGCGAGATCTTATGAGTTTCAGCTCTAGCCTACCCCAACTTGTTTGGGACTAAAGGCTTTGTTGTTGTTGTTGAGAAGTATCTAGAAGTTTGCTCTCTTCTTCTTCTTCTTTTATTTTCCTCTATTGTTCCTCATCATTCTCCCCTGGTTGTTTGTAACTCGACCTTGAGTTATCTTCATAGAGCGCTTCTTCTGGGTGGTAGAGAGTCAAGTCCGCAACATTGTATGCCCATCTCGCCTGGAAGATCTATCACATAAGCATTATCATTTATCTTCCTCATAAGAGGGAAGGGCCTATACCTTTGCTACCTAAGCTTCCCTTTAATAATGAAGGTCTTGAAGTGTGGTTTTGTAATGTCCGCTGCTCTTTGTGTGATCTGGAGCTGTTTCTGGGTATGTGCGTAGAGGATCTGGTGCGATCCTATGCATAGTGGAATACTGAGACTAAATCATTAAAATAATGATAATATGGAAGGATAAGATATGCTTTAGTATGTCGATGTTTTGGTGGAGAAATCTGAGTTTCAAAGTAAACCATGGGCAACCAACAATCCTTCTTTAAGTTTGGAAGTTCTGGTGCCGTTTCTCTGTGATATACTCCCAGAATTTCTGATGTGTTGCTTCTAGAGTGGTTGCATGTATAATTTCTCTCTGTTTCACTTCTTAACCATTTAGCTTGAATTTTAAAACTACCAATAACAGTGTCGTGTTGGTTTCTGCTGCTTGACAGGCATCTGGCAACTCCAGTGCTCTCTTTCTGACCGCTGCTGCGCAGAATCTCTTGTGTTTGAAGTTAGCGGAGGAGGCTGGTGTCAAAATTGCAAGCCCGTGGATATCATGGTTCAAGGTTGCAAGTTTGCCTGCCATCATTTCGCTTTTAGCAACACCTTATTTGCTATACAAAATATTCCCTCCAGAAATAAAGGACACTCCTGAAGCCCCTGCATTAGCTGCTCAAAAACTAAAGAAAATGGGCCCAGTGACAAAAAATGAATGGGTCATGGTTGCTACAATGATTCTTGCAGTCTCACTCTGGATTTTTGGGTAAGATTTATGTCTTTTTGACTAAAGTATTTCTCTGCACTGAGTTTACCTACTAGCAATATACTTCAGATTTATGATTGATTTACAAGAGATAAACGCATCATTAGTCATACAGCTCATGTGATATGTGTAGTCTAAGAATGTTCTAATTTTAAAGTGGCCACAAGACTTATAGTTTATGAGCAAACATGTGACATGTAAATTAAACCCCTCTCTTCCCCTCACGCTCCCAGCCATGAGGCTGATGAGGCTGTATTTTTTTTAAAAGTAACTATGATGACGCTTTAGTGTCGTTTAGTGCAAATTAAACCCCTCTCTCTTCCACGAGGTTGATGAGGCTGCGAAACTGACTTATGGCACGACGCACTTAAAAAAGGGACTTCGACTGAAGTTGTCAATCGATGACATCATCGCAGTTTCCTCCACCTATTTGTGTAGCCGTGTCGTGCGCGTCGAGAACATAATGTCAGCATTCTGATCCGATAGTAACTATCGGGGGTCTACGAGTGGTAGATCAGAATGGCGACACACAATACTCTACTCCTGCTGCTGAAATGTATTGCTTAGTGGGCCGGCTGGATATCGGAGACATCTCAGCTAGGGTTGTACAAGGGGCGCCACGGTGGCTGCAGAGGTGGGAGCTGAAGGGTTAGGTGAGGAACCATAGATCTCGCTAGTGGTGTGTAGAATGATCTGAGATGAATCTCTTGTTTCTCGAGAGGCCTATAACTTTCCTTATATATGTGGTCAGGTTAGGGTTACATTGCTCGGGTCGGTTTACAAGTTGGTGGGGGCTACTGGGTCACAACGGACCCTGGCTTGCTGGGTGAGCTGGTTGGTTGACTTGTCCATCGAGATGATGAGACATCCCATCTAGGAGCCGGACGTGAGTCGCCAGTCCGGCCATGCTAGGGTCGCTGGGCTGGCTTTCGGCCTTGCTGACTATACCCTGGTGCCGTCCGTGTCCTTGTCACAACCCCTTTGACACCGCGGAGAAGGAGGTCTGTGACGCCAACGAGCTCATCGGCCGGGTCCTCTCCGTCCACCTCGCCGCCCATGGTGCAATGGGGAAGGGAAGGGCTATGCCTTTGTCGAGTACGACGACGACTCCGAGCGTGTTCCACGACTTGCATGCCCCTTGCGTAGCTGTGGGTCAGCCCCCAAGACCTCTTCCATGACTTCTGCGGACCATCACCGCTGTGTTCGTCACTGCCACACATGCCTTCCATTGGCACCGTCTGAGCTCACATCCAGTGACAATCCGGCCACCTCCACTCCTGTGGATGCCATGGGCAAACTGGCGTGCGTGTCCTCGTAGCTCACGGACCCGTCCAGGGCCGCCATGGGCTGCTCCATGGCCCTGCCTAGCGCCGAGCATGGACAGTAGGTCCGTAAACAAACCGAACTCGAGCCACCCAGGCTCAGCTCGAGCTCGATTTCCATCACAAGCCAAAAGGTTAGCTCGAGCTCGGGTCGTGAGCTTAGGCATGAGGTTGCGCTCTACTAGCTGAAGGCTTTACAAGCTTGCAGAACTCTTTATTTTTTATATTTAACAAATTCAACCAGCACATCTGTTAGACGGCACAAATTAGAGTATACTGGCCAAGATGACAACAACACAAGCCTCTATTTATTGCTGGAGCTCTGCCGTGCTCTGTATCAGCAACCGATGTGGTATGAACTGGAGTGCTCCAACGCACATGCATTAACGATGAGTTACTAGGCTGCAAAAGGCTTCATTGCCTCAGGAGTGAAGTCCCGTGAGGTGCCCAGACTTGTGCATATCAGGTAGTAGTGGCAGGGGTATGATAACATTGGGCCTACAGTTATTTGCTGAAAGAGCTGGAACGTTGAGCATGCTCGTTCTACCGAGCCTTTGCGAACCGTTCAAGCTTGAGCTCGCCAGGTTCGTGAGCTTCACATCAGGCTTGAGCTCAGCTTGTTTAGCTCTCAAGCCAAGCTCGAATCCAGCCTGGAATGAATCAAACTCGAACAACATGACGAGCCCAAGCTTTTTTTACAGCCCTAACGGCCAGCCCCTGAACCCCAGTGCCGTGGGCGGCGACACGCTGTGCTGTCGACAAGAGGGCATGCGGCGGCGAGCATGAGGGCCACCGAGCCATGGCTAGGAGCGCGAGGGGAAGAGGGAGGTTTAAGTTGCACATTAAACCACTGTAAAGATATTATCAGGGTTTATTTTGTAAATAGACGGCCTCATCAGCATGCCATGTCAGCTGTGGTTACTCCGCAAAAGGGTATGTGATCTGTTTGCTCATAAACAAATGCGACCGCTATTTAACAATCTAATAGTTCTGTGACTAAAGTACTCATCCTGCGTAAGCAATATGACTAATGGTGCGTTTGTCTCCATTTATATCTACTTGTTATCTGCAGTGTTGCTTGCAGTTTCACGAACTGCATATCTTGCTGCTTCTCTTATTACGTTACACCTTCTTTGTGAAAGCAGACACACATACACATCACATGATTACAAATACTTCTATGGTTGGCTCTGCTGACTTTGTAGTTGTGTCCAGTTGTTGAAACTAAGAGGGACCTAACATGAATTAGGCACTATTTAATTAAGATACTGGGGATGACTGTCTAGCTCACGATCGGTGGTGCTGACGAGTTGCCCCTGGATGACGTCTCCAGTTATAACAAACTATCATCATTAGACTCCAATAGATGATGTAAAATAGGGCACCAAATTGTGGTTCGAGTAAAATTTACATCACCTAAAAGTGCTATTTTACATCACCAAAAACCTCCAACTCCGATAGATGATGTAAAATAGGGCACTAGCGCTCCAAGAGGTGATGTAAAATAGAGCAGCCGCACAACAGCCGCTCCACAATTTCATACATATGTGAACCAAATCATTTCAAATCAATCCTAAACCTAAACCGGCATTGAAAGTACCTCTATGAAAAAACTGGTTTAGGAGTAAAATAGTTGCCCATCAATCTTGCGTGAGCCTCGAGCTGTTCTCTTCGTGTGCTCACGGCCAAACATGGAACCGCCATGCTTCGGCCTCTTCTTGTGCATCATCAAGAGCAAAGCAATCACGAGCGAAATAGTGTCCTCTTTGTCGGCCAAATCATATTCCTCATCCGATGAGGAATCATCCCAAACAGAGGAGTCACATGAGCTCATCTACAATACGGAAATCTCCATGAAAGTACTTCTTTCGTGCACGTTAAAAAAACCATGACAGATTTAGGATATTTTTATCTTGTGCAATATTTGTCGAACACCTTGTGCACGAGGAGGAGAAAACTGGGCGGCTGCTCGTCGGAGCAAAGATGGTAGCCGTGCTGGCGACGAGACGCTCACTAAGGCCTCTTCTACGCCTCGTTGACGCGTGCCGGTTGGGGGCTGCCCGTGATTTTGGTGACATGGTGCCGGCGGCGCCGACCAAAATCATGGCGGTCGCGCGACTGCCCGCGGTAGCACCGGTGGCCAGAAGTCCTATCCCGGACAACGGCCATGAGCTGCGAGAGCCATCACGGGAGTCGGCGCTCTGGCCAACAGCCGAATCGGACAAAACATGGTGCGGCGGCAGGACCTTCAGCGGCTGGATGGGGTCGCAGCGAACTCAGGGGAGGATGGACGAGCGGCGGCCGCAGCCTTCCCTTGCAAAATTGCTGGCAGCGGTGGTCGGGTGGACGAGCGGGCGGCAGGAGCGGCGTAGGAATGTTCCACGCGGCAGTTGGGCTACGCCACGACTGCACAAGTTTTGCTCGAGCGACACAAGTTATGCAAATTTGCATCACTTGGTGGCCTATTTTACACCACACCCTATCCCTCTAGTAAAAATAATTGCATCTACATCATCTATTGGAGCACCAATTTTGCCCCTGGTGGTGCTAAAATATGTTATTTTTTCATCTACATCATCTATTGGAGATGCTCTTATGGTACAGAAATTTGTTCCCTCCAGAATTTTATGTTGAAGTTTCCTTTATCAGTCTGACGTAAAGTTCAACACCAATTTTGCCCCTGGTGGTGCTAAAATATGTTATTTTTTCATCTACATCATCTATTGGAGATGCTCTTATGGTACAGAAATTTGTTCCCTCCAGAATTTTATGTTGAAGTTTCCTTTATCAGTCTGACGTAAAGTTCAACGGGTTTAAAACGAATTCCATTGTCTTGAAAAAGGTATGCGTCGTTTTGTTTTCAACTATAGAAGTCATGCATTTTTGTTGGTTGCACCTAACTGACATTTGTACCCAAACAAATATTTGCTCCCCTCGTACAACAACTATGAACCCTTTAGTCCCAAACAAATTGGGGTAGGCTAGAGCTGAAACCCATAAGATCGCACAACCAACTCATGGTTCTGGCACATGGATAGCTAGCTTCCATGCATCCCTGTACATGGCTAGTTCTTTGTCGATACTCCAGTCCTTCAAATCCCTCTTTACGGACTCCTCCCGTGTCAAGTTCGGTCTACCCTGACTCTCTTGGCATTATCATCATGCCGTTCGCTATGCATAGGAGCTTCTAGAGGCCCGCGTTGAATATACCCAAACCATCTTTGACGATAATGGACAAACTTCTCTTCAATCGGTGCTACCCCAATCCCATATAACATCATTCCATACCCAATCCTTCCCTATGTGGCCACACATCCATCTCAACATGCGCATCTCCGCTACACCTAACTGTTGAACATGTCATCACCTTTTAGTCAGCCAACACTCAGCACTATACAACATTGCAGGTCAAATCACCGTCCTATAGAACCTGCCTTTTAGCTTTTGTGGCACTCTCTCGTCATAGAGAACACCAGAAGCTTAGCGCCACTTCATCCACCCGGCTTTGATTCGATTCGATTGTTCACATCTTCATCCATCCTTGTGCATCATTGACCCCAAATATCGAAAGGTGTCCTTTTGAGGTACCGCCTGCCCATCACCTGCCCATCAAGGCTAATCTTCTCCTCCTCGTGCCTAGTAGTACTGAAACCGCACCTCATGTACTCGGTTTTAGTTCTACTCAGCCCAAACCCTTCCGATTCCAAGGTTTGTCCCTATAGCTCTAATCTTATATTAACCCCCGTCCGACTATCATTGACTAGCACCACATCATCCTCAAAGAGCATACACCATGGGATATCTTCTTGTATATCCCTTGTGACCTCATCCATCACGAAAGCAAAAAAATAAGGGCTCAAAGCTCCCTGGTGCAGTCCTATTTTAATCGAAAAGTCATCAGTGTTGCCATCACTTGTTCGAACACTTCCATAGCATTGTTGTACATGTCCTTGATGAGGGTAATGTACTTTGTTTGGACTTTGTGTTTCTCTAAGGCACACCACATGACATTCCGCGACATCTTATCGTAGGCCTTCTCCAAGTCAATGAACACCATATGCATGCTCTTCTTTTGCTCCCCGTATCTCTCCATAAGTTGTCGTACCAAGAGAATGGCTTCCATAGTGGACCTCCCACGCATGAAACCAAATTGATTTTTGGTCACGCTTGTCATTCTTCTTAAGTGGTGCTCAATGACTCTCCCATAGATTCATTGTATAGCTCATCAGCTTAATTCCATGGATTTAGTACAATTCTGAACATTCCCCTTTTCTTGAAGATTGGTACTAATATACTCCGCCTCCATTATTCTGGCACCTTGTTTGCCCGAAAAATGAGGTTGAAAAGCTTAGTGAGCCATACTATTGCTATGTCTTCGAGGCCTCTCCACTCAATGGGGAGACAATCAGGGCCCATCGCCTTGCCTCCTTTCATTCTTTTTAAAGCCTCCTTGACCTTAGACTCCTGCATTCGCCGCACAAAACGCTTGTTGTTATCATCAAAGAAGTCGTCTAGTTCAATGCTAGAGCTCTCATTCTCTCCATTGAACAACTTGTCGAAGTACTCCCGCCAACAACAACAACAATAGAGCCTTTAGCCCCAAACAAGTTGGGGTAGGCTAGAGGTGAAACCCGATCTCGTGACCAACTCATGGCTCTGGCACATGGATAGCAAGCTTCCACGCACCCCCGTCCATAACTAGTTCTTTGGTTATACTCCAATCCTTCAGGTCTCTCTTAACGGACTTCTCCCATGTCAAATTCGGTCTACCCCGAGCTCTCTTGACATTCTCCGCACGCTTTAGCTGTCTGCTATGCACTGGAGCTTCTGGAGGCCTTCGCTCAATATGCCCAAACCACCTCTTACGATGTTGGACAAGCTTCTCTTCAGTTGGTGCTACCCCAACTCTATCTCGTATATCATCATTCCGGACTCGATCCTTCCTCGTGTGGCCACACATCCATCTCAACATACGCATCTCCGCCACACCTAACTGTTGAACATGTCGCCTTTTAGTCGGGCAACACTCGGCGCCATACAACATTGCGGGTCGAACCGCCGTCCTGTAGAACTTGCCTTTTAGCTTTTGTGGCACTCTCTTATCATAGAGAATGCTAGAAGCTTGGCGCCAATTCATCCATCCGGCTTTGATTCGATGGTTCACACCTTCATCAATACCCCCATCCTCCTGCAGCATTGACCCCAAATATCGAAAGGTGTCCTTCTGAGGCACCACCTGCCCATCAAGGCTAACCTCCTCACACCTAGTAGTATTGAAACCGCACATCATGTACTCGGTTTTAGTTCTACTAAGCCTAAACCCTTTCGATTCCAAGGTTTGTCTCCATAACTCTCAACTTCCTATTTACCACCGTCCGACTATCGTCAACTAGTAGCACATCACCCGCAAAGAGCATACACCATGGGATATCTCCTTGTATATCCCTTGTGACCTCATCCATCACCAAGGCAAAAAGATAAGGGCTCAAAGCTGACCCCTGATACAGTCCTATCTTAATCGGGAAGTCATCAGTGTCGACATGACTTGTTCGAACACTTGTCACAACATTATTGTACATGTCCTTGATGAGGGTAAAGTACTTGCTGGGACTTTGTGTTTCTCCAAGGCCCACCACATGACATTCCGCGGTATCTTATCATAAGCCTTCTCCAAGTCAATGAACACCATATGCAAGTCCTTCTTTTGCTCCCTGTATCTCTCCATAAGTTGTCTTACCAAGAAAATGGCTTCCATGGTCTACCTCCCAGGCATGAAACCAAACTGATTTTTGGTCAGGCTTGTCATTCTTCTTAAGCGGTGCTCAATGACTCTCCCATAGCTTCATTGTATGGCTTATCAGCTTAATTCCACGGTAATTAGTACAACTTTGAACATCCCCCTTGTTTTTGAAGATTGGTATTAATATACTTCGTCTCCATTCTTCTGGCATCTTGTTTGCCCAAAAAATAAGGTTGAAAAGCTTGGTTAGCCATACTATTGCTATGTCCCCGAGGCCTTTCCACACCTCAATGGGGATACAATCAAGGCCCATCGCCTTGCCTCCTTTCATCCTTTTTAAAGCCTCCTTGACCTCAGACTCCTAGATTCGCCGCACAAAACGCATGCTGGTCTCATCAAAGGAGTCGTCCAGTTCAATGGTAGAACTCTCATTCTCCCCATTGAACAGCTTGTCGAAGTACTCCTGCCATCTATGCTTAATCTTCTCGTCCTTCACCAAGAGTTGGTCTGCTCCGTCCTTGATGCATTTGACTTGGCCAATATCCCTTGTCTTCCTCTCACGGATCCTGGTCATCTTATAGATGTCCCTTGCGCCTTCCTTCGTGCCTAACCGTTGGTAGAGGTCCTCATACGCCCGACCCCTTGCTTCACTGACAGCTCGTTTTGCGGCCTTCTTCGCCATCTTGTACTTCTCTATGTTGTCTGCACTCCTATCCAGGTATAGGCGTCTGAAACAATCTTTCTTCTCTTTAATTGCCTTTTGGACATCATCATTCCACCGCCAGGTATCCTTATCTTCGCTTCTCCTTCCCCTGGACACTCCAAACTCCTTCGAGGCACCTTACGAATGCAAGTCGCCATCTTCATCCACACATTGTCCGCATCCCCTTCTTCCTCCCAAGGACCCTCCTTAATGACCCTCTCCTTGAACGCCTGAGCTACCTCCCCCTTGAGCTTCCACCACTTCGTTCTAGCGACTTTGGCATGCTTATCACGCTGACACGAATCAGAAAGCAAAAGTCAGCATCCAGCAGCTTATGCTGAGGTACAACACTCTCCAGGTATCACCTTACAGTCTAGGCACGCACGCCTATCTTCTCTTCTCGAGAGGATGAAATCAATCTGGCTAGAGTGTTGGCCACTATTTAAAGTCACCAGATGTGATTCTCTCTTTCTAAAGAGGGTGTTAGCTACAATCATGTCGTAGGCTAGAGCAAAGCTTAAGACATCTTCTTGATTCCTGATGCCATAGCCAAAGCCCCCATGCACCCCTTCAAAACCTGTGTTAGATGTACCCACGTGGCCATTGAGGTCTCCTCCTATGAAGAGCTTCTTGCCAATCGGTACACTTCTAACCATGTCTTCCAGGCCTTCCCAGAACTCCCTCTTGGTGTTCTCATTGTGGCCTACTTGCGGGGCATACTCGTTGATAACATCGAGAACCAAGTCCCCAACTACCAGCTTGACCAGGATAATCCGGTCCCCATGTCTCTTGACGTCTACCAGACCACCAATCCATACTTGAGGCTCTTGTTAAGCGAGATGCTTACTCCATTTCTGTTTGCAACTGTTCCCGTGTACCACAACTTGAAGCCGGTATCCTCCACCTCCTTCGCTTTCTGTCCTCTCCATTTGGTTTCTTAGACGCAAAGGATATCCACACCTCCCCGCCATATCAACTAGCTCCCGAAGCTTACCTGTCAGGGACCCTACATTCCAGCTACCTAACAGACCCTCCTAGGCTCAGCTAGCTTCCTTACCCTTCGCACTCGTCGAGTCAAATGCGAAGACCCTTGCTCATTTTCCACTACAACGGGGCGTCGACGTAGCGCGGCACTAAGGATGCGACGACCCGATCCTTGCTCACTTGCCACCGTATCCAAATCATGATACGGCGGGCTGGGGGGGGGGGCCCGGCCCTTGCCCATTTGACAGCACACCCGGGCTCCGATGTGGCGCGTCGCTGAGAGCAACAAAAATCTTTTGAGTTTCATCTCCAATAAGAGTGGCTGACTTTTCACGTTGGCTCGCCAAGCCTATCACAACCCTCCTCCTTTACCTGGGCTTGGGACCAGCTATGTTGAGACAACATAGGCGGAGTTGTCGAAGTACTCCCGCCATCTATGCTTAATCTCCTCGTTCTTCACCAGGAGCTGATCTGCTCCGTCCTTGATGTGTTTGACTTGGTCAACATCCTTCGCCTTCCTCTCTCGGATCTTGTCCATCTTAGGGCCAGTTCTTTTGGCGGCTTTTTTGGGCTTCTAGAATAAGCTGCCCCCTACCGAGCTTATTCTGGAAGCCCAACCAAAATTTTCTTTTTGGAAGCCTACTAGTCAAGTCTTGATTGGTAGGCTTCTAAAAAAATAAATTTGGTTGGCAGCTTATTCTAGAAGTCAGCAAAAGAACTGGCCCTTATAGATGTTTCTTTCGCCTTCCTTCGTGTCTAAGTGCTGGTAGAGCTCCTCATACGTCCGGACCCCTTGCTTCACTCACAGCTCGCTTTGCGGCCTTCTTTGCCACCTTGGCTGCCTGATCGTAGTAGTAAATAAAACTGAAATCCTTTAAGTTTTACTTATGCCTTCATTGTTCGGAAATACTGTTATGTTCTTCCTGCGCAGGGATTATGTGATTGTTTGCTTCCAAAATCTCGACTTGCGGTCACATTCTGTATGGCATGGAATTTTTGTAAATGTTTTCGTAAGAGGCAGCATGGTGACAACAAGATTAGAAGTAGGAAACTAAAACAGCAACAGAAGTTCTTAAAAGTGCAACACCATGCCTGTTTTTACAAATAGATAGAAATGTGTAATTATTTGTTTATTATTCAAAATATAGCTTCATGTTGAACTGTTGTACACTTTGTTTTGCAGGGATGCTATTGGTGTGTCGAGTGTTGTTGCTGCAATGATTGGGCTTTCAATTCTTCTTCTACTTGGAGTGATGAACTGGGATGATTGCTTGAATGAAAAGTCTGCATGGGACACTTTAGCTTGGTTTGCTATTCTAGTGGGAATGGCAGGGCAGCTCACTGACCTCGGGATTGTGTCATGGATGTCAAACTGTGTTGCAAAGGTTCTTCAGTCTTTCTCATTGAGTTGGCCTGCAGCATTTGGTGTTCTTCAGGCCTCCTATTTCTTTATTCACTATCTATTTGCAAGCCAAACTGCACATGTTGGAGCTCTATACTCGGCGTTTCTTGCCATGCACCTAGCAGCTGGTGTTCCTGCTATACTCTCAGCACTTGCTCTGACGTACAATTCAAATCTCTTTGGAGCACTAACACATTATAGCAGTGGGCAGTCCGCGGTTTACTATGGAGGTAATTTTACTTGAGATTCAAATTTATGCATGTTCACAAGCACTTGTGTGTTACATGCCCGTCAATTTGCATTGTCCAGTTTGGTGTTTCAATGTAAAAACACATCTAAACAAAACCATTTTTCTGATATATCGGGTTGTTTGTCCTGTTTCTTAAAAAAAAGAAGCAACGTTCCATTTAAGTATGGGGAGTGTGTATAAACCACCTTCAAGATTGTTGCATAGAACAACACCATTCCAATGCCTCGTTCGGAAACCACGAGTCCATATACACAAGCTGACATTTAAAGAAGTCCTTTTTTTTAATGTATTTAACTGTTAGATTTCTCATATCAGGGCTTTAACCAAATTCTTGTTATTTTGCACTGCAGCTGGGTATGTTGACCTTCCTGATGTATTCAAGCTGGGGTTTACAGCAGCAGCGATTAATGCTTTGATTTGGGGAGTAGTTGGTACATTTTGGTGGAAATTCTTGGGTCTTTACTGAGGATTTCTGCGGTGTAAGTTGATGGAAATTGTTCTTTACTGCACCAGAAACCTATGTGGCTCACCATTTGGAGTGAGCTCATCTTTCTTCAGAGGTGCTTGTTGAAATGTATAATAAGAGAGGGATGTTCACCGCTCAGAACTTTGAACATGCTACATTTGTGAAGACCCAGAAGGGTTCACATAGTTCTCAAGACTGCATTATATCTCTATTTTGCAGAACTAAATGCAATGTAGGGATGAGTTTAGATCTGGAAGCTCTGTATTTTCTTGATGTGGATATTGCGTATGCAATGACTTTTTTTGTGTGCCAACAATGGAGAGCTTCTGTCTTGATTAGTGGTGGCTGCATTTTGGAGCAGAGCGAGGAGCCCCCTTGGAAGAGGTGCCCGCAGCTCCAAAATTGGCCGCATCAAAGAATGGGTACTACTCATTAAAAAAAAACTGGCACTGTAGCTGTGTGGGATGCTAGTTTTTTTTTTAATGTTGGTAGGAGAGCTATCCAAATCCATTGATTAGAACGGCGTACTAAAGAAGGAATGCACCGCATAAGGCATATATAGGAGGAATGCACTGCACGCATCATGGGCCACAAACTCGTCGAAAGTTACTTTGGGTTGTAAATGGGCTAAAATGGATCATGGGCCTACACTGGCCCAGATACAAATGGGTGTAGGTCGAAAGAGACCATGGGCTGAAACTAGCTAAGACGCACAACAGACTGGAAATGAGCCGATATACATCACGGGCCGAAAATGGCCCAAAGACACCATGGGCTGTAAATGGGTCGAATTCATCACGGGTCGTAAAAGGTCCTAGAGGTTGTACAATTGTAAATGGGCTGAAAGGCAGTATAGTCTAAAACTGATCCAGAGGCACCACAAATCACACATGAGCCAAAAGTATCAACGGCCTAGAACCATGTTGAAAGGCCCACGTGCTGGAGCTGAATTCATGAAGGTCCTAACTATGTGAACCCGAGCCGTAAATTGGCTACATGCAAGCAGCCGTTAAAGGGCCTTACATGAGCCAAATCGCCTATGTAGCCCATGGGCTTTAACCAGGCCTTTGTCTGGGTTGGCCTATTTTGCTCCCAACAAAACTCATAAACGGGTCTATGGTGCGAAGTGGTGCTCCCCACAAAACTCACATACGGGTCACCTCGGGTGCTTGTCTATGATGTGTCAGAGTAAGAGCAGTTGCGGCCACTTGATGCAACGCTCCTTGAGGAAGATCGTCTTTGGGCGGCTGTGCGAGTTGCATGCTACCAGCAAGCTTTGCGCCGCTACCATAGCCGCAAAGTTTATGCCCAAAGCTTTGAGGAAGGCGACCTTATTCTTCGACGCATTCAAGCCGCCAAGAGATCAAATAAGTTGACACCAAAGTGGGAAGACCCTTATCGGGTAATACAAGTCACCAGACCTGGCGCAGTCCGTCTAGAGATCGAGGATGGCATTAAAGTGCAGAACTCATGGAATATTGAGTATCTTCGCAAGTTCTACCCATGAGGCGCAGTTGCCGAGCCTTATTACCAACGAACCCTTTTGTACAAGCTTTGTCGGCAAGACTTGTTAGCCTTTGTACAAAGCCAGGCGTAGATCATGTGAATAAAGCTAAGTGTTTCTACATATTCATTTATGTATAAATGCATGTAATGTTGTGATTACACTTTGGTTTGTATGAGATGGCTGATGAACCGCCAAGGTTTTCAAACCACTCTTTTCTCTTCTTTCTTTTTCTCAAAGGACGGAAGGATCCCTCGCGTACAAGCTTCCCTGAGGGAGTGACAATGGGAATACCATTTGAATGGCGTTGGTGTTTCAAGTGATCATTTCGTAAAAAAGAAAAACAACATAAGGGAAAAGCTGAGTTGAAAAACTTTGAAACAATTTCCTTGTTATATTTGTAATTCCCCTTTGAACGATTTTGTGTTTGTATGAGAAACTTGCACGCGAAGGAACCTTGTCATGATCATTCGCGCTCTTACTTTGTTTCGAGCCCGCTCAACAATTTAAGTAGCTGCATTGAAAACATCAAAGGAAAACTTGTCGGCGGCAAGACTACCGGCTAGCTGCTAAGGACCCGTTCCTCAAACGCTCGCGGCAAGTGCGTGCCCCGACAAGCTTCTGGCATGCGTAGGGTAAAAAATCAAATCATACAAAGATGAAGAGAAACAAGGGAGACATCACACATTCATCTGAGCATGATAAACGGTAGATATTCATTAACGAGTGCTCGATAACATTTTCTTAGCCCTTCCCCGCGGGGTTTACACCGAGTGCAATACAGGAGCAAAAGGAGTGCCTAGGCGAAGCCCGACTCGCTCCCGGAAGACCAGATGATGGTGCTGCCCGTGATTAGCTGGAGTCGGAGCCGTCGTCCTCGATCTGGACACCTGGAGAGTTGTATCATCGTCCTCGGTCTTGGTGGAGGAAGCGGTGTCGCTGTCGCTCGAGCTCTTCGCGCAGCATTCCAGGCGAGCGCCTGAAGCCTCGAAGAACTTCACAAAGAGCGTGTTAGATCCGACCAGCCTGAAGTGAAGAAGGTGTCCCTGCCCCAAGCTGCGGGAGTGGACGAAGGACTTCCATCCGCGTGTGAAGTACATGATGTCATTGGCGGAGATCTCGACGATCACCTAGACGGGGCCGTTGCAGCAGCCGTCCACGCATAGCCATAGGCCGCGCGGATGGCTCTTCCATCATCCTAGCAAAGGGATGGGGAAGACGCAACCAGCTCCGCGGCCGATGGCGTAGTTCCATGACGAACTCGTGCGCCGTGTCCTCCGCATGGCCTTCTACCGGGGGAGGAGTGGCTGTAGATGAAACAACGAGTGCTCCGCCGTGGCGACCCCAACCCCGGCCGCCGTGTTCGCCATGAACACAGACCACGGCCCTTCCTCGAGCGCCGGAGCCGGCCTCCGTAGCTATGGCCGGAACGTGTGTGTGGTGCCGAGGATAAGCTCTCGCAGCAACGACGGATGCACGAGCTCGACCCTTTCCCCTCGCCATAGTGACAGCAGATTCAGGAGGGGAAGGTAGAAGAAGGAAGAGGCAATGATGGCTGGGGGATTGGAATGGAAAGAGGTGAATGAGCATCGCTCTCCCTGACCCCCCTCTTTATAGGGAAGGCGCGAGGGCTGGCTCTTCACTATTTTTCGATGACCGCCCATTTTCACCAATCCCATGCCCTGCATTCCTGGCCAGGTGCACTACCCCAGTGACAGCCCAGTTTCATCAACCCCGTGCATCACGTTTCCTGCCAGGCGCAACACTCCAACGACCGCCTTGTTTTTATTAACCCTGCATTTTGGATGAAGTGCGTGTGGCGAGAGGGCGCAATAAAAGAGAAAATTAAGACAAATATGGTAGTTACTCTTCGCCACGCGTGGCTGTGCACCTGTTCAGGTCTGGCCCGACGATGCCTCGTGTACGTGCATACTCTAGATCTATGCACAGGCAGTAGCTGCTCGCCGACGTCAGGTTTGCCGGAGGATGGCCAAAAGAAAATTAAATCCAGATTAATGAAGAAGCAAAGAAGATCTTAGAAGACGAAAACCATCATGACAAAAATTGCAGGGTTAGTTTCCTGCCGCGTGTGTGTGTGCATTATTTGGGCCTAGCCCAATGACGCTTGGGAAACGTGTATGGCCTAGGCCCGGGGGCTCCTGTCGGTGTATAAAACATGGGATTTTACACCATGAGTTATGCACAGACGGTGGCAGCTTGCCTGCTGGCCAAGGCTTGCCGAAGACTGCCAAGACCAAGATTCAAGGCCCAGTTGCAGAAGCTACTGGGAGAAGATCAAGACAAAGCACCAAGATCAACACCGAAGACAACTGAGGGAGTCCTAGACTAAGGGGTCCTTGGGCTGTAGTCCTATCTCTTATGGGCCGGACAGGTGGGATGCTCTGCGACTACTAGAAGACCAAGCTATAAGGTGACTCCGTGTCCGAACAGGAAACCATCAAAGCCTTGGTGTGTCCTCCAAGTCAAGAAGGAAGAATCGGCATGTTTATTCCCTGATGGCAACCGACCATGTGTAACCCTAGGTACCCCTAGTGTCTATATAATCCAGAGGGTTTAGTCTGTAGAGGCTAGAAGAAGAACCCTCATCCTACTCACCTAGGGTTTAGTTCATCTGATCTCGTGGTAGATCGACTCTGTAGACATCATATACACATCAATACAGTGAAGCAATGCAAGACGTAGGGTTTTACCTCTTCAAGAGGGCCCAAACCTAGGTAAATATTGTCCATGTGTTCTCCTATTCCCCATTGATCTAAGATCCACAGCTCGGGACCCCCTACCCGAGATCCGCCAATTTTGACACCAACATTGGTGCTTTCATTGAGAGTTTTGCTGTGCGATCACAAAAGGATCGATGGCTCGCCTAGTCATCGGAGATGGCATCCGCACCGGTGACATCTTTGTTCCCGGCTAGCTCTTCACGTTCAATGGCATTGTTCTACACGCCAACCCGGCCGGTCACCTGGACCAGGTCAACCGTTTTGCCCCTGAGCATCAAATCTGGTTTGGCAACCTGGAGTACATCGCCAAAGCTCGGAGCGATCTGATCTTAACCAGGTTCTCAACCTCGTTTGAGGATCTCAAAAACCCTGAGGCTTCGTCCTCGGATTTTCTTTCTGACCCTATCTCCGGGTCGGCCCTTACCTCGGATCCGGCTTCAACCCAGGAGACGACTTTGGCGCCTGAAGACTAGGAGTCAACCCTGGCCGGATGCGCCCCTTACACTACCACACCGGAGATTGACTCCGAAGAAATCCCGGACATTGATCCGGCTAGTCTCTCCCTGTTACACGAGCTGCTAGATCAGATCCAGACAATGAGCATCACAGGCACCCCTCCCTCGATCTACAATCGGATTGGTCCTGATGCAGATAGTGGGGATTTTTTTGTCCCACCCACCACCAACTTGGTAGCCACTGTCCAAGATTTAACCGACATGCCGGACTACACTTCTGAGGAGGACGACGACATGGATGAAGATGTCGATGCCATGGCCTATACTGCTACTGCCCCTCCCATCACTGAACGGTGGACAACCACCTCCACCTATGACGTCTATATGGTCGACACCCCTAACGATAAGGGCGATGACACCACTGGGAAGAACGGCGATGGCACCCTCGAAAAGGATGGTGATAAGCCTGACGAGGAGCAGCCCAAACGCCGACGTCAGCGCAGACGATCCATGGGGTGCAAGGGCAGGGAAAGCAACACGGGCACTTCAGAAAGTGATACCCCGGACAATTTGGAAGACCTCGGCGACCCCGTTGCCCTCGAACAACAGCTCGATGACTCGGAGGGGCATGAGGATCAGTATAATCCCGAGGACCTCAATGACTCTGAGGACAATAACTACCTTCCTCTCTCTGAAGAGGAGGTTAGCCTCGGAGCCAAGGATTTCATCATCCTCGAGGACTAGCTGGACCATGAATGATTCAAGCAGCAACTTATAGCCACTGCCCGAAGCCTAAAGAAGAAGCAGAAGTAGCTAAAGGCCGAACAAGATACCCTCAGTGACAGATGGATGAGAGTCCTAGCAGCTGAAGAGGGGTACGACAATGAGCGGTAGGATCAAAACAAAAGCTACCCACACCGATGTTCGCTACCTCAGTTCGACGACGAGGCCCTGGAGCCCGCACCCCCAAACGCACTTAGAACAACCAGCCAGAATGCCTCCCTCGAGCACGGGACATGACGGCTGGAGAGGCCGAAAATCTACTTGCACTCCTTCGACGGAGAGGCAAGGAACCAATGCAGCCTGAAGATCCGTATGACCTACAACACGACCTCACCATTAGAGCAGGTCAGACAAGATCCATCTATGGATCTAGAGGGTACGCCCCACTGGACGGGACAGATACCCAGCTTGGCGCAACCGAAACGATAGAGCTCGAGAGAAGCACCGGGCATAGATGATAGCCGATCTCCGGTGCGACGTAGCCCGGGTCAGGGGCTCCGCTCACCCAATGTGCTTTACAGATGAGGTGATGCAGCATTAGTTCCCCAAAGGGTTCCAACTCATAAATATCAAACAATACGACGGGACAACATACCCAACCATATGGATCAAAGACTTCCTTCTCCACATACGCATGGCCCAGAGACGACCTCCATGCCATCAAATATCTACCACTCAAGCTCAAAGGACTAGCCAGGCATTGGTTGAATAGCCTCCCCGAAAACTCCATTGGGAGTTGGGAAGAGCTCGAGGATGCTTTCTGAGCTAACTTTCAAGGCACCTATGTTCGGCCTCTGGATGCCGATGACCCGAGCCACGTGGTCCAAAAGCTCGGAGAGTCAGCCCGACAATTTTGGAATCAGTTCTTGACGAAGAAGAATCAAATCGTCAACTATCCTGATGCCGAGGCAATAGCCGCCTTCCGACATAGTATCAAAGATGAATGGCTTGCTCGCCAGCTCGGCCAGGACAAGCCGAAGACAATATTAGCACTAACCTCTCTCATGAACCGCTTTTGCGCGGGCGAGGATAGTTGGTTAGCTCGTAGAAGCAACAACCCGGACAAACTCGACACCACAAAAGTCTGGGACGGTAACGGGAAACCACGAGGCAACAAGAACAAACGCCAGCACAACGGTGGTGAAGCCAAAGACATGATAGTAAGTGCCGGATTCAATAAATCAGGACCGCGGAAGAAGTCCTCTAAAGGGAACTAGGATGGACCCACCGCGTTAGATAAAATCTTGGATAGACCCTACCAGATCCACGACACCCCAAACAAGCTCGCCAACCACACCAATTGTAATTGTTGGGTGATCAAATAGGCTGGCAAACTCACAGCCGAGGAACAAGGCAAGGGGCCCTGCAACGAAGACGATGACGAGCTTTGCGGGCCGAATAATAGAGGCCAAAAGCAATTCCCTTCCGAGGTAAAAATTGTGAACATGATCTACGTCACACATATACCCAAGAAGGAGAGGAAGCGCATGTTTCAAGACGTCTACACCATAGAGCCGATAGCCCCAAAATACAACCCGTGGTCGGCATACTCGATCACCTTTGACCGCAGGGACCATCCGACCAGTATCCGGCATGGAGGGTCGGCGCCCTTGGTAATTGACCCCATTATCGATGGGTACCACCTAACTCGAGTTCTCATGGATAGAGGCAGTAGCCTCAATCTGATTTACTCAGATACAATGAGAAAGATGGGCATCGATCCATCAAGGATCAAACCCAGCAACACCACCTTCAAAGGAGTAATCCCAGGCATCAAAGCCCGCTGCTCGGGAACTATGACTTTGGAAGTAGTGTTCAGTTCGCCCGACAACTTTCGCATCAAAGACTCGATCTTCGACATCGTCCCTTTCCGCAGTGGCTACCACACACTTCTCCGCCGTATAGCGTTCGCTCGCTCCAGCGTCGCCCCCCACTACGCATATCTAAAGCTCAAGATGCCCAGACCCAAGGGCGTTAGCATCGTTAATGGCAACACGGAGCACTCACTCTGAACCGAGGAGCACACAACGACCCTGGCAGTTGAAGTCTAGTTCGGCAACGAGGCGCTGAAGTCCTAGTCTGCCGTTATGGCAAGAGAGGCGAACAAATGGGATCGAGCCCTATCTCAGCTCCTAGAACCTTCCCACGGTCAATGTAAATAGGAACACGCTCCCCACAGCATGACCTCGCTAGCTGCGGAGTCCTGGACTATGGGGTCCTCAGGCTACCGGCCTATCTCTTATGGGCCAGACAGGTGGGATGTTGTACGACTACTACAAGGCCAAGCTATAAGGTGATTTCGTATCCGGATAGGAAACTGGTGACGCCTTGGTGTGTCCTCCAAGTCAATATAATAAGAATCGACATGTTTATTCCTTCCTTGTAACCGACCATGTGTAACCCTAGTGCCCCTGGTGCCTATATAAACCAGAGGGTTTAGTCCATAGAGGCTAGAAAAAAAACCATCATCCTACTCACCTAGGGTTTAGTTCATCTGATCTCGTGGTAGATCGACTCTGTAATCACCCAATACGCTCGAATATAATCAAGCAGGACGTAGGGTTCTATCTCTTCGAGAGGGCCCGAACCTGGTAAACATCGTGTTCCTTGTCCCTTGTTCCACATCGATCCAAGATCCATAGCTCGGGACCCCCTACCCAAGATCCGCCGGTTTGGACACCGGCATTGGTGCTTTCATGGAGAGTTCCGCTGTGAGATCGCCGAAGGATCAATGGCTCTCCTGATCATAGGAGATGGCATCAACACGGGGGGCATCTTTACCCCTTGTCAGCTTTTCGCATTCGGAGGCATCGTTCTGCATGCTAAATCGTTCGATCATCTCGACTAGGTCGACAGCTTCGCCCTTGAGCACCAAATTAGGTTTGGTAACCTAGAAGACGTCACTTACACTTTGGGCGATATGATCTTCATATGCTTCTCAGCCTTGCCTGAGGCGCTCGAAGACCCTGAAGCTTCGACTTTGGGATCTCCCTCCGACCCGATCCCTGGGTCGGCTCTTACCTCGGATCTGGTTTCAAGCCTAGATTTGATCTCCGCGTCCAAAGATCGGGAGTCAACCACGGTCGGACTCGCTCTTCTTGCCTAGGATCCGGCATCAATCGTATACGCGGATTCGGCGTCTGAACACCAGGAGTCAACCCTGGCCGGACTCGCCCCTCCCACCATCATAATGGAGGTCGAATTCGAAGAAATCCTGGATACCAATTCGGCTAGTCTCGCCCTGATAAATGAAATGCTAGATCAGATCCAGATGATGATCACCACGGGCCCATCCCCGACCTATGCTCGGCTCGGTCTTGAGGCGGGCTCCAGGGAATTAAATGCCCCACCCACAACCCACTTAGTAGCTAGTGTTGAATACTTAACCAACATGCTAGACTACACCTCTGAGGAGGCCGAAGACATGGATGAAAATGTCGAAGCTATAGCCCATGCTGCTACCGCCCCTCCCATCACCGGACGATGGACGCCCACCTCCACCTATGATGTCTATATGGTGGATACCCCCAACGATAAGGGCGACGACACCAATGGGAGGAACAGCGACAGCACCCCCAGAAAAGATGGTGATGAGCCCGGCAAAGAGCCACCCAAACGCCGGAGACAGCGCCGATGATCCAACAGGCGTAGCGGTAGGGAAAGCAACACATGCACTAGAGAAAACGACATCCCGGACAATATGGAAGACTTCGGCGACCCTGCTGCCCCTGAGCAACAACCCGATTACTCAGAGGTGCACGAGGATCAGTATAATCCTGATTCGTCTCCAATGTATCTATAATTTTTGATTGTTCCATGCTATTATATTATCATTCTTGGATGTTTTATATTAATTTTATAGAAACTTTATATCTTTTTTGGGACTAACCTATTGACATAGTGCTCAGTTCCAGTTGCTATTTTTTTTCTTGTTTTTTACTTCATAGAATATCCATATCAAACAGAAGGCCGCAAAAGATCAAGCCAAGGAAGAATAAAATCTTCGTCTAATCAAATCATACTTCGAGAAGAAAAAGGAAGAAGGAAAAGCAGAATGTCGAACAAAGAGCAAACATGATCCGATATCTGCTGCTCAGAAGAAAAAGAGTGCCCCGAGGAAAAGGTCCGCGAAGCCAGCTGAACCTGAAAGTGATTCCTCTGATCAAGATGATCCTCCGCTCACCCTAGAAGAAATTGACTGAACTATCTCCGAACAGGTGAATGTCACCACATCCACTATTCTGCCTGACCTTTGAACAAGTGCAGTTCCAAATGCACCTCCGAAAAAGAACCCATTGAAGAGAAAGACCACTACAACCACTGTCACCATGGTTGTCAAAGTAAACACAGAACCTCATCCTGATGCAATAAACTTGCAAGACTTGGTGGTTGAAGCCCTTGTTGGCACAGCTAAGCCAGGAGAACAAGTCCCGAAAGAAAAGGCGAAGCAAATCAAAGCCCCTGCTGCCAAGCAAAAGGCCCACCTAATGATTTTGTGAAAGAAAAGGTTGCCAAATTTGCTTCAAAACTAACTCAACCATTGGCCTCTATGCCTCCGACCGAGCAAAATGTGGCACACACTACTCCTCCTGCTCATGCTGCTACACAGACTGAAAATGTGCACCACATTATTTCAATCGCACATTCATTATGGAGTAGCTGGACAAGATTTGTTTGATGGAGAAGTGGCATCTTTGCCCATTCCCACTGAAGTCAAAGCTCAAGCTTTTGATCTGGTCTAAGAGATGAGAAATGACTCAGTAGAGATCAATGACCTCATTGCGCAACTCAACGAGCTTGACAACCGCATGAAGGCCATGAAGTCTAAGTTTATCATCAAGCAACTCGAAGAATCTTATGAGGATGTCGACAAGGCTCTGGCAATTCTTTGGCACAGGAGATTCGGATTTCATTCAGATTTCGATCAGATTGTTCGCAAGATTTGCCTTGATCACCAAGCCAAAGTGTCTGGGTATAATGAACTGGTCAAAGGGCACATTGATCCATCCAAGCAGTAGAAGAAGAAAAAGATAGCGAAGAAGAATGCTCCTCCTCCTCCAGATGCTGATGCACAGAGAGAAAATTCTCATGTACAAGCAATTCCTTCGGCTACTCATGAACCAGTTGCAGACGCATCAAATTCTCCGAGGCCAACTGAATCAGTCACTACTGTAGGATGTTGCTAACACGGCACTACAATCAGAGACCCTTTGACGGAACTGTGTGTGATGAAATAATCGCAAACGGTGGTGTAAAAAACCGTCTAAAAAGGTGCAATACATTTGCGATGACGGATGCATCAAACACGGTTCAGATTTTAGTTGCGTGTGTGATGCAGGGCATACGGTTCAGTTCAATGAAATGTTTGCGATGAGGAGGAACAAAAGAAACATGTAGCCAGATGAAGGTGTGTGCAATATACAACATACGGTTCACTCAGATGAACTATTTGTGATTAGGCAACACAAAGAAACGGTCAACCAGATCAAGGTGTGTGCGATATATGGCATACAGTTCACTCGGATGAACTGTTTTCGATTAAGCAACACAACAGAATCGGTTCAACCAGATCAAGGTGTGTGCAATGGATGGCATACAATTTATTCAGATAAACTGTTTGTGTTGAGCCAAGAGAACATAAACGTTTCACATAAACCAGATGTGTGTAATACGCGGCAAACATCCAGTTACATAGGTGGCTAGTACACACATGACATTTCCACACACCAAAGTAAACTATTAGATGCATAATTAACTAGGATAAACGATCATCTGATCATCATCTACTTCTTGTGCTAGCTAGATGTTCCTTCTATGCTAAGTTTCCATTAATTGATGGCATTTTATGAACACGCCACCGTTTCCCACCATTTCCTCACTGGTTTCCCCCCACCCAGTGATATTGCGCATAAACGTAGGCAGTGCGCAACACACGAAGGCAACAAGTGCAGCTTGTAGCACATCCACCATTTCCAAGCATGCCAACCCACCAAAGCGTCGCCTCTTCCATCAACCTCATCGACGAGGAAAATGAGAAGGTGCCACGGCTCATCGAGGCCGAGGCGCTCCCCGGCAACGCGATGGACAACGCCGTGATGCGCGTCATCGCCAGGGTTGAGCGGACCCTTAGCGCATGGTGCTTTAGCGCCGCGGATCAAGATAGGCATGTCAGCGCCGAGAGGCTACAGCTCACCGCACAACATGATAGATGGCGCGCTGCAGAGCAAGCTAGGCGCGTCCACGCCGATAGGCTGCGGCTCGCCGCACGATGAAACCGTTGGAGCGCCACAGAGCGAGAGCGGGTCCATCGGCGCTTGCCTGCTATCAACAGGGTGCCGCAGCTGGGTACACGTCCCGTCAGTACCCCCATTCCTCGCCAGGAGTGGGTAGAGGCCCTCTGCGCCGACTTGCACCAGAGGCCGGTCACGCCGTACTTGCACCGACGCCCGCCGCATGGTTCACATGGGTCGCGCCGTTTGCTTTGTCCGCGTCCCGCTCGATGCCAACGCGTTGGTCGGTAGGCTCGACCGCCTCCTTGGCCCAGGTGTCCACCTGGGCGCAGTAGAGGAACATGGCTGTCGCATCCTCAAGTTGGTGATCTCCAATGTAATAGCCAAATTGGAGCTCGAGATCGCGATCCAGATGTACCACGAGCGTGTCAACCACTTGGACGAACGCATGCACGAGTTCAGGCAGAGCCAAGAGCTACCATAGGCAAGGGCTGCTGGTCATGGTTTCATGAACGCATTCTATTTTGTTGAATCATTTCGATGTGGATAGCTATGTATTCATAGAAATCATTGTATTGCTCTGTTTATTACTCTGTTTCAATGTGTGAACTCTGTTTTCCGTTCTTATATGTTCTGTTTCAATGTGTGTATATATGCTTTCCATTCTGTATGTGGATGATAACAACTAGATTCAAATTAGTATACAAAAACAGATAGAAAATGGAATTCATAATATATATATATATATTAATTGTTCATTAGTTCATCACATAATATACATAATATCATCACATATACGTGATGATACTTAACTACTACGTACAATGCATAAAATTGAAAACGAACAATACTAAAACTAATAATTCCTCCTGGGGCCAGTATATTGGCAGCCCCTCTCCAGTAGCTCCCTGGTACCCGGCGTCTTCCTAGCACAGAGGCAATACTCTGCCTCCTCCGCCTCGCAGCGCTTGACGTACCGATTTGCCTCTTATTGGTAGACGGGCGCGAACGATCTTGCCATTTCATTGGGCGCCCACCGGAGCTCCTCGTCGATGGCATGCTGGAGCTTATCGATCCACCTCCAGGCAGCGATGAGGCGCCTAACGCCTTTGACCTTCCTCACGAAGTACCCGTCTTCGTACACCTCCTCCGCATGATGACGCGCCCGCCCCCAAAGCTCCACCGCCTCCTTTTTCCAGGCGGCATCATGGGCTTCACAGGCCGCTTGGTACCTGGCTTCCTCCTCCACCATCTCCTTCTTGAACGCCACTTGCCTGGCTTTCTCAGCCGGCGGAAGCAACTTCCACAGACAAAGATTGTACTGGCCCCAAAACCAATCCAAAGTTGGGCGGTCCGTGAAGGAAATATGCCCTAGAGGCAATAATAAAGTTGTTATTTCCTTATATCATGATAAATTTTTATTATTCATGCTAGAATTGTATTAACCGAAAACTTGATACATGTGTGAATACATAGACAAAACAAAGTGTCCCTAGTATGCCTCTACTTGACTAGCTCGTTAATCAATGATGCTTAAGTTTCCTGACCATAGACATGTGTTGTCATTTGATGAACGAGATCACATCATTAGGAGAATGATGTGATGGACAAGACCCACCCATTAGCTTAGCATAATGATTGCTAAGTTTTATTTCTATTGCTTTCTTCATGACTTATACATATTCCTTTGACTATGAGATTATGCAACTCCCGAATACCGAAGGAGCACCTTGTGTGCTATGAAACATCACAACATAACTGGGTGATTATAAAGATGCTCTATAGGTGTCTCCGAAGGTGTTTGTTGGGTTGGCATAGATCGAGATTAGGATTTTTCACTCCGAGTATCGGAGAGGTATCTCTAGGCCCTCTCAGTAATGCACATCATGCTAAGCCTTGCAAGCAATATGACTAATGAGTTATTTACGAGACGATGCATTACAGAATGAGTAAAGAGACTTGTCGATAATGAGATTTAACTAGGTATGAGGATACCGACGACCGAATCTCGGGCAAGTAACATACCGATGACAAAGGGAATAACGTATGTTGTCATTGCGGTTTGACCGATAAAGATCTTCATAGAATATGTAGGAATCAATATGAGCATTCAGGTTCCGCTGTTGGTTATTGATCCGAGATGTGTCTCAGTCATGTCTACATAGTTCTCGAACCCATAGGGTCCGCACGCTTAACGTTCGATGACAATTTGTATTATGAGTTATGTGTTTTGGTGACCGAAGATTGTTTGGAGTCCCAGATGAGATCATGGACATGACGAGGAGTCTCAAAATGGTCGGGAGGCAAAGATTGATATATTGGATGATGGTATTCGGACACTGGAATGGTTTCGGAGTGTTTCAGATATTTATCGGAGTACCGAGGGGTTACCGGAACCCCTCGGGGAAAGTAATGGGCCAACATGGGCCATAAGGGAGAGAGAGGTCAGCCCACAAGGGGTGGCGCCCCCCATGGGAGTCCAAATTGGACAAGGGGAGGAGGCGTGGCCCCCCTTTCCTTCTCCCTCTCCCTCTCTGTAACGCCCCGAGTCCGGAGCTTCAGATGCCTTCCAGGGTTTCCGGGTTTCGTTGTGTGTTTTGTTTCGTCTGTTGCATTCATCTTTGCATCGCGTGCATTGCATCATGTCATCATGCCATCATGCCATTTCTTTTTTCTTAACTCAACTAAATAAATGGCATGGATCTTTGATCCATTTAAACCGAGGGAACTCACATGGTGGTTTCTCTTTATAACCTATCCTCCCGATAGTAGGGAGCTATATTCAATATTTCTTTAATTTGATATTCACCATAACACACGTGCAAAAATAATCCTCATGCCTATTTCCACTTCGAGTTTGACCTTCAAATCTTGTCCACAATTCTGTATCTCTTTTATCGAGGTTCCTCTAAAAACCGAACATTTTGGACCTTCCAAACCTCCACTCCCTATTCACCCATTTGAATTTAATTCAAATGTGTTTGAATCTAAGCCTTGCATCCATGCCCACTCCTATTTTCTTGGATTAGACTCAATTTTATGAGTTTGAGAGTATATTCTTTCTCCTACCATCTTCTTTTCTCTCTTTTCTTTCTTTCTTTCTTGTTTTACTTCTCTGTTTTTTTTCTGTTCTTTAGAGTGAGAGAGAGAGAGAGCCCAGCCCAGATACAACCTATGCTAGGCCGGCCCTTTAGGCCCACCTAACCCTTGCATGCAGCCCACTAGTGCCGCAACCCTAGACCCAGGGAGCCTGACTCCCTTCTCCCTCGATACCTTCCCCCTCGCGCCGCCATCTCCCTCTCGTTCCCTGGCCCGATCCTCCTCTTCCCCCGTGCTCGATCCCCCCAGCGCTGCAGCGACGACCGAGCCGTCACTGGCGAAGCCCTTCTCCTCCTCCGCCTCTCTACGCCTCCTCGCTCGCGCCGTAACCCCCCCTCAGGGCCAGCCTCACCGCCTCTGCTTCGTCGTGCAGCACCATCCACCAGGCTGCCGCATCACCAGGAGCTCTTCTTGCCCCGTGCGCTACTGGCCGTCCATGGTCGCAACCCCGTGTGCTCCACCGCCCAGTGCCTCCGCCTCACCGGACCGGCTCCATCCTCCGCTGCTGCCATGAGCCCACCATGGCGCTGCTGCTGGGCTTGCCTCCCGCTGGCCCCTGCTGATGCCATGGCCGCCTCGTTAGCAGTTTGCCTCCGCCTCTCCTGCTACCCCTCCCGGTCTAGCCTCGGCTCCGCTAGCCCCCCCGCATCGCTTCCTCACCAGGAGCTGAGCTCCATCCAGTTCGGCGCCACTCCCTGTACAAGTTCAATTGCATCGGTTCGCCTAGGTTGTTCGTCCTCTGCTCGTAGCTCCATCCATGGCAGCCTCTGTTCGTTGACCACCGAGACCCGAGGCCCTTTTGTGTTGCTTCGCTTTGGATGCGCCAAGATCCTCTCAAACAAGTGTACGACTACATGGTGATTCGTGTGTACCACTACCGTCGCCCCGAAGACGTTGGAGTCATCAAGTACCCATCCGAATGAACGTGAACGACTACCATCGCAAGAACGGGACCGGCAGGTCCGAAGACCCCAAGTACCACGGCAACCGCGAAGGGAGCCGAGTTCGTCAAGTTCACCTTCGAAACATGTACCACAACCAACGGCTGAGACCCTGGATTCGACACATTCCTCACGGTGACCCTGAACATCTACGGGACATGCACGACTTCGAACCGTGTACCACGTCGAACATGTGCGGCTACACGATGAACCGCCAAGACCCTGAACGACTACCGCCGCCGAAGTCCGCGAGTACAACTACTTCCACAACGCGTCATGTACGACTACCATCACTTGGGTTTGACAAGACTCCGAGTACCACTACATTTGCCATGTACAACTACACCAAGTCCGGACCGACAAGTGCCTTGAGAACGTCTGTACCTCTTCCGTCGCCAAGGACCGAAAGTACCACTACGCCCCATCGAACCCAAACCGTCTCGTTTGCACGCTTGGAAGGTATAACCGCCGAGACGACCTTCCGAGAATGAATGCATGTTGTTTGAGATGCCCGTGCTTGCTCCGTGCCAGAATTCTCGGTGCATGTTGCCCCTCTTTTGCCTTGTCACCGTCGTCGACTCATGGGACACCCGGTATCCGGGAGTGCCCCACCATCTTTTGCATGCATCCGCACACTTCTCCTTTGCATCGGTATCTCAATCGAGTTACTGGAACTGGAACGTTGCAGTGGCACCATTTTCGTTATCGTCGCCGTGGCACCCCTTTTGTTTCCGCCACGATGTCAAATGCCTCATCTCTTATCCTGTCAACTTTTAATAAAACTTGCATAAAACTTGAACATGTCATCCGCATCATGTTAACAACATTTGAATGTTTAAAATTGTTGTTTGCATTAATTTACTAATGCATATGGGGATTTACCGGATTTGTTGTTTGCTATATCCGGCCCCATTTTAATTGTTTAGATAGATAATCCCTTTATGTTTCACCTCTTGACATGCTTAACAACATTTAATATTGTTGAGTACCTAACCGGGAGTGAACAAAATAATTGATGTGGTGTTCCGTCAATATGCAACTCGTTGCATATTCGGCTCCATTTAACTTGTCGTTTTGTTTGTGCACTTTGCCATGCCATGCTTCATTAAACCGGACATGCATCATACTCGATTGTGCATCACGCCATGTTGATGTGTTGGTTGTTTACTATGTTGTATGCTTCTTTTCCGGTTTTGCTTCTCCGGGTTGGTTCTGATAACGTCGCGTTTGTGAGGATCCATTCATCTACGTCCGTTTGTTCTTCTTCATGGACTCGTTCTTCTTCCTTGCGGGATTTCAGGCAAGATGACCATACCCTCGAAATCACTTCTATCTTTGCTTGCTAGTTTCTCGCTCTTTTGCTATGCCTATGCTGCGATACCTACCACTTGCTTATCATGCCTCCTATATTGTTGAACCAAGCCTTTAACCCACCTTGTCCTAGAAAACCGTTGTTTGGCTATGTTACCGCTTTGCTCAGCCCCTCTTATAGCGTTGTTAGTTGCAGGTGAAGATTGAAGTTTGTTCCTTGTTGGAACATGGAGATTTTGTTCCTTGTTGGAACATGTTTACTTGTTTGGATATCACAATATCTCTTATCTAATTTAATGCATCTATATACTTGGTAAAGGGTGGAAGGCTCGGCCTTATGCCTGGTGTTTTGTTCCACTCTTGCCGCCCTAGTTTCCGTCATATCGGTGTTATGTTCCCGGATTTTGCGTTCGTTACGCGGTTGGGTTATAATGGGAACCCCTTGACAGTTCTCTTTGAATAAAACTCCTCCAGCAAGGCCCAACCTTGGTTTTACCATTCGCCACCTAGCCTCTTTTTGCCCTTGGGTTAGGCCAGCCCAAGGGTCATCTTTATTTTAACCCCCCGGGCCAGTGCTTGTCTAAGTGTTGGTCCGAAATGGGCAGCCTACGGGGCCACCTCGGGGAAACTTGAGGGCTGGTTTTACTCGTAGCTTGACCTATCCGGTGTTGCCCTGAGAACGAGATATGTGCAGCTCCCATCAGGATGTCGGCACATCGGGCGGCTTTGCTGGACTTGTTTTACCATTGTCGAGGATGTCTTGTAACCGGGATTCCGAGTCTGATCGGGTCTTCCCGCTAGAAGGAATATCCTTCGTTGACCGTGAGAGCTTGTGATGGGCTAAGTTGGGACACCCCTGCAGGGATTTGAACTTTCGAAAGCCGTGCCCGCGGTTATGGGCAAATGGGAATTTGTTAATGTCCGGTTGTAGAAAACCTGAACTTGACCTTAATTAAAATACATCAACCGCGTGTGTAACTGTGATGGTCTCTTCTCGGCGGAGTCCGGGAAGTGAACACGGTGTTGGAGTTATGCTTGACGTAGGTTGCTCTAGGATCACTTCTTGATCATAGATTTTCGATCGTGCTTTTGCCTTCTCTTCTCGCTCTCATTTGCGTATGTTAGCCACCATATATGCTAGTCGCTTGCTGCAGCTCCACCTCATACTTTTACCTTACCTATAAGATTAAATAGTCTTGATCGCGAGGGTGTGAGATTGCTGAGTCCCCGTGACTCACAGATACTTCCAAAACCAGTTTGCAGGTGCCGATGTTACCGAGCAGGTGACGCAATAAAGCTCAGGAGGAGCTCGATGAAGATCTTGTCCTTTGTGTTGTTTTGTTCTAGTTGAGCAGTAGTGGAGCCCAGTCGGGACGATCGGGGATCTGTGTAGCTTTTGGGGTAGTCTTCTTTTATTTTGGTTCTGTAGTCGGACCTTGATTGTATCTGGATGATGTAATGCTTTAATTCATGTAATTATGTGAAGTGGCGATTGTAAGCCAACTATGTATCTCTTTCCCTTATGTATTACATGGGTTGTGTGAAGATTACCTCACTTGCGACATTGCTTTCAATGCGGTTATGCCTCTAAGTCGTGCTTCGACACATGGGAGATATAGCCGCATCGAGGGCGTTACAAGTTGGTAATCAGAGCCTTCCCTGACCTTAGGAGCCCCCTACTTGATCGAATAGCTGGCGTTGTTGAGTCTAGAAAAATGTTTTGAGTCATTTAGGATTATATATCGGAGAGTTAGGAATTCTTTTTACTCCTCAGTCCCTTCATCGCTCTAGTGAGGCATCCTGATGTAGAGTTTTGACTCTTCTCTTCTCAAATTTCATGATTTTTTTAGGATCACGCGGGTATCTTGGAATCGTTCTAATGGTTTTGTGACGAGAACATTGTTCTTGGTGCCTCCTGACATTTAGGGGTTGTGGCAGTGTCCCGGGGAGTTGAGCTCCGAGGTGTTGTCGTCACAATTTTATCGTTGCAGTTCAGGAATACCTGAGATAGTTTCGCCGACATCGAAAATCTCTTTTATGAAGTTGTTGGTGAGATAACCTCGACGCCACCCAGTACTGGGGCGGGAGTTTGGGAGTATTGCCAGAACTTGTATAACGGATGCTTTTCGAAGGTTGAGGTAGATGGTTTCCGAAGTTTTTCTCGGTTATGTGTTGAAGGATGGATACAGCTGGATGTAGGAATTGCTAGATTTGGGTGAGATATTATGCTTCCCCTGTATCCCCAACACCTGATTGCATAACCGGAAAGGTTCGGGAGTTTCATAGGTGGGAATTCAAGTAGCTCTTAGGATATCTTCCCTACAGATGTATGATATGAAATTGGGGTTCGACGTCTAGTGGTCCGCCTATTCACGGTTGGTTTTACAGTGGTCTTGTTGTGTCTTAAAGAGTCCTCGGCTATGCCGACTCAGGGACGCTTCGTATGTCGTGTGCACTGCCTTGTACATGATGGTGCTGTACGATCGAGCCCGTGTAGGCCCCACCACGAAAACTTCGGACGAAATCTCTATCATATGTTTGTTCCGGCTTACTCCGCAAGCCAATCCTTTCTTTTGTTTTGAGTTGTGGTATTCGAGTTGTTTCGAAGTCAAATGTTGATTCCATACCTTTCCTAAGCGGTGTTCTCATACTCCAATGTGGATACCAATCCTTCTTGATCATCAAGATTGTCTTGTCAAAACTTTTCACCCGACGTGTTTGTTCTCTTCAAGTGGATCCGATCATTTTCAACATCCGCAAGATCAACTCAAATTTTGGTCAACGGTGTTTGTTTCATCCATCTCCAAGTTGTATTTGTTTTCCCACCCTCCCACCCCTTTTCTTCAAGGACTCAAATTTCTTAATCAAGTATCCTTTTATTCATGAGAATTATCTCCATTCTTTTTTCCTTCATGTTTTTACCCGGTGTTTCTCATGAAGATGCTCTACAAGTTCATCATTATTCATTCTCTTTCTTCTCCGATGGAACTAATTCAAGCTTTGTTGATCATATCCTTCCCTCGTTTCAAATGCCTTCTCATACCGGTGCTCCTCATATTCATTCTTTTCTCGCTATTCAATTGTTCCAGAGTGTTCATAATATCTAGAAGAATCGTGTTTCCACTCTGCTTTCATTCAAGCTCTTTCGAGGATGTTATCTCTTTTGAGCCATGCAATTCAACCGGTGCAATCTATCTTTTAAATCCTTCAACGATGTTTCTTTTGAGTGGGCCCTAACCCACAGGTCTTCTCCCAGGATCTTACCTGACTCTTCTTATTTTTTCCCGGAGCTATCCTCAAATTTCTTTTCGAAGTTTGACGTAAGAATGATTTATCATCAGTCAAATGTCTTTCTCCAAGATCTTCCAAATTCTTTTCATCATTGGTTCAACTTTTCTATTCTTCTCTATTCCGGAGTGTCTCAACAATTCACGGTGGTGTTTCTCATCGTCTTTCTCATCATTTGAAGACCAAAGAAGAGCCTTACCTCCATATCTTATCCATTCTCTCAGGGATTTGTGGTTCTAGTTCGGGACCATCCTCTCATAATTGTTTTCAAATGTGAGATTTCTTTTCACCTATCCGGAGCAATTCAGGAGTCTTTTCAGTTTGATTCTCTGGAGGCCATCATATCAGAATTATTCATTCCAGCTTTCAGTTCTCATACTCCAAATCTTACCGGTGCATCGTTCAAGTGATCTCTAATCAGCTCGTGATCTCGTCGTCTCATGTATCTAAATTCCTTCAAGTATCTTCATTCGTTTTCTAATTCTTCCCGGTGTTTCTTTATCTTTTCTTCGTTCATTTTGATTCTTATGGTGGTTCGTTCAAGACTTCTCTTCCTCATCAATTTATTCGTTATTTCAATTCTACCAGTGGTGTGTTGAAGATTTTCTCAAGTTTATGTTATATCTCTCTTAATTTTTTCTACGAGAATAAGTAATATGTCAAATCCGTTGCTTGTGAGCAATTAAATTGTTGAAGGATACGCATAACATAATTCTTATTCTTGTTCCATCCAAGGGATTAATTCCTTTTTCCGGAGTGGTTCATCATATCTTATTCTCAGTTTCATTTGTTTCATCTTTTCTTTTTCCGGAGTTCCAAGCTTTCATCATCATGAAGATCCATCTAATCATTGCAAGGCTTCAACCTTATTCTTTTCATCCTCCATTTCGATTGATCATTTCTTTTATTTCCAGAGTTCTCATGGAGGTTCTACATGATGGTTCATCAAGGATTTAATTCCTTCTCGAAGTTTTCATCGAGATTCTTTTTAGAGGAGCTCAAGTATTCTTTATCTTGCATTTTAAAGTGCAATTCTTTCAACCGTATCATTCGAGGTGGTATTACGTCATTCTTGATAATTTGAGTTCATGTCTCATGATTCACATGTTGTTAAGAATGAGGTATTTTAAATCCATCAATCTCTTCTTTGGAATTATCTTGAGTTATATTTCACCAAAAGCCTTCCCTGAGGATTGTTGCTATCCATGGTGCTTATAAAGGACCCAAGTTCTTCTTTATCCTCCCGGTGAAATAACCTTCTCGTCAATTTGTTCATATCTATCCAATTCTTTTTCCCGTGAATGGCAGGTTGTCACCTCATAATTGGAGACGTATTCCATAAGACCATATCAAGCTTATTCTTTTCGTTGTTGGTTTTCCAACAACTCCGTTCTAGCTTTTGTTGTAAGCGTGCTCCCTCAAGACCTTGTTTCCCTTCGTTCACTTCATTCCATTCTCACTTTTGTTCCGGAGGCATTATGATGCTCATCTTTTCAACCCATCATCTCGTTTTGTCAAAGATCATGCTCTTTTCATGCCTATCCATTTAACCGGAGTGTTGTGCCCTTTTTGCTCAAGTTCTTTTCGCCTTATCAAGCCTTGCATCTCTTTTCAACCGAAGTGCTGTCCGAATTTGTAATTCCTTGTTTCCTCTTCCCTACCAGAGTGCTTTCAACTTCTTTCATCTCCGTCGTATTCTTTTCTCGATATGGCTTAACCTTTTCAAGGTTCTTTGGTCTCACTCATTGGTCAAAGAAGCAACTTAGCTTTACCTCTCCTCTTTCTCTTCCGTTGTCCCTCCGGTGCCATTCTAGATCTCAGGACGAGATCCTCTCGTAGTGGTGGAGTGTTGTAACGCCCCGAGTCTGGAGCTTCAGATGCCTTCCAGGGTTTCCGGGTTTCGTTGTGTGTTTTGTTTCGTCTGTTGCATTCATCTTTGCATCGCGTGCATTGCATCATGTCATCATGCCATCATGTCATTTCTTTTTTCTTAACTCAACTAAATAAATGGCATGGATCTTTGATCCATTTAAACCGAGGGAACTCACATGGTGGTTTCTCTTTATAACCTATCCTCCCGATAGTAGGGAGCTATATTCAATATTTCTTTAATTTGATATTCACCATAACACACGTGCAAAAATAATCCTCATGCCTATTTCCACTTCGAGTTTGACCTTCAAATCTTGTCCACAATTCTGTATCTCTTTTATCGAGGTTCCTCTAAAAACCGAACATTTTGGACCTTCCAAACCTCCACTTCCTATTCACCCATTTGAATTTAATTCAAATGTGTTTGAATCTAAGCCTTGCATCCATGCCCACTCCTATTTTCTTGGATTAGACTCAATTTTATGAGTTTGAGAGTATATTCTTTCTCCTACCATCTTCTTTTCTCTCTTTTCTTTCTTTCTTTCTTGTTTTTCTTCTCTGTTTTTTTCCTGTTCTTTAGAGTGAGAGAGAGAGCCCAGCCCAGCTACAACCTATGCTAGGCCGTCCCTTTAGGCCTGATGAGGACATCAATACAATTGTTACACCCACAGCCCCTGCTGCTATACATACTGGACCAATTACTAGAGCTCGTGCACGCCAACTAAATTACCAGGTACTTTCGTTTCTTGGTAATGATTCTAATGTTCATTAGAATATGATGCTGCCTAAATTGGATACATTTGTTTTGCTTACAAAAGAAGGGCCTAGCTTGGAGAAGGATGAACATTGGAGCAAGAACAAGCATGGAGATGATGGCATGCGCAAGGGGAACAAGAACGGAGTTACAAGTGATGATTTCAGGACTTTGAAGCCAGCATAATGGGTGCATGAAGCCTTGGACGAAATATACAAGATGCCATTTCATAAATTTCGTCCCGAGGCTATTTTAGGTGCTGCGTCACCTTATTATTGGGCCAGGCCCATGTAATTTTGAAATACATAAGTATAGGCTATTTTTAGAGTCCGTATGTGTGGGGAAACAAGAGATAGGGTTGATTTCGGACCCCTCCACCAAGGGCCACGAAATTCCCCCCTCTTCCTCCATATATACAGCCCTTAGGGCATCGTTTAGACTTTGGGGTTTTGTTTAGATTAAAAGTTCGCCATAGCTGCAACTTCGCGTACTTCGTTTGTGTTCAACGACCAGACAAAGGCGTCACAGAACCCCACCTTGATCAATAAAGCTTTCATCTTATATTCGCAATATCCAGATTGCAATCTCAGTTTCTTGCTTGTTCTTCGTTTGCTCGCAGGAAACAGACCCTCATGGTCAGGTTGATCGTGCTCCGGCGTGGTCAATAACCTCTCGGAGTTGGTTTAGCGATTGCTAAGGCGCGACGTCCTCGCATGTTCGTAGTCGGATCGTCAAAGTCGACTGCCACCAAAGCGATATCCATCATCTCATCGAAAGACGGGACACCTTTGCCTCTATCAAGGCCCACCTAACCCTTGCATGCAGCCCACTAGTGCCGCAACCCTAGACCCAGGGAGCCCGACTCCCTTCTCCCTCGATACCTTCCCCTCGCGCCGCCATCTCCCTCTCGTTCTCTGGCCCGATCCCCCCAGCGCTGCGGCGATGACCGAGCCATCCCCGGCGAAGCCCTTCTCCTCCTCCGCCTCTCTACGCCTCCTCGCGCGCGCCGTGACCCCCCCTCAGGGCCAGCCTCACCGCCTCTGCTTCGTCGTGCAGCACCATCCACCAGGCCGCCGCATCACCAGGAGCTCTTCTTGCCCCGTGCGCCGCTGGCCGTCCATGGTCGCAACCCCGTGTGCTCCGCCGCCCTGCGCCTCCGCCTCACCGGACCTGCTCCATCCTCCGCTGCTGCCGTGAGCCCACCATGGTACTGCTGCTGGGCTTGCCTCCCGCTGGCCCCTGCTGATGCCATGGCCGCCTCGTCAGCAGTTTGCCTCCGCCTCTCCTGCTACCCCGCCCGGTCTAGCCTCGGCTCCGCTAGCCCCCCTGCATTGCTTCCTCACCAGGAGCTGAGCTCCATCTAGTTCGGTGCCACTCCCTGTACAAGTTCAATTGCATCGGTTCGCCTAGGTTGTTCGTCCTCTGCTCGTAGCTCCATCCATGGCAGCCTCTGTTCGTTGACCACCGAGACCCGAGGCCCTTTTGTGTTGCCTCGCTTTGGATGCGCCAAGATCCTCTCTGACAAGTGTACGACTACATGGTGATTCGTGTGTACCACTACCGTCGCCCCGACGACGTTGGAGTCATCAAGTACCCCTCCGAATGAACGTGAACGACTACCATCGCAAGAACGGGACCGGCGGGTTCGAAGACCCCAAGTACCACGACAACCGCGAAGGGAGCCGAGTTTGTCAAGTTCACCTTCGAAACGTGTACCACTACCGACGGCTGAGACCCTGGATTCGACAAATTCCTCACGGTGACCCTGAACATCTACGGGACATGCACGAATTCGAACCGTGTACCACGTCGAACATGTGCGGCTACACGATGAACCGCCAAGACCCTGAACGACTACCGCCGCCGAAGTCCGCGAGTACAACTACTTCCACAACGCGTCGTGTACGACTACCATCACTTGGGTTTGACAAGACTCCGAGTACCACTACATTTGCCATGTACAACTACACCAAGTCCGGACCGACAAGTGCCTTGAGAACGTCTGTACCTCTTCCATCGTCGAGGAACGAAAGTACCACTACGCCCCATCAAACCCAAACCGTCTCGTTTGCATGCTTCGAAGGTATAACCGCCGAGACGACCTTCCGAGAATGAATGCATGTTGTTTGAGATGCCCGTGCTTGCTCCGTGCCCGAATTGTCGGTGCATGTTGCCCCTCTTTTGCCTTGTCACCGTCGTCGACTCATGGGACACCCGGTATCCGGGAGTGCCCCACCATCTTTTGCATGCATCCGCACACTTCTCCTTTGCATCGGTATCTCAATTGAGTTACTGGAACTGGAACGTTGCAGTGGCACCGTTTTCATTATCGTCGCCGTGGCACCCCTTTTGTTTCCGCCACGACGTCAAATGCCTCATCTCTTATCCTGTCAACTTTTAATAAAACTTGCATAAAACTTGAACATGTCATCCGCATCATGTTAACAACATTTGAATGTTTAAAATTGTTGTTTGCATTAATTTACTAATGCATATGGGGATTTACCGGATTTGTTGTTTGCTATATCCGGCCCCATTTAAATTGTTTAGATAGATAATCCCTTTATGTTTCACCTCTTGACATGCTTAACAACATTTAATATTGTTGAGTACCTAACCGGGAGTGAACAAAATAATTGATGTGGTGTTCCGTCAATATGCAACTCGTTGCATATTCGGCTCCATTTAACTTGTAGTTTTGTTTGTGCACTTTGCCATGCCATGCTTCATTAAACCGGACATGCATCATACTCGATTGTGCATCACGCCATGTTGATGTGTTGGTTGTTTACTATGTTGTATGCTTCTTTTCCGGTGTTGCTTCTCCGGGTTGGTTCCGATAACGTCGCGTTTGTGAGGATCCGTTCATCTACGTCCGTTTGTTCTTCTTCATGGACTCGTTCTTCTTCCTTGCGGGATTTTAGGCAAGATGACCATACCCTCGAAATCACTTCTATCTTTGCTTGCTAGTTTCTCGCTCTTTTGCTATGCCTATGCTGCGATACCTACCACTTGCTTATCATGCCTCCTATATTGTTGAACCAAGCCTCTAACCCACCTTGTCCTAGCAAACCGTTGTTTGGCTATGTTACCGCTTTGCTCAGCCCCTCTTATAGCGTTGTTAGTTGCAGGTGAAGATTGAAGTTTGTTCCTTGTTGGAACATGGAGATGTTGTTCCTTGTTGGAACATGTTTACTTGTTGGGGTATCACAATATCTCTTATCTAATTTAATGCATCTATATACTTGGTAAAGGGTGGAAGGCTCGGCCTTATGCCTGGTGTTTTGTTCCACTCTTGCCGCCCTAGTTTCCGTCATATCGGTGTTATGTTCCCGGATTTTGCGTTCCTTACGCAGTTGGGTTATAATGGGAACCCCTTGACAGTTTGCTTTGAATAAAACTCCTCCAACAAGGCCCAACCTTGGTTTTACCATTCGCCACCTAGCCTCTTTTTTCCCTTGGGTTAGGCCAGCCCAAGGGTCATCTTTATTTTAACCCCCCCGGGCCAGTGCTTGTCTAAGTGTTGGTCCGAAATGGGCAGCCTGCGGGGCCACCTCGGGGAAACTTTAGGGCTGGTTTTACTCGTAGCTTGACCTATCCGGTGTTGCCCTGAGAACGAGATATGTGCAGCTCCCATCAGGATGTCGGCACATCGGGCGGCTTTGCTGGACTTGTTTTACCATTGTCGAGGATGTCTTGTAACCGGGATTCCGAGTCTGATCGGGTCTTCCCGCTAGAAGGAATATCCTTCGTTGACCGTGAGAGCTTGTGATGGGCTAAGTTGGGACACCCCTGCAGGGATTTGAACTTTTGAAAGCCGTGCCCGCGGTTATGGGCAGATGGGAATTTGTTAATGTCCGGTTGTAGAAAACCTGAACTTGACCTTAATTAAAATACATCAACCGCGTGTGTAACCGTGATGGTCTCTTCTCGGCGGAGTCCGGGAAGTGAACACGGTGTTGGAGTTATGCTTGACGTAGGTTGCTCTAGGATCACTTCTGGATCATAGATTTTCGACCGTGGTTTTGCCTTCTCTTCTCACTCTCATTTGCGTATGTTAGCCACCATATATGCTAGTCGCTTGCTGCAGCTCCACCTCATACCTTTACCTTACCTATAAGCTTAAATAGTCTTGATCGCGAGGGTGTGAGATTGTTGAGTCCCCATGACTCACAGATACTTCCAAAACCAGTTTGCAGGTGCCGATGTTACCGAGTAGGTGACGCAACCAAGCTCAGGAGGAGCTCGATGAAGATCTTGTCCTTTGTGTTGTTTCGTTCTAGTTGAGCAGTAGTGGAGCCCAGTCGGGACGATTGGGGATCTGTGTAGCTTTTGGGGTAGTCTTCTTTTATTTTGGTTCTGTAGTCGGACCTTGATTGTATCTGGATGATGTAATGCTTTAATTCATGTAATTGTGTGAAGTGGCGATTGTAAGCCAACTATGTATCTCTTTCCCTTATGTATTACATGAGTTGTGTGAAGATTACCTCACTTGCGACATTGCTTTCAATGCGGTTATGCCTCTAAGTCGTGCTTCGACATGTGGGAGATATAGCCGCATCGAGGGCGTTACACTCTCCTTCCCCTTTCCCCCTCTGAAAGAAAGGAAGGGGGTCGACTAGGACTAGGAGTCCTAGTGGGTTTCCCCCCACTTGGCATGTCCCTCGGGCCGGCCTCCTCCCCTCTCCTCCTTTATATACGGGGCGGGAGGGTACCCTAAATCACATCAATTATTTCCTTGCCTTGTGCGGTGCCACCCTCCACCGTTTACTCCTCCGGTCATATTGTCGTAGTGCTTAGGCGAAGCCCTGCGCGGATCACATCACCATCACTGTTACCATGCTGTCGTGCTGACGAAACTCTCCCTGGACACTTTGCTGGATCAAGAGTTCGAGGGACGTCATCGAGTTGAACGTGTGCGGAATTCGGAGGTGCCGTATGTTCAGTACTTGATCGGTTGGATCGTGAAGACGTTCACTACATCAACCGTGTTAAACTAATGCTTCCGCTTTCGGTCTATGAGGGTACGTGGACATACTCTTCCCCTCTCGTTGCTATGCATCTCCTAGATATATCTTGCGTGATCGTAGGAATTTTTTTTGAAATTGCATGCCACATTCCCCAACAGTGGCATCCGAGCCATGTCTATGCGTAGATGATATGCGCGAGTAGAACACAAAGAGTTGTGGGCGATCATAGTCATACTGCTTACCACCAACGTCTTATTTTGATTCGGCGGTATTGTTGGATGAAGCGGCCCGGACCAACCTTACATGACCACATTCATGATTCCGGTTCCACCGACAGACATGCAACTTGTTTTGCATAAAGGTGGCTAGTGGGTGTCTGTTTCTCCAACTTCAGTTGAATTGAATTTGACTACGGTCGGTCCTTGTTGAAGGTAAAACAACAAACTTGACGAAACATCGTTGTGGTTTTGATGCGTACGTAAGAACGGTTCTTACTAGAAGCCCGTAGCAGCCACGTAAAACTTGCAACAACAAAGTAGAGAACGTCTAACTTGTTTTTGCAGGGCATGTTGTGATGTGATTTCGGTCAAGACATGATGTGATATACGTCATTGTATGAGATGATCATGTTTTGTAAAAAGTTATCGGCAACTGGCAGGAGCCTTATGGTTGTCGCTTTATTGTATGAAATGCGATCACCATGTAATTGCTTTACTTTATCACTATGCGTTAGCGATACTTGTAGAAGCAATAGTTGGCGAGACGACAACGATGCAACAATGGAGATCAAGGTGTCAAGCCGGTGATGATGGAGATCACGACGGTGCTTTGGAGATGGAGATCAAAGGCACATGATGATGATGGCCATATCATATCACATATTTTGATTGCATGTGATGTTTATCTTCTATGCATCTTATTTTGCTTAATACAGCGGTAATGCACCGTTGCAACAGTTCATCGTGCCGAGACACCACATGATGATCTGGGGTGATAAGCTCTACATTCACATACAACGGGCACAAGATAGTTTTGCACATGCAGAATACTCGGGTTAAACTTGATGAGCCTAGCATGTACAGACATGGCCTCGGAACACTGAGACCGAAAGGTCGAACGTGAATCATATAGCAGATATGATCAACATAGAGATGTTCACCATTGAAGACTACTCCATCTCACGTGATGATCAGACATGGTTAAGTTGATATGGATCACGTGATCATTTAGATGACTCGAGGGTTGTCTATCTAAGTGGGAGTTCTTAAGTATTATGATTAATTGAACTTAAATTTACCATGAACTTAGTCCTGATAGTTTTTGCATATCTATGTTGTAGATCAATGGCCCGTGCTACCGTTCCCTTGAATTTTAATGCGTTCCTAGAGAAAGCTAAGTTGAAAGATGGTTGTAGCAACTACATAGACTGGGTATGTAACTTGAGGATTATCATCATTGCTGCACAGAAGAATTAGGTCCTTGATGCACCACTAGGTGCAAGGCCTGCTGCAGGAGCAACTGGTGACATTATGAATGTCTGGCAAGCTAAATCTGATGACTACTCGACAGTTTAGTGTGCCATGCTTTACGGCTTAGAATTGGGACTTCAAAGATGTTTTGAACATCATGGACCATATGAGATGTTCCAGGAGTTGAAGTTAATATTTCAAGCAAATGCTCGAGTTGAGAGATATGAAGTCTCCAACAAGTTCTATAGCTGCAAGATGAAGTAGAATAGTTCTGTTAGTGAACACATACTCAGAGTGTCTGGTACCATAACCGCTTGACTCGGCTGGGAGTTAATCTTCGGATGATAGTGTCATTGATAGAGTTCTTCAATCACCGCCACCAAGCTATAAAGGCCTCGTGATGAACTATAATATGCAAGGGATGAACAAGACGATTCCCGAGCTCTTCGCAATGCTCAAGGCTGCGGAGGTAGAAATCAAGAAGGAGCATCAAGTGTTGATGGTTAACAAGACCACTATTTTCAAGAAAAAGGGCAAAGGAAAGAAGGTGAACTTCAAGAAAATAGCAAGCAAGTTGCTGCTCCCGAGAAGAAGCCCAAGTCAAGCCCGAAACTGAGTGCTTCTACTACAAAGGGACTGGTCACTGGAAGCGGAACTGCCCCAAGTATTTGGCGGATAAGAAGGATGGCAAAGTGAAAGGTATATGTGATATACATGTTATTGATGTGTACCTTACTAATGCTCGTAGTAGCGTCTAGGTATTTGATACTGGTTCTGTTGCTCATATTTGCAACTCGAAAGAAGGTCTACGGATTAAACAAAGATTGGCTAAGGACGAGGTGATGATGCGTGTCGGAAATGGTTCCAAGAACGATGTGATCACTGTCGGCACACTACCTCTACATCTACCTTCGGGATTAGTTTTACACCTGAATAATTGTTATTTGGTGCCAGCGTTGAGCACGAACATTATATCTGGATCTTGTTTGATGCGAGACGGTTATTCATTTAAATCTGAGAATAATGGTTATTCTATTTATATGAGTAATACTAGCAAAAATGCCCGTGCATTACAACGGGAGAAAAAGAATCCTCTCATATCTCTAGCTGGGTCAGTTGGACAAATTGTGCGTGACCGGTTGGAGGGTTATGCGATCGAAACCTACCATCGGTTCTTTTATTTTTTGCCAGCTCTTCGGACGTGGGCCACAGTGAGCCGTCAGGTGGGCTTCCTTGATTGGGCCAAAACGGATGGCAAGGAACAAAATCAAAAAGCGTACGTGAAATTAATTGAAGCGGGACCAAACGAAGTGGGACGAAACCAAGAATATCACCTCCCTTTAATAGTAGGTATAGATCTTTTATGGTCATGCACCTTTGATGAGTGGTCTATTTTTGTTGAATTTCGATCGTAGTGATACACATATTCATTATATTGATGCCAAAAGATGAAAAGTTAGTAATGATAGTGCAACATATTTGTGGCACTGCCGTTTAAGTCATATTGGTGTAAAGCGCATGAAGTAACTCAATGCGGATGGGCTTTTGGAATCACTTGATGCTTGCGAACCATGCCTCATGGGAAAGATGACTAAAACTCCGTTCTTCAGAACGATGGAGCGAGCCACTGACTTATTGGAGTACATACCGATGTATGCAGTCCGATGAGTGTTGAAGCTCGCGGCGGGTATTGTTATTTTCTGACCTTCACAGATGATTTGAGTAGATATGGTTATATCCACTTAATGAAACATAAGTCTGAAACATTTGAAAAGTTCAAAGAATTTCAGAGTGAAGTGGAAAATCATCGTAACAAGAAAATAAAGTTTCTATGATCTAATCACGGAGGTGAATATTTGAGTTACGAGTTTGGTCTTCATTTAAAACAATGTGGAATAGTTTCGCAACTCACGCCACCTGGAACACCACGGCGTAATGGTGTGTCTGAACACCGTAACCGTACTTTATTAGATATGGTGCTATGATGTCTCTTACCGATCTACCACTATCGTTTGGGGTTATGCATTAGAGACAGCTGCATTCACATTAAATAGGGAACCATCTAAATCCGTTGAGACGACACCATATGAACTGTGGTTTGGCAAGAAACCTAAGCTTTCATTTCTTAAAGTTTGGGGTTGCGATGCTTATGTGAAAAAGCTTCAGCCTGATAAGCTCGAACCCAAATTGGAGAAATGCGTCTTCATAGGATACCCAAAAGAAACTGTTGGGTACACCTTCTATCACAGATCCAAAGGCAAGATATTTGTTGGTAAAAATGGATCCTTTATAGAGGAGTTTCTCTTGAAAGAAGTGAGTGGGAGGAAAGTAGAACTTGATGAGGTAATTGTACCTTCTCTCAAATTGGAAAGTAGTTCATCACAGAAAACTGTTCCCGTGATGCCTACACCAATTAGTGAGGAAGCTAAAGATGATGATCATGAAACTTCAGATCAAGTTACTACCAAACCTCGTAGGTCAACCAGAGTACGTTCCGCACCAGAGTGGTACGGTAATCCTGTTCATGATCATGAAACTTCATATCAAGTTACTACCAACTTGTAGCGCCCAAGATGCGATTCTATCCCAATCACGTGATGAATTCATGATTGGGGCACAACCGCATTTCGAGCGCATAGCAAGGTGGATATCATTACAACATACCATGTACTGAATAGATGAGAATACAAGATAAAGGCTTACACTCGCCACAAGTTACAACATTCATACAACAATACATCAATACATAGCAACCATCATACAGAAGAGCAGGATCCGACTACGGATGAAATCAAACAAAAAAGAAGAACGAAATCCACCCTGCTAATCCCAGGTTCCCCGGCCCGGAACCAAACCCTTGATCGAAGAAGAAGAAGTAGACGAACACCAAACAAGCAAGCATCGCACTCGCGTCAGATCATTGCATTACCTGTATGTGCAACTATTGTTGTAGTAATCTGTGAGCCACGAGGACTTAGCAATCCCATTACCATGGGTATGAAGACTAGCAAAGCTTAATGGGTGTGGAATGGATATGTGGTGAGGTTGCAGCAAGCGAATAAGCATAGTATGGTGGCCAACTTACGAGTACAAGAATAAGAAGAGAAACTACGCAACGGTCGCAAACTAGTAATGATCAAGAAGTGATCCTGAACTACTTACGTTCAAACATAACCCAAACCATGTTCTCTTCCGAACGAACCCGAAAAGAGATAGTCACGGCTACGCACGCGGTTGGTGTATTTTAATTGAGTTTAGTTCAAGTCCACTACAACCGGATATTAACAAATTCCCATCTGCCACATAACCGCAGACACGGCTCTCGAAAGCTTAAACCCTGCAGGGGTGTCCCAACTTAGCCCATGACAGGCTCACGATCCGCGGAGACAATCCTCCATCGCGGGACCCTCCGACCGGACTCGGAATCCAGGAAGAAAAGGGGGTGGGAGGGCGGGAAAAACATAGGCAACTTGGAACGGGGAACCGACGGATAACTTGAAGAGAAAAGCATTGGTTGAAAAAAATTGAGGAAATAATGCAAAGGCTTCACACGAGTAGGATGGATACTCGATTACGGACTCCGGCTTCGAGAAGAAAAAGGGTGGGTGGGTGGGAAAAAGAAAGACAACTCCATACGGGGGGGGGGGGTGGCAACATCGTTGATAAAGAACTGATGATTGATCTCGTAAAAGACGATGAGGGTCGAATGACTCGAAGAGAAGTGTGCCGTATGAAAAGAGCTGACATCGCAACGAACGAAAACTAATAGCGTGATCTTAAAATTTTTTGAAGGGGAAGTGGAGTATATCAAAACACCTACGTCAAGATTTCTCACCAGAGCGACGAAGGGGCTGAGGAGTAAAAAGAAGTCCTACTCTCCGATATAACTAGACTTCGAAAATGTTTTCTTCTAGACTCGACAACGGCCAACTACGATCAAACAAGGGGGCTCCTATCATTGGTCGAGGCTCTAATACCAACTTGTCACGCCCAATATGCGACCCTACCCTAAAGGAACTCGACGGTCCCACCAAGGGTAGAAGCGCATATTGGAGACACTTTTGCAAGGTGGATATCATTACGTCGTACCATTACATAATAGTTGGGGACACATATAAGGCATACAAATGCCGCATGAATACATCAACCATCATACATAAGAACAAGATCCAACTACGAATGAAACACAAACAGAAACTCAAATGACATCCACCCTGCTAGCCCAGGCTACCGACCAGGAACCAAACCCAAGATCGACGTAGAAGAAGAACTCCCAAACAAGTAAACATCGCTCTCACGTCATGATCATCGCATTACCTAAACCTGCAACTATTGTCGTAGTAATCTGTGAGCCACGAGGACTCAATAATCCCATTACCATGGGCATCAAGACTAGCAAAGCTTAATGGGTATGAAAAGGATAAGTGGTGAGGTTGCAACAAGCGACTAAGCATTGTATGATGTCTAACTTACGATTACAAGAGTAAGATGAGAATCTACACAAATGGTCGCAAACTAATAATGATCAATAAGTGATCCTGAACTACTTACGAGTCAAACATAACCCCACCGTGTTCCCTTCTCGAACTCACTTGAAAAGAGATGGCCACGATTACGCACACGGTTAGTGTATCTTAATTGAGTTTAGTTCAAGTCCACTACAACCGGATATTAAAAATTCCCATCTGCCACATAACCGCGGGCACGGCTCTCGAAAGTTTAAATCCTGTAGGGGTGTCCCAACTTATCCCATGACAATCTCATGATCCGCAAAGACAATCCTCCATCGCGGAACCCTCCGATCAGACTCGGAATCCCGGTGCACAAGACATTTCGACAATGGTAAAACAAAACCAGCAAGACCACCCGGTGCGTCGATACCCCGATAGGAGCCGCGCGTATCTCGTTCTCAAGACAACACCGTCTATGCGAAGTGGACGGTACCCAAAATACCATCGAGTTGCCCCGAGGTGGCACCTCCGACTGCTAGGTAGGTGGACCAACACTCATGTGGAGCGCTGGCCCGGGGGTTGATTAAGGGACCTCGGGGGCCAGCAAGTCCCTATGCAAGTTTTAGTTGTTATTAGGAAAATGGTAAAACCAATGTTGGGCCTTGCTGGAAGAGTTTTATTCAAAGCGAATTGTCAAGAGGGGCCCATAAACCCTCACCATGTTAGGGACGCAAAAATCAAGGAACATAACACCGGTATGACGGAAACTAGGGCAGCAAGAGTGGAACAAAACACCAGGCATAAGGCCGAGCCTTCCACCCTTTACCAAGTATATATGTGCAATAATTAAATAAGAGATATTGTGATATCCCATGATATCCATGTCCTAACATGGAACAACCTGCAACTAGCAACGCTATGAGAGGGGCTGAGCAAAGCGGTAACATAGCGAAACAACGGTTTGCTAGGAAGGGTAAAAAGGTTAGAGGTTATCATGGCAATTTAGGAGGATTGATAAACAAGTGGTAGGTAGCATGAGCGATAGCATCGAGACAAGTAGCATAGCAAAGATAGTAGTGGTATCCAGAGTAACGATCATTTTTCCTGAAATCCCGCTAGGAAGAAGAACGAGTCCATGAAGAGGTTGAACGGATCATCACAATCGCAACGTAACCAGAACTATCGAGAATAAGCACAACCGGAAAGAAGCAAACAGCATAGTAAACAAGCAAGCATAATCATTGCATGATGCACAACCAAGTATGATGCATGTCCGGTTTAATAAACATGGCATGGCAAAGTACAACAATCAAATACTACAAATTAAGTGGAGCTCAATATGCAATGAGTTGCATATTGACGAAACACCACATTTGATTATTTAGTTCACTATTGTTTATGTACTCAACAATATTAAATGTTGTCAAACATGGAAAGAGGTGAAGCATAAGTAAACTAACTATTTAGACAAGTTTAAATGAGGCCAAAAATAACAAACAACAATTCCAGAAAATCCGCATATGCATATTTCAAATTTGGTACTGTTCCGCCCTAAAGCATATTTTATTGTTGTTAAACAGTAAAACAAAGTGCACCATGTTAATCTATGCATTTTCTACCCCATTTACATATAAAGTTTATTTAAAACGGGGCTAAGGTTATTTAGTTATGAAATAAACCATTTTAACATGTCATTATGCAAAATTAATGCAAACAGAAAGTTTAACATTTTAAACATTGATGAAAGTGACATATTGTGAAACTAGATGAAATTCTAGGCATTTTACATATATGAGTCATTTTAATATGATGCACGATTGTTGAGTTTTGATATGCATGAAGTGCAAGGGTTTTTCTGCAAAACAATTTTCCTTGGATAAATAGAAAATTTGCAGACTGTAAAAAAATAGACTCTTAGCCGTATCTGAACAGATCTGGGCTGCACAGGACAGTAGCAGTAGTAGAATCGGGCCAAGCCCAAGTAGGAACAGAGGAGGGCATTGGGGATCTGTTCACCTTGGGCCAAATCAGCCTGAGGTGGCGCTGGGCTGGATCTGGAGGTGCACTGGGCCTTGGCGGCAGAAGGCTGCCCAAGGCGCGGAGGCCACGCGCGGCCGCGGTCAACGGGGATGAGCGGGCGAGCTGCTGCTGCTCGTTTCTGAAGAACATAAACAGTGGCACGTCCATGGCGACGCAGGAGACGACAGCCGGGGGTCCCGACGACGGGGTCGGTGGGAACCGGTGGGAACGGGCGGATCGAGGCGCGTAATGGCGTTCTCCAGTGAGGTGGCATGCGGGCGGAGCTGAAAGAGGCAGCGCATGTTCTCTGTTCAAACGACAGAGAAGGTTTCAGAGAGGGAAAGAAATTGGGGAGGAAATAGGGAGGCCGCGAGGGGGGCTTGCTGACCGACGGCGACGCGTAAGCAGGGTCAGCAGTGCGGAGACTTGGAGCTCGGGGAGGAAACATGGTAATTTGGGCATCCATGGTCGGCTCTTGAGGTGCACTAACTGGAGAAGACGAGGCCAGGCACATCGACGCATGGTGCAGGGAGGGAGGCCGTAGGGGAATGGTGGCGTCTGGGCTCGGAACTTCCCGGATCAGAGCAGGAAGGAGGCATCAGGCATCGGGGATGGATGGATCCAGCGCGGGGCGAGGACTAGGCGATGTCCGACGGCATGGGACGATGGTCATGGTGTGGTGCTCCTGGAAGGGAACACAGGGAAGAGATAGGTTAGAGCAGAGAGATAAGAAGAACGGGAGGAAGGAGGGCACGAGGAGGCCAAGCCTGTATCCGTAGATGAGGCGCGATGGTCACGGTCAACGACGACACGAGGCTAGGGACTCCAGGCTGCTGCTGCTCGCCGGCAACAACGGGGTCGACGACCAGGTCGGGAAAGGAGGTGGCTGCGGGAGCCTCGGGTGAGGGACTGGAGACTGGTGCCCTGGGATTGGCTCGGTGGGGAAAACAAGGGAGAGGGTGGCGGCGGCTGGTTGGTGGATCAGGCAAGGGGAGATCCCGAGGGGGATTTGGAAGGCGGCGGTGGGCGACGGGACACATCTCCTAGATTTTAGGGTTTTTCCAGATTTAGACTAGGAGTCTCTTATATAAGAAAAGAGGGAGAGTTTAGGGTAGATTCAGACCCTCCGATCAAAATCGGGTGGTTGAGAAAAATAGACTAGGGAGTCCAATAAATAAAATTAAAATAATTTAGGGATGTTTGGGGATGATCCGGACCCAACGGTGATGACTGAGTGGGTTAGGTTCGGGGAAGTTTTCAGACGCGCACGCGAGGGGTTTGAAAAAAGGCCACGGAGAAGACAAGAGAGAAGAGAGCAGTCCGGTTGATCTGAGAAGGGGTCAACAGAGACAAGGAAGGAGCGGCGACTACAAATGAATGCAGGTTTTTTTTAAAAAAATGACGGCAATAGAGTGCGGATGCAATGCGAAAGATGCGATGCTGAAATGCAACAAACAAATAAACACACATCGGTCACGCAAAACATGGAAGGCATCTGGAGCGTTGGTTTCGGGTCATCACAACACTCCTCCACTTACAAGATATCTCGCACCGAGATCTAGGGATGGCACTGGAGAGAAACGGAAGAAGGAAGAGGTAAAACTAAGTTGCTTCTTTGACAAACGAGTGAACCATGAACCTTGAGAGGTTGAACAAATTGAAAGAAAGAATACAGTAGAGATGAATGATATTGCAAACAGTCTGTTGGGCAAGAGGAACTAGCAATACGCCGAGAACCAATAGCTTAAGAAGAAGATAGACTTTGAAACCACTCCGGTTAGGACGAAATAGATAAGGATAAGAATGAATGAATTTGAACTGCACTCTGGTTGAAAAGAGATGCAAGACTTGATAAGATGAAAAGAACTTGAGAGATGAAAAGAACTTGATAAGCAAGGAAAAGGGCATGGTATTTATAAAACGAGACGATGGGTCGCAGAGAGTAACATCACAATCCCTACAGAACAAATGTAAGAATGGAATCAAAAGAACGGAGAAGAAAACCACATGTTCTACCTAAAATGAATTTAAGAGAGCATCCTTAAAAAGAAGGATTGAACATAGTTGTTGGAAGATCAATACGAAAGGATATGATCCTCGTGGGCTTATGGAGACTTCTTAAAATTATGAGGTGACAACCAACCACTACCAAAATATTGATTAGCTGAGAGGAACGAAGAGATGGAAAAACTTCTTTCACCATGAGAATAGAAGGAAACTTGGATCACTGATAAACACCATAATAACAACATTCCTTAGGGAAGGCTTTAAGTGAAATCTATACCATGATAACACCAACGCATAAATTATTGGGTTGAAAAGATCTCGTGAACAAATTGAAAATGATGGGTTTACAATATGTCACCCTTGAAAACTTGTGAATCATGAAACACGAAGGGAAATTATCAGGAATGATATAACAACACCTCAAAAGATAATGTAGAAAGAATTGCATTTCAGAATGCACGATGAAGAATGCTTGATCTCCTCCAACAAGGATGACGAACACTAGAAGAAGGAATGAAATATTTGATGAACCACCATGTAGAGCATTCGTGAGAACTCCGGTAATAAAAGGATGATGAGAAAGAAGTGAAGGATGAAAAGAATAAGATTGAAGCCTTGTAATGATTTAGATGAAGCTTCGTGCCGATAAAACTGAGAGAGCTCGAAACTCCGAAAAGAAAAGATGAAGCATCTCGAACCAAGAATTTACTCATCATGAACAAACGCCGGAAGAATGAATCAATCACTTGGATGAAGCAAGAATAAGAATTATGTTATGCACATCCTTCACCAATTTAAATTGATGACAAGCAACAGATTTGGCATACTACATATTCTTCTTGAAAATATTGAAAGAGATATAGCCAAACTTGGGAAGGTCTTCAATGAACCACCGGTAGGATTGAAACAACGAATAAATTGATATGATAACCAAGGAAGAGAACTCTTGAATGAACCACCGTAAGCATTTGAAAACCCTTGAAGAAAAAGAACGAATCACCTGTAAGAATTTGAAACGAATGAAAAAAAAACTTGAGGGAATTTGATACAAGAGAACAGAGAGATCACGAGCTGACTAGAGAATACTTGAACGATGCACCGGAAGAATGGGGAATGAGAGCTGAAAACTTAGAACAAAGAGAATCTTCAGAGATGATAGCCTTCAGATGATCGAGAAAGGAAAGCAACTCTTGAAATGCTTCGGATGGGTATGAAAAGAATTTCTCGCAACCCGAACAATTATGAGGATGGCACGAAGCTAGAACCATGAATCTTCAAGAGAACGGACCAAGATTCAAGAGAAATTCTTCTTGAGTCTTAAAAATTCGAGAATGACGACGAGAAACACCACCATGAATTGTTGAGGCACTCTGGAATGAAGAATAGAAAGGTTGAACGAAAGATGAAAACAATTTGAAACAATCTTGGAGAAGGCATAAGACTGATGGAAATCCATTCTTACGTCAAACATTGAAAAGAGTTTGAGAATAGCTTCAGAAAAAATTAGAAGAGTCAGGTAAGATCCTGGGAAAAGACCCGTGGGTTAGGGCCTACTCAAAAGAAGCACCGTTGAAATGATTTTGAAGAGAGATTGCACTAGTTGAATTAAATGACTTGAATGAGACAATAATCTCCAAATGGCTTGAACGGATTAAGAATGGAAATATGAATCTTCTGAGATATCTATAGCACTCCGGATATGAATAGAGAGAGGTGAATAAATAAGAGAGACTTGGTTAAGATATTGCAACATGATAAAACATGTGAAACAAATGAAAGGGATATGATTAAGACAAAAGCTTGAATTAAGTCCACCGGAGAAGAAAATAGATGGATGATAAACTTGAAGCTTCCTTAGCATCTTCATGAGAATCATCGGGTAAGAATATTGAAGGAAAATAATGAAGAGACTTCACATGAATAAATTGGATACTTGATTAAGATATCTAAGTCCTTGATGAAAAGGGTGGGAGGGTGGGAAAACAAAGGCAACTTGGGACGGATCAAACAAACACCATTGCATAGAATTGATAATTGATCTAGCAGAAATTGAAAGCATATGATTAACTTGAAGAGAAGCACACCGGTTGAGAAGGATTGACATGACAATCTCGATGATCAAGAAGGATTAGTACTCCCATAGAAATATGAGAACACCGCTTAGGAAAGCTATGGAATCAACACTTGACATTGAAGCAACTCGAATACCACAACTCAAAACAAAACAAAACAAAAGGATTTGGCTTGCAGAATAAGCCGGAAACAAACATATGATAGTGATTTCGTCCGAAATTTATGTGGTGGGGCCCACATGACTCGATCGTACAGCGCCATCATGTACAAGGCAGTGCACATGACATACGAAGCATCTCTGAGTCAGCATAGCCAAGGACTCTGTCGGATTCAGGGTTCCGGCAAACCCTTGAGGTTCGAACTCTGGGTGCGCACGAAGATCTCTCTCTTCCTAGCCTGCTCTCGCAATGATCTCAAGGCCTAGCTCGCCGAACCCAAGGAACAAGAGACACGAGGGTTTATACTGGTTCGGGTCACCGTTGTGGTGTAATACCCTACTCTAGTGTGGTGTGGTGGATTGCCTCGTAGGCTGAGAATGAATTAGTACAGTGGATGAACAGCCTCCTGAGGAGAAGTGTTCTTGAGCTCGACGAGCTGGTATGTCTGAGGATGGTCCGAATGATCCGTCCCTGCTATGGTGGTGGCTAGCCCTATTTATAGAGGCCCTGGTCCTCTTCCCAAATTTTAGGCAGGAAAGGATCCCACAACAGCCAATTTTATAGGGAGACAACTGGTATAGGTTATCCTAACAAAAGGTGGTCTTCGCCTGCCAAAGGCTCTGGTGGTGATGCAGCTGTGGGCTCCGCGATGACCTCCGTCCTGCCGTCCTGCTGGTCTTGGTCTTGTTGCACCGATATGGAAACCTTTGCCTGATGCCTCGGGGCGCCTCGCCTGCGCCTGCTTCTTTAGCACCAAAGGGGAAACTGGCACTCTGCGCCCGCCGGGCCCACCTGGCTTCGGTCGTCATGGCTCATGTCACGCGAACCTCGCGAGGTGCCCCTCGCCTTGATATCTCCGCTCCTCGGGAGCCAGCCTAGCGAGGCTGCTTCTGAGGAGGTCCTGTGTCATCCGCCTCACCAGGCTTGGCCCCTCGCGAGTGATCCGGAGCATCCTACGGTCATCCCCATGGACCTACCATCGCCTCAGGAAGTGCCAAGAGGACCCACGACACGAGCACGGGCTAGAGATCTCGAGACCGAGGTGACTTCTCTCCTTAGTGACATTGCATATGATCCCCTCGAGAAATGGCTACTACCTAAGTCCGAGATGTTGTGCATGATTAGGTACCAAGAGGACCCTCCCGAAGATGCACGTGAAGACGGACAAACCGCCAAGTCCACGGATGAAGAGGAACGCCGAAAGGAGAAGAAGGTAGCTCCAGGGCCCGAACATCCGGCCCCGAGACCGGACATCCGGCCGCCGGAGACTTCGACTACGGCAACATCCAGCCGCCGAGCATCTACAGGCTCCGGACATCCGGCCCTAGCCCGGACATCCGGCCAGGCCCAGAAATCCGGCCTCAAGCCTGGATATCCGGACACCACCAAACCAGAGAGCAGCAAGGCCAGCGCCTCCAGCCCGAACATCCGGCCACCCCAGCCCGGACATCCAACCCTCCGCGAACGCCCGGACATCCGGCCCGACGCCCGGACGTTCGGCCTCCCCTGGCTACGCACGGTGTAAGGGCCTGAGGAACGTGTACCCCTTCACCCACCTAGACTATATATACTCTTCTCCTACCTACGTTTTAGGGTTAGCATTGGTTTAGCTCATATTTAGAAATAGAACATTGCTCATCCACATCGGATCTACTCTACGAGAGAGACCGCGGCCCCTCTTCGGAGAAGATCCCTTTGGATTCAAGACCTCCTTGCGGAGAAGACCTCAAGACCTCATCACGGAGAAGACCGGCTACCTTTGTATCGTCCTTAGTTGTCCGTGGATCGTGTGATCTCTTATGTACTTGAGGGTCTAGCACATGTGTGACTATTTCTTGTTGGTTTAGTGTTTCTTTCGTGTTTCTCTCATGTTTCCCTCATTCCCCTCCTCGTGTTCTTGTGTTCTTCGCGGGATCCGCTCCTTTCGTGAAAGATCGGCCGATTAGGGTTCCAGCCTACATCATCTTGGTACCTAGAGCCACGTCGATCACGATTTTGGAGCCTCTCCGTTGTGTTTGTAGCCTTATTTTTGTTGATTTTGTCCCTAATTCGAAAATTTCCCCACAAAAATAGCCCTAATTTTTTTGTGATTTGTTGGTGTGATGAAGTTTTGTTGGATTTGATCCGTGGATTTCATGTGTTGTAGGTAGATCTAGCTTTCCATCCACTTTCCCCAATTTCCATCCACAAATTCCTCCGAATTTTGCCCGGATTTTACCTCTCCACGCGGTGTTCATCACATTCGTCCCCGGATCCAGAGCCCGGACATCCGTCTCGACAGCCCGGACATCTGGCACCCCGGAGATCCGGCCTTCAAGCCCGGACATCCGGCCCCTGGCAGCAACACTTCCTCTCCACCTCCCGTTTTCGTCCATCTTTTGCCAAATTTTGATCCGGTGCCCACATATACTTCCGCATACCACCACCACCTCCGCATAGCACCACCATCGCTTACCACTTCCAACTTCGACAATTTTGGTCCAATTTTGCTTTGAGAATTTGAGTTGCGGTTCCGTGTCCTACTTATGTTTCAGCTATTTAGGTACGGTTCGACATCAACATCACCGCCGCTCATCTTCGCCACGGACGCGTCACCAACAACGACCACCTCGACTACATCTTGGTATTCGTGCCACCATTTTGACACCATACCATAAGCAAGAACGGTAACCTCGCCTTGGTATCATACATATCACTCTTGCCATTACATTGATAGCCATCATAGCCTTACTCCTTTGCGTCGCTTACCCATCAAGACTAGCCGTTAAGTATTGCCGGCAACGAGACTTGTGCACATTAGTGATCATACTTCCCATAGCATAGATTCATCATTGTTGCATATCTTGGTATCATCTCTTGTGTCACAAGGTTGTCATCGCATACACAATTGCTATCTTGGTTCGTGAAGCATTGCATGAGAAAAGAGCTCAAACAACAAAGAGCCAAACAAGCTTTTAAGCAAAAGGGAAATATAAGCAAAGAGCTTTTAAGCAAGAACCATTGCATGATACAACATTAAGATTGTCATACTAGATCATCTTGGATCATATCATAGAAACACCTTGCATAGAGCATACTTGGGATAGAAGTCCTTGCATTTTTGCTTAGTAGGTTGTGCACAAGTCTTTGTATCCGCCTATGGTGCAATCGTGCTAGCGTCTCTCTAGTGTTGTGCAACAAGAGCATTTTTGTGGATTCCACATTTTGGCTCATCCTTGGTTGCACGACCCCACTTATCTTTTTGCGTGTGTGTTTCCGTGTTCCTTATATTGCTTGGTCTACTTGTTGCATTGCGAACTTGCGAATCTTTTCCAACATTATTGAAGCTCACTAACAATTGCATCAAATTTTGTGCCACCATCCTAACCAAGCTCCACCATAAGCTTTTACTTGTGTAGGTGTGAGAAACCGACAAGAATTGGTACCAATTGTGCTATTTGCTTGTCCACATTGGAGTGATCATTGATCCACTTTCAAGTTCGGTCAAGGTACATGTATTCGTTTTTCTCTTTCTACCACTCACACTTTTCTCTTGGAATGATGGATAGGCCAAGTACCTCTACCAACCCACTCTTCATTGAGCATGACAACATGAAATCCTACGTCACCAAGAGCCACCTCTTTGGTGCACAACATGCTCTGCATCAAGAGCAACAAGCAATGAGTGAACGCATCGACAACCTCGCCGCCGACTTGCGACTCTCCGAGCAACATACAAGGGACTACTTCGACCACAAGCTTGACGATCAGAAGCAAGAGAACGACGCAAGAATGGACGAGATTCGCGCTTTGTTGATCAACCGTTCTTCTTCCACTTCGTCCTCATCTAGATGGAGCCGCTCAAGTCGACACTCCGACTTCACCCTCTCTGGCTCAAGTACACAGACGTCAAACACTCTTCGATGTGTCGCGCGCAACGATCTTCAAGAAAGCCTCAATCCTCTACGCGACACCAACTCTCAAGAGCACTAACAACGTCAAAGCCAAGAGGCTTTTGCACTAGAACGAGAACGGCAATGACAACGCCAACATGAAGAGGAAGAGCGCGCGCGTCTACACCAAGATGCACAAGATGCCGAGGCACAACGCCAAGAACAACAACTCTGTGAAGCTCAAGCACTTTAGGCGCAACAAGCCCTCCAAGATTCAAGTCTAGCCGTAGCCAACCGAGACCGACAAGCTCATGAACATGAAGAAGCACTTTGCGAAGAAGCTCATGAATGAAGATTTCAAGTTTGCATGCATCGTCAAGTTCCTCCAGTTCCTCCTCGAGCTCGACAAGCTCCTCCACAAGCTCGCCAAGAACATAAACTTCACCAAGAGCATGAAGACAATGGAAATCCTCCACGACAAGAGCAACACGAGCTTCACAATTATCAACAACATGGGCGTTATCATCCCCGACCCCAACACAAAGAAGAGCAATGCTACGACAAGCTAAAGCTCACCATGCCCAAGTTCAATGCAAGCAACGACCCCGAAGAGTACCTATCATGGGCATTCAAGGTCGACAAATCTTCCGTTTTCACAACTATGAAGAAGAGAAGAAGATTGCAATGGCATCCCTTGAGTTCCAAGACTATGTCCTCATTTGGTGGGAACAAGTACTCGAGCGCCGTGAGGCAAGAGGTGAACCACCCATCACTACTTGGGCGCAAATGAAGGATGTCATGAGAGCGCGCTTCATGCCAACCTACTACAACTGCGACCTCTTCAAGAAACTCCAACTACTCAAGCAAGGAACCAAGAGCGTTGAAGAGTACTACAAGGAGATGGAGATTGCCATGATAAGATACAATGTCACAGAAGATGATGAGCAAACTATGACATGTTTCTTGAATGGATTCAACCATCCTATCAATAAGATCGCCGGCTTCCAACCATACTCGAACCTCATCAAGCTCGTGCATCAAGCTACAAATCGGAACATCAAGTGCAAGACGATTTCAAGTATGCCAAGTTCTCATCCAAGTCCTACGGCTTCTCCAACAACCAAGCTTCAATGACTCCAGCACCGTCTACCAAGCCTTCTACAAGCAACATTGACAAGTCGAGTTCCAAGAAAGCTTCGTCAACTCCAAGTCATCATACTACAACAAGCAACTTTAAGTCGAGAGCTTCATCATCATCAACTCCAACCAATGAGACCGTCAAGACAAGTTCCTTCAAATGCTTCACATGCGGAGGCCGAGGCCACAAGTCCTATGAGTGCACCAACAAGCAGACCATGATCCTCAACGACGACGACACTTATGACTCAATGAGTGAAGGAGAATTGGATGATCTTAAGCAAGTCGCCATGCACCGTCAAGTGAACGATGAAGAAGAACAAGTCTTTTGCGATGAAGATTCAAGTCCCACTCTCGTTGTCTCCAAGGTCTTGACTCTCCAACATCACCAAGAAGAAGACCAACGATGCCACATCTTTCATACCAAGGCTAGCATCAATGGACGATCTGTCAAGGTCATCATCGATGGAGGGAGTTGTCATAATCTCGCAAGTGAAGAACTTTGCTCCAAGCTCCAATTGCCCAAGATGAAGCACCCACATCCATACAAAGTTGTAACGCCCCGAACACACCCGCTGGTGGTCGTTACTCCTGGCGGGATCTAGACTGGCCCCATAGATCAATACTAGTCTTTTCTGCACACTTTGTCCTCACTCGTGCGCACCTGGGAGCAACTTCTCGGTCGGTCACCCATCCTGAAACTACTCCAAGCTGAGCACGCTTAACTTTGGAGTTCTGTCCGAATGGGCTTCCGGAAAAGAAGGAATTCCTTATTGATATGAGTAGTCTATCATCCCTAATAAGCCAGGCTATCACAAAAGTTCAATGGCTTAGCGACTCCGACACTGTCCAAGTTGAGCATCGAGTACAAGTCTCCTTCAAAATTGGCGCCTGCGAAGACACTTTGGAGTGCGACGTCGTTCCAATGACCGTTTGCCACCTTCTCCTTGTACGCCCATGGCAATTTGATAGAGGTGTCATCCACAATGGCTGAACAAACCACTACATCTTCCAGATGAAAGGAAAGGAGTACGTACTTCACCCCATGTCTCCAAGCCAAGTGATGGCCGACAAGCAAGCCACCCATCATGGAGAGAATAGTGAGAGAGCGAGCCACCAAAAAGAGAGTGAGCGCCACAAGCCCAAATCGAGCGCCTCCACGATGAGCGACAATAAGAACTTAGTCCTATTTGCCACCAAAAGTGAGATAAGAGGAGTGTGTGAGAACCCGTCTAGTGTCCTACACTACGTCCTTTTGTGCAAGAACAATGAAACACAAGCTAAGACCTCTCACACTCTACCTCTAGTGTTGTCTTCTCTTTTGCAGGAATTCAAGATGTTTTCCTCAACGAGCTACCTCCGGGACTACCTCCACTACGAGGCATCGAGCACCGCATCGACCTCATCCCCGGAGCACCGCTTCCGAACAAAGCTCCCTACCGCGTCAACCCCGAAGAAACCAAAGAAATACAAAGGCAAGTAAAGCATCTCATAGACCATGGACATGTGCATGAAAGTTTGAGCCCTTGTGCCGTCCCGGTCATTCTTGTGCCAAAACGAGACGGTAGCTTTCGCATGTGCTCCGATTGTAGACCTATCAATGCTATCGCCGTTTGCTATAGGTATCCCATTCCACGCCTTGACGATATGCTTGATGAACTTAGTGGTGCCACTATCTTTTCAAAATTGATCTTAGGAGTGGTTACTATCAAATCCGCATAGAAGAGGGTGATGAATGGAAAACCACTTCCAAAACCAAGTTTGGGATGTATGAGTGGTTAGTCATGCCTATTGGTCTATCGGAAACACCGGGTACTTTTATGCGTCTTATGAATCATGTCTTTCGCCCTTACATTGATGTGTTTGTTGTGGTCTACTTCGATGATATCCTTGTTTATAGCAAATCTCTTCAAGATCATGTCACCCATATTCGAACCGTTTTGCAAACTCTTCAAAAAGAGCATCTCTATGCTAATATGGAGAAATGCCTTTTTGGCGTTGATAAGCTTGTTTTCTTGGGTTTTGTTGTATCTTCCAAGGGTGTTCATGTAGATGAGTCCAAGATCAATGCTATTAAGACTTGGCCACAACGAACCAACTTGCAACAAGTGCGTAGCTTTCTTGGCCTTGCGGGTTTCTATCGTCACTTTGTGAAAGATTTTAGCACCATTGCTTCGCCTTTGCATGCTTTGAGCAAGAAGAATGCACCTTTTGTTTGGGGACCATCCCAAGATACCGCTTTCAATGAGCTTAAGAATTTGCTTACTCGTGCTCCCGTGCTTGCATTACCCAACTTTGACAAACCCTTTGAGATTCATTGCGATGCTAGTAGTAATGGCATAGGAGGTGTGTTAATGCAAGAGAAGCGCCCCATAGCTTACTTTAGTGAGAAACTCTCCGGAGCGCAACTCAATTACCCCATATATGACAAAGAGCTATATGCTTTAGTGCGAGTTTTACATGAATGGGAACACTATCTTCGCCCTCATGAATTTATCATTCATACCAATCATGAGACGCTCAAGTACCTTAAAGGTGAAACCAAGTTGAATAAGCGTCATGCTAAATGGAGTGAATTTATTGAGTCTTTTCCTTATGTCATCAAGTACATTAAAGGTAAGGAAAATATTATGGCGGATGCCCTTTCCCGCATATGCATGCTTGTTAATCAACTTGAATTGGATGTCATTGGCTTTGAGCATATAAAAGACTTATATGAGCATGATCCTACTTTTGCTACTCCTTATGCCAAATGTTTGACGCATACATCTTGGGAATGCTATTACATCAAAGATGGATATCTTATGAGAGCTAACAAACTCTACATTCCCGAGTCTTCTCTTAATTTGTTGCTTTTGCAGGAATCTCATGGAGGAGGTTAATGGGACATTTTGGACGCGACAAGACTTTCGCCACGCTCTCCAAGAACTACTATTGGCCCAAGATGTTTCGCAACGTCAACCGCTTCACCAACCGATGCTCTACATGTCGCAAAGCTAAGTCCAAAGCTCAATCCCATGGCCTTTACATGCCTCTCCCAATTCCATATCAACCATGGGAAGATATTAGCATGGATATTGTACTTGGCTTGCCTAGGACTAGAAATGGAAAGGATTCGGTATTTGTCGTTGTGGACCGTTTCACCAAGATGGCACATTTCATTCCTTGCAACAAGATAGACGATGCTTCACATGTTGCCAACCTCTTTTGTAGGGAAATATTGCGTCTACATGGAGTGCCAATGACAATTGTCTCCGACCGTGACCTCAAGTTCCTAAGCTACTTTTGGAAGACCCTATGCGCCAAGCTCGGAATCAAGCTACTCTTCTCGATGGCTTACCATCCTCAAACCGACGGCCAAACGGAGGTGACCAACCGCACACTCTCCGCTCTACTTCGAGTGCTAATCAAAAAGAACATCAAGGAGTGGGAGGAGTGTCTACCTATCGCCGAGTTCGCCTACAACCGCGCAAGACACTCAACAACCGTCAAGTCCCCCTTCGAGGTCGTCTACGGATTCAACCCTTTGTCCCCATTGGACATTCTCCCTCTACCACTACAAGAGTGCATCAATATGGACACAAGTGCACGCGTGACACATCTCAAGAAGGTGCATGAAGATATAAGGCAAACGATCGAGCGCCAAGTACAATGACTTGTGACCAAGCGCAACATCAACAAGCACCCCATGGTATTCAACATTGGAGATCTTGCATGGCTACACCTTCGCAAGGACCGCTTCCCCAACGAACGCAAGTCCAAACTTCGACCACGAGCGGATGGACCCTTCAAGGTGCTTGAACGCTACAACAACAACGCCTACAAGATAGACCTCCCGCGCGACAAGTACTCCGTGAGTGACATCTTCAACGTCAAAGATCTCTCGTCCTACCATGGTGATGAGGATTTCGATCCGAGGTCGGATCTTCCCCAAGGGAGGGGAGATGATGCGGAGCATCCTACGGTCATTCCCATGGACCTACCATCGCCTCACGAAGTGCCAAGAGGACCCACGACACAAGCACCAGCTAGAGCTCTCGAGACCGAGGTGACTTATCTCCTTAGTGACATTGCATATGATCCCCTCGAGACATGTCTACTACCTAAGTCCGAGATATTGTGCATGATTAGGTACCAAGAGGACCCTCCCGAAGATGCACGTGAAGACGGACAAACCGCCAAGTTCACAGATGAAGAGGAACGTCGAAAGGGCAAGAAGGCAGCTCCAGGGCACGGAGATCCGGCCCTGAGCCCGGACATCCGGCCGCTGGAGACTTCGACTACAGCAACATCCAGCCGCCGAGCATCTACAGGCCCCGGACATCCGGCCCGAGCCCGGACATCCGGCTAGGCCCGGAAATCCGGCCTCAAGCCCGGATATCCGGACACCACCAAACCAGAGAGCAGCAAGGCCAGCGCCTCCAGCGCCTCCAGCCCGGACATCCGGCCACCCCAGCCCGGACATCCGGCCCTCCGTGAACGCCCGGACATCCGGCCCGACGCCTGAACGTCCGGCCTCCCCTGTCTGCGCACGATGTAAGGGCCTGAGGCCCGTGTACCCCTTCGCCCACCTAGACTATATATACTCTTGTCTACCTACGTTTAAGGTTAGCATTGGTTTAGCTCATATTTAGAGATAGAGGATTGCTCATCCACATTGGATCTACTCCACGAGAGAGACCGCGATCCCTCTTCGGAGAAGATCCCTTTGGATTCAAGACCTCCTTGCGGAGAAGACCTCAAGACCTCGTCACGGAGAAGACCGGCTACCTTTGTATCATCCTTAGTTGTCCGTGGATCTTGTGATCTCTTATATACTCGAGGATCTAGCACATGTGTGACTATTTCTTGTTGGTTTAGTGTTTCTTTCGTGTTTCTCTCATGTTTTCCCTCGTTCCCCTCCTCATGTTCTTGTGATCTTCGCGGGATCCGCTCCTTTTGTGAAAGATCGGCCGATTAGGGTTCCACCCTACATCATGTTGGTATCTAGAGCCACGTTGATCACGATTTCAGAGCCTCCTCGTTGTGTTTCTAGCCTTATTTTTGTTGATTTTGTCCCTAATTCGAAAAATGTCCCCACAAAAATAGCCCTAATTGTTTTTTGTGATTTGTTGGTGTGATGAAGTTTTGTTGGATTTGATCCGCGGATGTCGTGTGTTGCAGGTAGATCTAGCTTTCCATCCACTTTTCCCCAATTTCCATCCACAAATTCCTCCGAATTTTGCCCGGATTTGACCTCTCCACGCGGTGTTCATCATGTTCGTCCCCGGATCCAGAGCCCGGACATCCGGCCCGACAGCCTGGACATCCGGCACCCCGGACATCTGGCCTCCCCTGTCTGCGCATGGTGTAAGGGCCCGAGGCCCGTGTACCCCTTCGCCCACCTAGACTATATATACTCTTCTCCTACCTACGTTTTAGGGTTAGCATTGGTTTAGCTCAATTTAGAGATAGAGCATTGCTCATCCACATCAGATCTACTCCACGAGAGAGACCGCGGCCCCTCTTCGGAGAAGATCCCTTTGGATTCAAGACCTCCTTGGGAAGAAGACTGGCTACCTTTGTATCGTCCTTAGTTGTCCGTGGATCGCATGATCTCTTATGTACTCAAGGATCTAGCACATGTGTGACTATTTCTTGTTGGTTTAGTGTTTATTTCGTGTTTCTCTCGTGTTTTCCCTCGTTCCCCTCCTCGTGTTCTTGTGTTCTTCGCAGGATCTGCTCCTTTCGTGAAAGATCGGCCGATTAGGGTTCCACCCTACATTAGCGAGGGTCTTGAGTGGTTGCTAGTGGAGATGGGCCGTACCGGGCCGCCGGTAGAGCCACGCCATGGGCCGTAGGCAGGCAAGTCTGGGTACCCACATTCCCAGGACGCCGACAGTAGCCCCCGGGCCCAAGGCGTGCTCGGACTTGGCTTCGAGGCGAAGCCAAAGGGCAAGTGCGGAGCGCCGCGGGCCCCAACCGCCTGTGGCCTTGATTGACGCGTGGCGATTGACAGGACGTGGGCATCTCCGCTTCCCCACGCTGCCTCGGGAACTATTCGGCTTGACGTGTCCCTGCTACATGCAGAAAAAAACCATCATTACCTTAGATTGTGGAGGCCGGCGGTTTGCCTCCCTCTGGATATAAATGAGGAGAGGGGCGGAGCCCCCGTCACTCATCTCCTTCACCACTTCGCCCGCTTCTTCCTCCTCTTTGCTCCATCGCCTTGCAGCGACACTCATGGCGCTGACAAAAGAGGCTCTCGGCCGCAGAGAAGGGGAATGCTCGCCAGGAGGATCCCGTCTCGCCACCGCCTAAGAGGGGCGTGGTCGCCCCCGCAAGCATGTCGCAACCCCTGTTGTGGTCCCTCGTGGGCGCAGGCGAACTTCCTCGGGTTCCGGCGCCGTCCCTGGCGGCCGAGACGGTGTCCCTCCGCGTGGCGGGAGCTGCCCGAGATGCGGCAGTACCACCCACGAAGGGAGGCGCGCTATGGTCGTTTGGCCTCCTCGGCCGCGCTTCCACTCGTCAGAGGTGCTACCGGAGTTCGTCGTGTGGTTGGAGAACCCAGCCGGCACCTGGCTTCAACTTCCACGCTCCTTTGCCGGCGAGCCGCTGGCCATGGGTCCTGGCGGCCTCTAGCTGCAGGCCGACGGTTGCTGCAGCAAGGCTTCGTGGGTCACGGTGGAGGTATCCATCAAGGGAAACATAGCCCTTGCCGGCGGCTAGCAGACGTTTGCCCGCGCACGCGGTCTGAGCAGGCGGTTGATGACCCACAAGTATAGGGGATCTATCGTAGTCCTTTCGATAAGTAAGAGTGTTGAACCCAATGAGGAGCAGAAGGAAATGATAAGCGGTTTCCAGCAAGGTATTCTCTGCAAGTACTGAAATAAGTGGTAATAGATAGTTTTGTGATAGGATAATTTGTAACGAGCAACAAGTAACAAAAGTAAATAAAGTGCAGCAAGGTGGCCCAATCCTTTTTGTAGAAAAGGACAAGCCTGGACAAACTCTTATATAGAGAAAAGCGCTCCCGAGGACACATGGGAATATCGTCAAGCTAGTTTTCATCATGTTCATATGATTCGTGTTCGGTACTTTGATAATCTGATATGTGGGTGGACCGGTGCTTGGGTGCTGTCCTTACTTGGACAAGCATCCCACTTATGATTAACCTCTATTGCAAGCATCCGCAACTACAATAAAAGTATTAAGGTAAACCTAACCATAGCATGAAACATATGGATCCAAATCAGCCCCTTACGAAGCAATGCATAAACTAGGGTTTAAGCTTCTGTCACTCTAGCAACCCATCATCTACTTATTACTTCCCAATGCCTTCCTCTAGGCCCAAATAATGGTGAAGTGTTACGTAATCGACGTTCACATAATACCACTAGAGGAGAGACAACATACATCTCATCAAAATATTGAACGAATACCAAATTCACATGACTACTAATAGCAAGACTTCTCCCATGTCCCCAGGAACAAAGGTAACTACTCAAAAAGCATATTCATCTCCATAATCAGAGGGGTATTAATATGCATATAGGATCTGAACATATGATCTTCCACCAATTAAACCAACTAGCATCAACTACAAGGAGTAATTAACACTACTAGCAACCCACATGTACCAATCCCGGACTTGGAGACAAGAATTGGATACAAGAGATGAACTAGGGTTTTGAGAGGAGATGGTGCTGGTGAAGATGTTGATGGAGATTGCCCTCTCCCGATGAGAGGAGTGTTGGTGATGATGATGGCGATGATTTCCCCCTCCCAAAGGGAAGTTTCCCCGGCAGAACAGCTCCGCCAGAGCCCTAGATTGGTTCCGCCAAGGTTCCGCCTCGTGGCGGCGGAGTTTCGTCCGAGAAGATGGATTATGATTTTTTCCTCATCGAAAGACTTCATATAGCAGAAGATGGCCATCGGAGGGCCACCAGGGGGCCCACGAGGTAGGGGGGCGCGCCCCCACCCTCGTGGGCAGGGTGTGGCCTCCCTGGTGAACTTCTTGCGCTCAGTATTTTTTATATATTCTGAAATTGACTTCCGTGAAGTTTTAGGACTTTTGGAGCTGTGCAGAATAGGTCTCTAATATTTGCTCCTTTTCCAGCCCAGAATCCCAGCTGCCGGCATTCTCCCTGTTTATGTAAACCTTGTAAAATAAGAGAGAATAGGCAGAAGTATTGTGACATAATGTGTAATAACAGCCCATAATGCAATAAATATCGATATAAAAGCATGATGCAAAATGGACGTATCAACTCCCCCAAGCTTAGACCTCGCTTGTCCTCAAGCAAAAGCCGAAATCGAAAAATATGTCCACATGTTTAGAGATAGAGGTGTCGATAAAAGTAAAATACAGACATGAGGGCATCATGATCATTCTTAGAACATCAACTTATGTAATTCTTGTCATATGATTTCTTATGCTAGAGTAATAATTCAATCACAATTTCAAGTATGAATCATAAACTTCATTGAAAACTAACAAACTATAATCTCAGTCATTGGAGCAATTGCAATTCATCATAACATAGGAAAGAGCCAATATCAGAGCTTTTCAGCAAGTCCACATACTCAACTATCATATAGTCTTTCACAATTGCTGACACTCATGCAATACTTATGGGCATGGAGTTTTAATCGGACACAGAGAAAGATAGGGGCTTATAGTTTTGCCTCCCAATGTTTTACCTCAAGGGTAATGTCAACAATAATAGTTCATGAAAACTCACATCTGATTAGCCATATATACCATGATCTTTCCAACATACTGTGCTTGCCAAAGGATAATATGTAAAAAGGAAGGGTGACGATCACCATGACTCTTATGCAAGGTAGGAGATAAAAAGTAAAAGATAGGCCCTTCGCAGAGGGGAGCAGAGGTTGTCATGCGCTTTTATGGTTGGATGCACAAAATCTTAATGCGAAAGAACATCACTCTATACTTCCACTTGTGATATGGACCTTTATTATGCAGTCTGTCGCTTTTATATCTTCCATATCACACGATAGTATAAAGTTTATTTTCTCCCACACTAATAAGTCATACATATTTAGAGAGCAATTTTTATTGCTTTGCACCGATGACAACTTACTTGGAGGATGTTACTCAATCCATAGGTAGGTATGGTGGACTCTCATGGCAAAAGTGGTTTAAGGGTATTTGGAAGCACAAGTAGTATCTCTACTTAGTGCGATGAATTTGGCTAGCATGAGGGGGAAAGACAAGCTCAACCATGTTGGATGATCCACGGCAATATAATTTATCTCAGATGTAAGAAAACATAACCCATTACGTTGTCTTCCTTGTCCAACATCAACTCTTTAGCATGTCATATTTTAATGAGTGCTCACAGTCATAAAAGATGTCCAAGATAGTATATTTATATGTGAAGACCTCTCTTTCTTTATTACTTCCTATTAATTGCAACGATGACCAAAACTATGTTTTTCAACTCTCAACAACTTTTATTCATCATACCTTTTTCTAGGTGAGCTCATTACTCTCCATAAAGATCCATATGATCTCTTTTGTTTCTTTTTATTTCTTTCTCTTTTCTTTTATTCACTTAGGATCATGGCAAAATAATCAAGCCCCTGACTCAAAACTAATCTTTATTATATAGCTCACAGACTCGATTACATAGAAGGATCATAAATCAAAACTCACAACTAGATCATACTAAGAACTTTTATTCTACTAGATCAAGATATTACCAAAAGGATCGAACTAAGAAAAATGGTAAAGATAAAAGTGATGGTGATACGATACCGGGGCACTCCCCCAAGCTTGGCAGTTGCCAAGGGGAGTGCCTATACCATATGCTCAGTTCTTCTTTGTTGGTGGAGAAGGTGATGGTTTTGTTGATGGCGTAGGCTTCTTCCTTAATTTGCGCTTGAGGACAGAATTTTGGTCCCTTAGGTCCTTGATCTCCTGCTCCAGACTCAGTATCTTTTTGCATAGTTCCTGTTTGTTTTCCTGCAAGAGGCGAAAAGGGATAAACTCGATCTTAGGTTTCTTTACTCTATCAGGGAGGCTTGACTTTTTGAACTCCACATGCAGGTCACCAGGTTGAGGTAGTGGGACTTCATCTTCATCTGAGCTCGTCTCCTCCTTCCCCTTAAGTTCATAGTCCTCTTCTTCTTCCGTAGTCCAACCACAATGCTCCACATCCCCATAAACTTTAGGATCTGCAAGGTAATCAGCCACATAGCTCTCTCCTTCCGAATCCTGGGACGACATGTTGCTCAAATCTGCAGCAGAACAGCTTGAAATAAAGACAAGAGATATTTGCGTGATACGGGAGTCAAAACCTCCGGGAGATTATATAATGAATTTTTACCGACCAAAATACGTGTCGTGTAAGAAAACAGAGTCCGGAGAGCACACAAGGTGCCCACGAGGTAGGGGGCACGCCCAAGGGGGTAGGGCGTGCCCTCCACCCTCGTGGAGGCCTCGTGTCCTCACGGACTGCTACTTATTTTTCTAAATATTCCAAAACAGAGAAATATTGCCTTAAAAACTGTTTTGGAGTCGGTTTACTTACCGTAACCACATACCTATTCCTTTTCGGAGTCTGAAACGTTCCGGAAAGTGTCCCTTATGTATTCCTCCGGGGTTACGGTTTCAATAACATTGGTTTCAATATTTATAGGATTACCCGAGATATAGTGTTTAATTCTTTGACCGTTCACCACCTTCGGATTTGTGCCTTCGAAGTTGTTGATTTTTATGGCACCGGAACGATAGACCTCCTCGATAACGTAAGGACCTTCCCATTTAGAGAGAAGTTTTCCTGCAAAAAATCTTAAACGAGAGTTGTATAGCAATATATAATCACCTACATTAAACTCACACTTTTGTATTCTTTTGTCATGCTATCTTTTAACTTTTTCTTTAAACAACTTGGCATTTTCATAGGCTTGGGTTCTCCATTCATCGAGTGAGCTAATATCAAATAACCTCTTCTCACCGGGAAGTTTAAAATCATAATTGAGCTCTTTAATATCCCAATATGCCTTGTGTTCTAGTTCGAGAGGTAAGTGACATGCTTTTCCATATACCATTTTATACGGAGACATACCCATTGGATTTTTATATGCAGTTCTATAGGCCCATAATGCATCATCAAGTTTCTTGGACCAATTCTTTCTAGACCTGTTGACAGTCTTTTGAAAAATTAATTTGAGCTCTCTATTACTTAATTCTACTTGACCACAGATAAGGAGATGCAATTCTATGATTAACATCATATTTAGCAAGCATTTTACGGAAAGCACTATGAATAAAATGTGAACCACCATCAGTCATTAAATATCTAGGGACTCCAAATCTTGGAAAAATAACTTCTTTAAGCATTTTAATAGAAGTGTTATGATCAACACTACTAGTTGGAATAGCTTCTACCCACTTAGTAACGTAATCAACAACAACTAAAATATGTGTATAACCATTAGAGGCAGGAAAAGGCCCATATAGTCAAAGCCCCAAACATCAAATGGTTCAATAATGAGTGAATAGTTCATAGGCATTTCTTGACGTCTACTAATATTACCAATTCTTTGACATTCATCACAAGATAAGACAAACTTACGGGCATCTTTGAAGAGAGTAGGCCAATAAAAACCAGATTGCAATACCTTATGTGTAGTTCTATCTCCAGCATGGTGTCCTCCATAAGCTTCGGAGTGACACTTGTGTAGGATCTGTTCCTGTTCATGCTCAGGTACAAAACGTCTAATAACACCATCTACTCCTTTATAAAGATGTGGGTTGTCCCAAAAGTAATGTCTCAAATCATAGAAGAACTTTTTCTTTTGCTGGTATGTGAAACTAGGTGGTATGAATTTGGCAACAATGTAATTAGCACAATCAACATACCATGGAGCAGTATGAGAAGCATTTATGACATTTAATTGCTCATCAGGAAAGCTATCATCAATAGGTAGTGGGTCATCAAGCACATTTTCTAACCTAGACAAGTTGTCTGCAACGGGGTTCTCAGCTCTTTTTCTATCAACAATATGTAAATCAAATTCTTTTAGCAAGAGAACCCATCTAATAAGTCTAGGTTTAGCATCTTTCTTTTCCATAAGATATTTAATAGCAGCATGATCAGTATGAATAATTACTTTAGAATCAACAATATACGGTCTGAACTTATCACAAGCAAATACAACTGCTAATAATTCTTTTTCATTAGTAGCATAATTTCTTTGAGCATTGTATAGGGTTTTACTAGCATATTGAATAACATTTAATTTCTTATCAACTCTTTGCCCTAGAACATCACCTACAACATAATCACTAGCATCACACATAATTTCAAAGGGTAAATTCCAATCAGGTGGCTGAACAATAGGTGCAGAGATCAATGCTTTCTTAAGTATTTCAAATGCTTCTACACAATCATCATCAAAGACAAATGGTATATCTTTTTGTAATAGATTAGTCAGAGGCCGAGAAATTTTTGAGAAGTCCTTAATGAACCTCCTATAAAATCCGGCGTGACCAAGGAAACTTCGTATACCTTTGATGTCCTTGGGGCATGGCATCTTTTCAATAGCATCAACCTTGGCTTTATCAACTTCAATACCTCTTTCAGAAACTTTATGCCCCAAGACAATACCTTCATTAACCATAAAGTGGCACCTTTTCCAATTCAAGACAATATTAGTTTCTTCACATCTCTGCAAAACTCAATCAAGGTTGCTCAAGCAATCATCAAAATAAGATCCATAGACGGAGAAATCATCCATGAAAACCTCACAAATCTTTTCACAAAAGTCAGAGAATATAGCCATCATGCATCTTTGAAAGGTAGCAGGTGCATTATATAAGCCAAAAGGCATACGTCTATAAGCAAAAGTACCAAAAGGGCAAGTAAATGTAGTCTTTGATTGATCCTTGGCTGACACATGTAGTTGAGAGAAACCAGAATAATCATCTAGAAAGCAAAAATGTGTATGTTTGGATAGTCTTTCTAGCATTTGATCGATAAAAGGTAAGGGGTAATGATCCTTTTTAGTGGCCTTATTTAATTTGCGGAAATCAATTACCATCCTATAACCTGTAATAATTCTATGAGGAATCAATTCATCTTTATCATTAGGAACGACAGTAATACCTCCCTTCTTAGGGACACAATGGACATGACTTACCCACTGACTATGAGCAACGGGATAGATTATACCTGCCTCAAGGAGCATTAGTATTTCTTTTCTTACCACTTCTTTCATTTTAGGATTTAGCCGTCGTTGATGATCACGAACTGGTTTAGCATCTTCTTCCAAATTTATTTTATGTTGACATAGAGTGGGACTAATGCCCTTAAGATCATCAAGAGTATACCCAATAGCAGCACAGTGCTTCTTCAGAGTTTTCAATAATCTCTCTTCCTCATGCTCTGAAAGGTTATCACTAATAATAACAGGATATATCTTTTTCTCATCAAGATAAGCATATTTAAGAGTATCAGGCAACGGTTTAAGCTCAAACACGGGATCACCCTTGGGTGGAGGAGGATCCCCTAGGATTTCGACAGGCAAATTGTGTTTCAGAATAGGTTCCTGTTTAAAGAGTACTTCATCTATTTCCCTTCTTTCATTCATAAACATATCATTTTCATGGTCTAGCAAATATTGTTCTAAAGGATCACTAGGAGGCACGGCAATAGAAGCAAGACCAATAATTTCATCCTTAATAGGTAATTCTTCTTCATGGTGTTGTCTACTAAATTTAGAAAAATTAAATTCATGAGACATATCATCTAAACCGATAGTAACAACATCCTTTTTGCAATCTATCTTAGCATTAACAGTGTTTAAGAAGGGTCTACCAAATATAATGGGACAAAAGCTATCTTGTGGGGAACCAAGAACAAGAAAATCAGCAGGATATATAGTTTTCCCACACAAGACTTCAACATCACTAACAATTCCCATTGGTGAAATAGTATCTCTATTGGCAAGTTTAATTGTGACATCAATATCTTCTAACTCAACAGGTGCAATATCATGCATAATTTCTCTATATAGGCTAATAGGTATTGCACTAGCACTGGCACCCATATCACATAGGCCATGATAACAATGATATCCTATTTTAACAGAAATAACAGGCATGCCTACCCCAAGTCTAGGTTTATCCTTAGCACAAGGTTTAACAATTCTAGCAGTTTCATCATAGAAATAAATAACATGCCCATCAATATTAGGTTCAACTTTAATTTGCTCAGGAGGTGCATAAGTTTTAATATTGCTTTTACGAACCATAGTTGAAACTTTAGCACGATCCTTTATCCTAACAGGGAAAGGTGGTTTCTCAACATAAGAAGTAGGAAAAATAGGATCATTATAAGTGATAGTCTTTTCTTCAACTTTAATAGGTGCAGCTACTTTTACTTCTATGGGAGGATGATATTTAAACCACTTCTCCTTGGGGAGATCAACATAAGTAGCAAAAGATTCACAAAAGGAAGCTACTATTTCAGAGTCAAGTCCATATTTAGTGCTAAATTTACGGAAAACATCGGTATCCATAGAAGATTTAACACAATCAAACTTAGGTGTCGTACCTGACTCCTTACCTTTGTCGAGGTCCCAATCTTTAGAGTTGCGTTTAATTATTTCCAATAAATCCCATTTGAATTCAATAGTCTTTGTCATAAAAGAGCCAGCACAAGAAGTATCGAGCATGGTGTGATTGTTATCAGAAAGCCGAGCATATAAATTTTGAATAATCATTTCTCTTGAGAGCTCATGATTGGGGCATGAATATAACATTGATTTAAGCCTCCCCGAGGTTGAGCGATGCTTTCTCCTTCGCGAGGCCAAAAATTATATATATAATTGCGATCACGATGAACAAGATGCATAGGATAAAACTTCTGATGAAATTCCAATTTCAATCGTTTGTAGTTCCATGACCGTGTGTCATCACATAGCCTATACCATGTCAATGCATCTTCCTTCAAAGATAAAGGGAAGACCTTCTTCTTAACAACATCTCCACGTACACCTGCAAGCTTAAATAATCCACAAACTTCATCAACATATATTAGGTGCTCATCAGGATGCATTGTTCCGTCTCCTGCAAAAGGATTAGCTAGCAGTTTTTCTAACATGCCCGAAGGAATTTCAAAGCAGACATTTTCATTTTCATTTTCAGTAGGTTGAGGAGCAACTCTTTGCTCTACTGGTCGGGGTGAAGATACCCCGAACAAGCCCCTCAGAGGATTACTTTCCATAGTAACAAGTGACAATAAACTTTAGCACACTATATAAATTTTCCTTACCAAATTCCACCTACCAGAGGTGCTTCACTCCCCAGCAACGGCGCCAGAAAAGTCTTGATGACCCACAAGTATAGGGGATCTATCGTAGTCCTTTTGATAAGTAAGAGTGTCGAACCCAACGAGGAGCAGAAGGAAATGATAAACGGTTTCCAGCAAGGTATTCTCTGCAAGTACTGAAATAAGTGGTAACAGATAGTTTTGTGATAGGATAATTTGTAACGAGCAACAAGTAACAAAAGTAAATAAAGTGCAGCAAGGTGCCCCAATCCTTTTTGTAGCAAAGGACAAGCCTGTACAAACTCTTATATAGAGAAAAGCGCTCCCGAGGACACATGGGAATATCGTCAAGCTAGTTTTCATCACGTTCATATGATTCGCGTTCGGTACTTTGATAATCTGATATGTGGGTGGACCGGTGCTTGGGTGCTGTCCTTACTTGGACAAGCATCCCACTTATGATTAACCTCTATTGCAAGCATCCTCAACTACAACAAAAGTATTAAGGTAAACCTAACCATAGCATGAAACATATGGATCCAAATCAGCCCCTTACGAAGCAACGCATAAACTAGGGTTTAAGCTTCTGTCACTCTAGCAACCCATCATCTACTTATTACTTCCCAATGCCTTCCTCTAGGCCCAAATAATGGTGAAGTGTTATGTAGTCAACATTCACATAACACCACTAGAGGAGAGACAACATACATCTCATCAAAATATCGAACGAATACCAAATTCACATGACTACTAATAGCAAGACTTCTCCCATGTCCTCAGGAACAAAAGTAGCTACTCACAAAGCATATTCATGTTCATAATCAGACGGGTATTAATATGCACATAGGATCTGAACATATGATCTTCCACCAATTAAACCAACTAGCATCAACTACAAGGAGTAATTAACACTACTAGCAACCCACAGGTACCAATCCCGGACTTGGAGACAAGAATTGGATACAAGAGATGAACTAGGGTTTTGAGAGGAGATGGTGCTGGTGAAGATGTTGATGGATATTGCCCTCTCCCGATGAGCGGAGTGTTGGTGATGACGATGGCGATGATTTCCCCCTCCCGGAGGGAAGTTTCCCCGGCAGAACAGCTCCGCCAGAGCCCTAGATTGGTTCCGCCAAGGTTCCGCCTCGTGGCGGCGGAGTTTCGTCCGAGAAGATGGCTTATGATTTTTTCCTCATCGAAAGACTTCGTATAGCAGAAGATGGCCATCGGAGGGCCACCATGGGGCCCACGAGGTAGGGGGCGCGCCCAGGGGGGTAGGGCGCGCCCCCAGCCTCGTGGGCAGGGTGTGGCCCCCCTTGGTGAACTTCTTGCGCTCAGTATTTTTTATATATTCTAAAATTGACTTCCGTGAAGTTTCAGGACTTTTGGAGCTGTGCAGAATAGGTATCTAATATTTGCTCCTTTTCCAGCCCAGAATCCCAGCTGCCGGCATTCTCCCTCTTTATGTAAACTTTGTAAGATAAGAGAGAATATGCATAAGTATTGTGACATAATATGTAATAACAGCCCATAATGCAATAAATATCGATATAAAAGCATGATGCAAAATGGACGTATCAGCGGTGCACCCTCCACTTCAAGTACGACGACGCCGTGACCCTCTTCGTGAGGGTGTTCGGGAAGACGGTCACCGCGCCGGGTGCGGCCCTGAAGACATTGATGGTGATGAAGTGCTCGGCCTTGGCGATGGCCGTGACGAGGAGGAGGGTGAATTCGCCCTCGGTGACGGCAACTCCTCTTCCGGCGAAAGCTCCAGTAACAGTGGCTACGGCCAGCCGCCACGTCGTCGGGCTCGCTTCGAGGACGGTGACAGGTCATCTCGCCGTCGCGCCCCAGTGAAGCGCGAGGAGGGCTCCGGCTGAGTCCGGGGGCGCTGGGGGCTGGTCCTCGTGAGCAGCCGCGTCGTTGGAGCCGCTTTTGCCTGTCCTTTCCTTTACTCATGTATTACAAGAAACAAGTATGGGGCCCTGCGAGGGCATGTAATGAACTGTAGTGCTTATGCTGCTTTGGGCTATGTTTATTGTTTCCGGATTGTGTTATGGAATCTGTGCTTTATGCAGGCGCAGAGGAATAACTTAGCTTGATACATCCGGGGTATCTTCCACCTTGTGAGGGCGCGCGCTTCCTGGCATCTGGTGGGGTTTCCCTGCTGCCGACTCGGGCGACATCGCGAAGCTGCGAAAATTCATTAGGAAATCCTTATCCCTCCTTGCGCGAGGCCTCAAGCATGAGCTGATCATGGCCTAGCGCACCACGTCGCGGTACCCGTGGGCACGGACTTAAAAAGGGGGGGGGGGTGAGCCGATCACAAGCTCAATCGAGGGCGCCTCGCGGAGACCAGGGGAGCGCGGACGCACGCACACCTGGCCATCCCCCTCGCGAGGCACGCGAGGGAGAGCATCGGGCAACTGCTGCCCTCCCTGGCACAAAACAAAGAACTGAGCGAAGAATCAAGGGGAAGAGTGGATTCAGCCAGACCATCGAGAAATGCCAGAACTTCAAATTCCATTAAAAGGGGTGCAAGCCAACTACAGAAAGCAAATGAACAGCCGCGTCCGGCACCTAGTGTAACACCCCGGATGTAACTTTCCCTACTTGTACTCCAACTCTTGCCGTTTCCGGCGTTAAGCTATATTTATTTCCTTGGGTTCGGGTTTTGTCTCCGTGTGTTGTTGTCGTTGCCATGCATCTCTTATCATGTCATCATGTGCATTGCATCTGCATACGTGTTCGTCTAATGCATTCGAGCATTTTCCCCGTTGTCCGTTTTGCATTCCGGCGCTTCGTTCTCCTCCGGTGGTCATTTCTAGCTTTCTTTCGTGTGTGGGAATTAAACATTTCCGGATTGGACCGAGACTTGCCAAGTGGCCTTGGTTTACTACCGGTAGACCGCCTGTCAAGTTTCGTATCATTTGGACTTCGTTTGATACTCCAACGGTTAACCGAGGGACCGAAAAGGCCTCATGTGTGTTGCAGCCCAACACCCCTCCAATTTGGCCCAAAACCCACCTAACTCTGCTCCATCATCTAGAGCGTTCGATCACGATCGCGTGGCCGAAAACCGCACCTCATTTGGACTCTCCTAGCTCCCTCTATGGCTATAAATAGACCCCCTTCCCCGAAATCCGGATCTCCCTCTCCGAAACCCTAAATTTCCACCTCGCGCGGCCGGACATTTTCCGCCCCGCGCCAGTCGTCGCCGCCGCCCCAACCGGTAGCCGCCACGTGGCACTCCACCGCCAGCCGCCGCCGCGGCCCGGGAGCCCAGATCCGGCCCCCGCGGCCCGCTCCCGCCCGC
>NC_041392.1:336041562-336051114 GCF_002162155.2 Triticum dicoccoides | reverse complement strand
GCCGTGCCGCACCTCGCCTCGGTCGCCCCGCCGCCTCCTCGAAGCCCTCGTCGTCGGCAAGGCCGCCCCGGCGAGCTCCCCTCCATCCGGCAAGCTCCTGTCGCCGGGGAACGACAGATCCGGCCAGCTACAGTGCACGCCGCCTTGATTTCCGCGCCGGGTCAAACCCTAGATCTGAGGTTTTTTTTCTAAGTCCCTGTTATTTTCAGTTCAAGTGCTCATGTTCACGGCTCCGTAACTTTGCATCCGTAGCTCCGACTCATGCATATAGCATATCAAAATGTTCATCTCAGAGAGTACATCATTTCATTCCAATGCATCATTTTCATTTGAGTTCATCTTGATGCCCGAAATGCTGTTAGAAGAGGGCTACTTGAGTTAATTGTCAGATCTGCTACTCCATTTAGGTTTTTGTCATTTTTGCCATGATTATTGTGTGCATGCTATGCCCTGATGCTCTACATGTGTTTTGTTAAGGGTTTTGTCATCTTACTAGAGGTGCAAACCATGTATTTTTGTGATATGTGTGGTGACTTGTGCAAGCTTGCAAAGTGGTGCACTTGCTAAGTCTGTTTTCAGGGACTCAGTTTTTCACTAAGTACTGGAGCTGTTTATCTCATGATGCCATATGTTCATGTTGTTTCCTAGTGATCCATGCCTCTTTTGAGGATGATCAGTAAGGATGTTTTATTAATATTGTAGTGCTCTATCCATCCATGTCTTTGGTTGCAATTATGGAGCACCCTAGCTTGAGTCAATCGAGCTCTACTTTTGCTACTTGGTGAATCTGGGCAGATTGTCAACTTGTTTGCAATTTTGCCGATGATGTTGTAGTTGATCCGTGCATGCTATGTTATTGTTCTTGCCATGTCTAGCTTGCATTTTGTGCCTTCTGATGGATGTATACTTGTCTTTCCATGACTTGCTCTGTAGTGAGTGCATCGAGCTCGTAAACATGCCTACTTGAGTTATATTTCAGCATGTGTCAGTTTTTCACTAAGTCTGACTGATTATGTTTTTGCTATGTTCACATGCTTGCAATTGTATTTTCTGATCCCTTTTGGCTCAAGGTCACTAAGGGACTTTTGTTAAGATCTTTGAGTAGCTCCATGCCATGCTTTACTTTGCCATGTTCAGATCCTGTAGCATGTAGTTTTGTTGCTCCGAAGAGGGCTACCTGATCTGAAATTCCAGACAAGTGTTAATTTCACTAAGTCTGAGATATGTTTGTCATATGCATTTTTGCCATGCTGGTTTGAACCTGTTAATGGATGAATTGGCCGTAGCTCAGTGCTAGACTTTTGGTAAGCATCTTGAATGAATCCCTGCCATGTATTTTGTTGTCATGTTTGGGGGCTGTAGCATGTTCATCTCATTGCATTTAGATGCCTACTTGCTGTAAATCGCAGACCGGTGTCATATTTGAATCACTTGCCTTTTCCAAACCATAACTCCGATTCCGGCGTTCTTTATATCGTTTTCAAGCGATTTCATCTCATCTTTTCCAGTGGCACACTTGGATTTCCATGTTGAGGCCAGGTTCATGCATTTCCTGTCATATCTTGCATTTTGCATTCCGCATCGCATCCCACATAGCATATCATCTTTGCATCGTGTTGTCTGAGTTTGCACATGGTTGATTGTATCCTTGTTGCTTGTTTGTCTTGTTTGGGTAGAGCGGGAGACGAGTTCGCTAACGAGGAGCCCGTTGAGTTTGCTTTTGAGGATCCAGTCAACTCTGACAACTGTGCAGGCAAGATGATCATACCCTCGAAATCACTACTATCTTTGCTATGCTAGTTTGCTTGCTCTTTTGCTATGCCAATGCTATGATGCCTACCACTTGATTTCAAGACTCCCAAATTGCCATGTCAAACCTCTAACCCGCCATGTCCTAGCAAACTGTTGATTGGCTATGTTACCGCTTTGCTCAGCCCCTGTTATAGCATTGCTAGTTGCAGGTGAAGATTGAAGGCCGTTCCTTGTTGGAACATTTATTTACTTGTTGGGATATCATTATATTATCTTGTTATCTTAATGCATCTATATACTTGGTAAAGGGTGGAAGGCTCGGCCTCTCGCCTAGTGTTTTGTTCCACTCTTGCCGCCCTAGTTTCCGTCATATCGGTGTTATGTTCCCGGTTTTTGCGTTCCTTACGCGGTTGGGTTATAATGGGAACCCCTTGATATTTCGCCTTGATTAAAGCTTTTCCAGCAATGCCCAGCATTGGTCTTACCATTTGCCACCTAGCCTCTTTTTCCCTCGGGTTTCCAGAGCCCGCAGGTCATCGTATTTAAACCCCCCTGGGCCAGTGCTCCTCTGAGTGTTGGTCCAAACTAGAGTCCTGTGCAGCGCCCCCTCGGGGAAACTCGAGGTTTGGTTTTAGTTGTATGGAGCGCTCATCTGAGTGTGCCCTGTGAAAGAGATATGTGCAGCTCCTATCGGGATTTGTCGGCACATTCGGGCGGTGTTGCTGGTCTTGTTTTAACCTGTCGAAGTGTCTTGAGTAACCGAGATACCGAGTCTGATCGGAACGTCTTGGGAGGAGGACTATTCCTTCGTTGACCATGAGAGCTTGTCATGGGCTAAGTTGGGACTCCCCTGCAGGGATTGAACTTTCGAAAGCCGTGCCCGCGGTTATGGGCAGATGGGAATTTGTTAATGTTCGGTTGTAGATAACTTGAACCTTTATTTAATTAAAATGAATCAACTGAGTGTGTTACCGTGATGGCCTCTTCTCGGCGGAGTCCGGGAAGTGGACACGGTGTTGGAGTAATGTTTGCGCAGGTTGTTCTCTAGTTTCTCGCTCGTGCTTTGCCTCCTCTTCTCGCTCTCTTTTGCGAATAAGTTAGCCACCATACTTGCTAGTCGCTTGCTGCAACTCCACATATATTTACTTTGCCATACCTATAAGCTTAAATAGTCTTGATCGCGAGAGTGCGAAATTGCTGAGTCCCTGTGGCTCGCAGATTACTATTACACCAGATGCAGGGCCTGATGATTCCGCTCCAGGTGACATGTATGAGCTCAAGTGGGAGTTCGACGAGGACTCTCAACGTTACTATGTTTCCTTTCCCGATGATCAGTAGTGGTGCCCAGTTGGGGGTGATCGGGACCGTGTCGCATGTTGGGTTATCTTTTATTTTGGCGCCGTAGTCGGGCCATGAGTGCTTGGATGATGTGCTGTATTTATGTACTTGATTGACATGGCGAATGTAAGCCAACTATGCTATCTCCCCCTTATTATTCATATTACATGGGATGTTGTGAAGATTGCCTAACTGGCGACATATGCCTTCAACGCGATTATGCCTCTAAGTCGTGCCTCGACACGTGGGAGATATAGTCGCATCGAGGGTGTTACAAGTTGGTATCAGAGCCTTCCCCGACCTTAGGAGCCCCATTGCTTGATCGTTTTTAGCGGCCGAGTTGTGTCTAGAAAAATGTTTTGAGTCATTTAGGAATTATATATCGGAGAGTTTAGGATTTCATTTTACTTCCCAGTCTCCTCATTGCTCTGGTAAGGCATCCTGACGTAGAGTTTTGACTCTTCTCTTCTCAAATTTCTCTAAATTTTTTTAGGATCACGCGGGTATCTTGGAATCGTTCCGATGGTTTTATGATGAGAACATTGTCTTGGTGCCTCCTGTCAGGGGTTTAGTGGAAGTGTCCCAGGGAGTTGAGCTCTGAGGTGTTTTCATCATAATTTTATCGTTGCAGTTCTGGAATACCTGAGTTTAGTACGCCGACATCGAAAATCTCTTTTATGCAGTTCATTGGTGAGATAACCTCGACGCCACCCAGTACTGGGGCGGGAGTTCGGGAGTATCGCCATAACTTGTATAACAGATGCTTTTCGAAGGTTGAGGTAGATGGTTTTCGAAGGTTTCTTGGTTATGTGTTGAAGGATGGATACAGCTGGATGTAGGATTTGCTAGTTTGGGTGAGATATTATGCTTCCCCTGTATCCCTAACACCTGATTGCATAACCGGAAAGGTTCGGGAGTTTCATAGGTGGGAATTCTAGTAGCTCTAGTTCTTCTTTCACGGATATTTGTTTGAGATTGGGATTTCTTACCGATTATTCATTCTTGATCCATACCTTGTTGAATTATTTCTCTACATTAATTCTACGTGGCTTCTCAATTTATGGATATGTGACCATTTCAAGAGGAATGCATTCGTTCATTTTGTTCGGATGTGAAGACTATATGTTGCAATTTTCATTCCGTTGGATTCAGCTTCAATATTTGTCTGTCAATGTGCTAATGGTGGTCAACCTCTTCAGGATGGCTCCTCCAACGCGCACGACTCCGAATCCTGATCCGCTACCACCTCCACCTCCTCCGGAGGCATGGCAAGCTGTGATGGCCGCAACCAGTGCAAACACACAGTTGATCATGCAAATTCTTCAAGAGCGCAATCAAGGCAACCAAGGGAATCAAGGCAGCTATCAGACTCACTTTGCTTCACTCAACCAGTTCCTTGCTAACGGGCCAAAGACTTTCAGCAATTGTGTTGAGGCAACCGATGCTGACGATTGGCTTGTGGATCTGTGTAAGCATTTCGAGTGCAGTAACGTCAGGCCTGAGGACTTTGTTAAGTTCGCTTCCTTCCAACTCAAAGATCAAGCTGCAGAATGGTTCCAGCAGTACAAGGATTCCAGAGGTGGACGTGTTATCACTTGGGATGATTTCCGTTGAGATTTCCGAGCTCATCATATTCCCCAGAGCGTGGTTGAAAGCAAGCGTGAGGAATTCCGCAACCTGAAGCAAGGCTCTTTGTCTGTCTATGACTACAACAAGTTGTTTCAGAAGCTCGCCCGCTTTGCCAAGCAGGACGTTCCTGATGAGAAGAGCATGATATACCAGTTCAGGGGTGGTCTCAGAGAAGATATTCAGCTAGCTCTTGTTCTCTTTGAGCCCTTGACATACGATGAGTTCTACAACATGGCACTGAAGCAAGAGGCTGCTCAGTTGAGGTGTGATGCTTCCAAGAAGCGAGTTAGAGATGCTACTCCTTCTTCCTCTACTCAAGTGGCCAAGCAGCAGAAGTATTGGCTTCCTCCTCCTCCGTTCCGTCAGCCGTATCAGTAGAAGAGCAAAGGTGGCAGTGGTTCTTCCCACCCACCCAACCCTGGCTTTTAGAACTAGACTTCGTCTCAAGCTCCAAGATCGAGTGCTCCGTATCACCGTCCGCTTTCAGAGGTCACGTGCAACAAGTGCCAACAGAAGGGTCACTATGCCAACAAGTGTCTCAACCAGAGGCGTCTTCCTCCTCCTCCTCCCGTGAGATCGGCAAGTATAGTTGTGGTCAAGCATAACCCCAAGTTCGCCAAGGTCAATATGGTGAATGCAGCTCAGGCAGAGGACTCACCAGATGTCATCATGGGTAACCTTCCTGTTAATGATATTCCTGCAAAAGTTCTTTTTGACACGGGTGCATTGCATTGCTTCATTTCCAAACCTTTTGCATCAAACTATGAGTGTGATTATCAGTATCTGCAAAGTTCCTTGCAAATTGTGTCACCGGGCAAGCAGATGACAGCTAACACCTGCGTCCCGGAGGTTACTATCACATTGGGTGACTGCAAGTTCCTTTCTTCCCCAATTGTTCTTGGTAACTCGGATATTGATCTTATTCTCGGGATGGATTGGCTTTCTAAGCACAAGGCACATCTTGATTGCGCTACCAGGCAGATTCAATTGACTCATTCGTCTGAGGATGTAATTGTCTTTGCCGCTCGGGATAATACCATTCGTCTGTTTTCTCTCAATGAGAAGGGTGAATTGGATGCTATCTCTCAAATTCCAGTCGTTTGCGAATATCAAGACGTCTTTCCAGAAGAGCTTCCAGGAATGCCTCCGCACCGGCCAGTTGAATTCGTTATTGATCTTGAGCCTGGCACGGAACCTGTGTGCAAACGTCCTTACAAGCTCGGACCTGAAGAGTTGAAGGAGCTGAAGAAGCAACTTGATATTCAAGAGAAAATGGGTCTCATCCGGCCTAGTTCTTCTCCGTGGGGTTGTGGTGTTCTTTTTGTGAAGAAGAAGGATGGAACAGACCGACTTTGTGTTGATTACCATCCAGTGAACAAGAAGACCATCAAGAACAAATACCCACTTCCCAACATCAATGAGCTGTTCGAACAACTCAAAGGTGCTCGAGTATTCTCCAAGCTTGATCTCCGCATGGGTTATCATCAGATTCGAATCCGTGAGCAAGATATTCCTAAGATGGCTTTCAGGACAAGCTTTGGTTCATATGAATACACTGTCATGTCTTTTGGTCTCGTCAACGCTCCTCCGACGTTCTCTTGCATGATGAACTTCATCTTCAATGCCTACAGCAATGACTTTGTTTTGGTCTATCTCGACGACATTCTGGTTTTCTCCAAGAACAAGGAAGATCATGCCAAGCACTTGCGTTTGGTTCTTGATAAGCTCAGAGAACATCAGTTCTACGCCAAGTTCTCCAAGTGTGAATTTTGGCTCGATGAGGTTCTTTATCTTGGTCATATCATCTCTGCCAAGGGCATTGCCGTGAATCCTGAGAAGGTGTCTGCAATTGTGAATTGGGAACCTCCTCAGAACGTGAAGCAACTCCGTAGCTTCCTCGGTCTCGCAAGCTATTGCCGAAGATTCATTGAAAACTTTTCTAAGATCGTGAAGCCTCTCTCAAATCTTCTTGAGAAGCACGTCAAGTACGTTTGGTCTCCGGAGTGTGACATTGCTTTCAACACTTTGAAAGAGAAATTGATCACTGCTCCAGTCCTGACTCTGCCTGATGAATCCAAGCCGTACGAGGTCTTTTGTGATGCCTCTCTCCAAGGTCTTGGCGCAGTATTGATGCAAGAGAAGAAAGTTGTTGCTTATACATCTCGCCAGTTGAAGCCTAATGAGAAGAACTACCCCACTCATGATCTCGAGTTGGCGGCAGTTGTGCATGCTCTTTTGACTTGGAGACATCTTCTATTGGGAAGAAAAGTGGACATTTTCACTGATCACAAGAGTCTCAAGTACATCTTCACTCAGCCTAATCTCAACCTCAGACAAACTCGATGGGTCGAAATGATTCAAGAGTATAATCCAAGTATTGAGTATACTCCAGGCAAGGCCAATGTGATTGCTGACGCATTGAGCAGGAAAGCTTACTGTAACAGTTTGATTCTCAAGCCTTATCAACCCGAGCTTTGTGAAGCTTTCCGCAAACTTAATCCGCAAGTTGTTCCTCAAGGTTTCCTCGCCAACCTTCAAGTATCTCCTACCTTGGAAGACCAGATTCGCCAAGCCCAGCTTCTTGATGCTATGGTGAAAAAGGTGAAGATTGGGATTGCCAAGAGTCAGTCCAAGTACAAGTGCTACCGCCATGATGACAAGGACACTCTCTTCTTCGAGGATCGTATTGTTGTACCCAAAGGTGACCTCCGTAAAGTGATCTTGAACGAGGCTCACAATTCTCTCCTCTCCATCCACCCTGGGAGCACGAAGATGTATCAGGACCTCAAGCAAGCTTATTGGTGGACTAGAATGAAGCGCGAGATCGCTCAATTCGTGAATGAATGTGATGTCTACAGAAGAGCGAAGGCAGAACACCAAAGGTCAGCAGGTCTCCTTCAACCTCTTGCCATTCCAGAATGGAAGTTTGACCACATTGAGATGGACTTCATGACTGGGTTTCCAAAGTCCAAGCGTGGCAATGATGCTATATTCGTTGTCATCGACAAACTCACCAAAGTGGCTCACTTTCTGCCTATCAAAGAGTCGATCACTGCAGCTCAATTGGCGGAACTCTATACCTCTCGTATTGTCTCTCTGCATGGTATTCCTCAAGTGATCTGTTCAGACCGTGGCAGCATCTTTACCTCGAAGTTTTGGGATTCTTTTCAGAAGGCCATGGGCACCAACATCCGCTTCAGCACAGCTTTCAATCCTCAAACAAGCGGTCAAGTCGAGCGTGTCAACCAGATTCTTGAAGATATGCTCAGGGCTTGTGTGATCTCCTTCGACATGAAATGGGAGGATTGTCTTCCTTATGCTGAATTCTCCTACAACAACAGTTTTCAAGCAAGTTCGGGCAAGGCCCCTTTTGAAATTCTGTATGGCAGGAAGTGCCGTACCCCTCTCAACTGGTCTGAAACCGGTGAACGTCAGCTTTTGGGTAATGACTTAATCACAGAGGCAGAGGAAATGTGCAAAGTCATTCGTGATGACCTCAAAGCAGCCCAATCCCGTCAGAAGAGCTACTGTGATAGTAAGCACCGTGATTTGGTTTTCGAGATCGGAGATCATGTTTACCTCCGCGTCTCTCCTATGAAAGGTACTCGTCATTTCGGTATCAAAGGGAAACTTGCCCCCAGATACGTGGGACCTTTCAAGATTGTCAGCAAGAGAGGCGACCTCGCCTATCAACTCGAGGTTCCTTCAAACTTTGCAAATGTTCATGACGTGTTCCATGTCTCTCAGCTTCGAAAGTGCTTCAAGACTCCTGACCGCATCGTCAACTTCGAGGACATTGAGCTCCAAGAAGATCTCTCTTATCGTGAGCACCCAGTTGCTATTCTAGAAGAGACTGAATGCAAGACTCGCAACAAGTCAATCAAATTTCTCAAAGTCAAGTGGTCACACCATTCCGACCGTGAAGCTACCTGGGAACATGAGGATCACCTCCGTTCTGAGTACCCGGCGTTCTTTCAGTCATAGATCTCGGCACGAGATCCTTTCGTAGTGGTGGAGTGTTGTAACACCCCGGATGTAACTTTCCCTACTTGTACTCCAACTCTTGCCATTTTCGGTGTTAAGCTATATTTATTTCCTCGGGTTCGGGTTTTGTATCCGTGTGTTGTTGTCGTTGCCATGCATCTCTTATCATGTCATCATGTGCATTGCATCTGCATACGTGTTCGTCTTATGCATTCGAGCATTTTCCCCGTTGTTCGTTTTACATTCCGGCGCTTCATTCTCCTCCGGAGGTCATTTCTAGCTTTCTTTCGTGTGTGGGGATTAAACATTTCCGGATTGGACCGAGACTTGCCAAGCGGTCTTGGTTTACTACCGGTAGACCACCTGTCAAGTTTCGTATCATTTGGACTTCGTTTGATACTCCAACGGTTAACCGAGGGACTGAAAAGGCCTCGTGTGTGTTGCAGCCCAACACCCCTCCAATTTGGCCCAAAACCCACCAAACTCTGCTCCATCATCTAGAGCGTTCGATCATAATCGCGTGGCCAAAAACCGCACCTCATTTGGACTCTCCTAGCTCCCTCTATGGCTATAAATAGACCCCCTTCCCCGAAATCCGGATCTCCCTCTCCGAAACCCTAAATTTCCACCTCGCGCGACCGGACATTGTCCGCCCTGCGCCGGACGTCGCCACCGCCCCAACCGGTAGCCGCCACGTGGCACTCCACCGCCAGCCGCCGCCGCGGCCCGGGAGCCCAGATCCGGCCCCCGCGGCCCGCTCCCGCCCGCCGCCGCCTACCGCGCCCGCCGCCTCCCGCCGCCTGCCGCACTCCGCCGCCTCCGCCGCGCGCCGCCGTGCCGCGCCGCCCC
>NC_041392.1:335966283-336041053 GCF_002162155.2 Triticum dicoccoides | reverse complement strand
ACGCCGCGCCGCACCTCGCCTCGGTCGCCCCGCCGGCTCCTCGCAGCCCTCGTCGCCGGCAAGGCCGCCCCGGCGAGCTCCCCTCCGTCCGCCAAGCTCCCGTCGCCGGGGAACGACGGATCCGGCCAGCTACAGTGCGCGCCGCCGCCTCGATTTCCGCGCCGTGTCAAACCCTAGATCTGAGGTTTTTTTCTAAGTCCCTAATATTTTCAGTTCAAGTGCTCATGTTCACGGCTCCGTAACTTTGCATCCGTAGCTCCGACTCATGCATATAGCATATCAAAATGTTCATCTCAGAGAGTACATCATTTCATTCCAATGCATCATTTTCATTTGAGTTCATATTGATGCCCGAAATGCTGTTAGAAGAGGGCTACTTGAGTTAATTGTCAGATCTGCTACTCCATTTAGGTTTTTGTCATTTTTGCCATGATTATTGTGTGCATGCTATGCCCTAATGCTCTACATGTGTTTTGTTAAGGGTTTTGTCATCTTTCCAGAGGTGCAACCCATGTATTTTTGTGATGTGTGTGGTGACTTGTGCAAGCTTGCAAAGTGGTGCACTTGCTAAGTCTGTTTTCAGGGACTCAGTTTTTCACTAAGTCCTGGAGCTGTTTATCTCATGATGCCATATGCTCATGTTGTTTCCTAGTGATCCGTGCCTCTTTTGAGGATGACCAGTAAGGATGTTTTATTAATATTGTAGTGCTATATCCATCCATGTCTTTGTTTGCAATTATGGAGCACCCTAGCTTGAGTCAATCGAGCTCTACTTTTGCTACTTTGTGAATCTGGGCAGATTGTCAACTTGTTCGCAATTTTGCCGATGATGTTGTAGTTGATCCGTGCATGCTATCTTATTGTTCTTGCCATGTCTAGCTTGCATTTTGTGCCTTCTTGATGGATGTATGCTTGTCTTTCCATGACTTGCTCTGTAGTGAGTGCATCGAGCTCGTAAACATGCCTACTTGAGTTATATTTCAGCATGTGTCAGTTTTTCACTAAGTCTGACTGATTATGTTTTTGCTATGTTCACATGCTTGCAATTGTATTTTCTGATCCCTTTTGGCTCAAGGTCACTAAGGGACTTTTGTTAAGCTCTTTGACTAGCTCCATGCCATGCTTTACTTTGTCATGTTCAGATCCTGTAGCATGTAGTTTTGTTGCTCCGAAGAGGGCTACCTGATCTGAAATTCCAGACAAGTGTTAATTTCACTAAGTCTGAGATATGTTTGTCATATGCATTTTTGCCATGCTGGTTTGAACCTGTTAATAGATGAATTGGCCGTAGCTCAGTGCTAGACTTTTGTTAGGAATCTTGAATGAATCCCTGCCATGTATTTTGTTGTCATGTTTGGGGGCTGTAGCATGTTCATCTCATTGCATTTAGATGCCTACTTGCTGTAAATCGCAGACCGGTGTCATATTTGAATCACTTGCCTTTTCCAAACCGTAACTCCGATTCTGGCGTTCTTTATATCGTTTTCAAGCGATTTCATCTCATCTTTTCCAGTGGCACACTTGGATTTCCATGTTGAGGCCAGGTTCATGCATTTCCTGTCATATCTTGCATTTTGCATTCCGCATCGCATCCCGCATAGCATATCATCTTTGCATCGTGTTGTTTGAGTTTGCACGTGGTTGATTGTATCCTTGTTGCTTGTTTGTCTTGTTTGGGTAGAGCCGGGAGACGAGTTCGCTAACGAGGAGCCCGTTGAGTTTGCTTTTGAGGATCCAGTCAACTCTGACAACTGTGCAGGCAAGATGATCATACCCTCGAAATCACTACTATCTTTGCTATGCTAGTTTGCTCGCTCTTTTGCTATGCCAATGCTACGATTCCTACCACTTGCTTTCAAGCCTCCCAAATTGCCATGTCAAACCTCTAACCCACCATGTCCTAGCAAATCGTTGATTGGCTATGTGACCACTTTGCTCAGCCCCTCTTATAGCGTTGCTAGTTGCAGGTGAAGATTGAAGGCCGTTCCTTGTTGGAACATTTATTTACTTGTTGGGATATCATTATATTATCTTGTTATCTTAATGCATCTATATACTTGGTAAAGGGTGGAAGGCTCGGCCTCTCGCATAGTGTTTTATTCCACTCTTGCCGCCCTAGTTTCCGTCATATCGGTGTTATGTTCCCGGTTTTTGCGTTCCTTACGCGGTTGGGTTATAATGGGAACCCCTTGATATTTCGCCTTGATTAAAGCTTTTCCAGCAATGCCCAACATTGGTCTTACCATTTGCCACCTAGCCTCTTTTTCCCTCGGGTTTCCGGAGCCCGCGGGTCATCGTATTTAAACCCCCCCGGGCCAGTGCTCCTCTGAGTGTTGGTCGAAACTAGAGTCCTGTGCAGCGCCCCCTCGTGGAAACTCGAGGTTTAGTTTTAGTTGTATGGAGCGCTCATCTGAGTGTGCCCTGAGAAAGAGATATGTGCAGCTCCTATCGGGATTTGTCGGCACATTCGGGCGGTGTTGCTGGTCTTGTTTTAACCTGTCGAAGTGTCTTGAGTAACCGAGATACCGAGTCTGATCGAAACGTCTTGGGAGGAGGTCTATTCCTTCGTTGATCGTGAGAGCTTGTCGTGGGCTAAGTTGGGAATCCCCTGCAGGGATTGAACTTTCGAAAGCCGTGCCCGCGGTTATGGGCAGATGGGAATTTGTTAATGTCTGGTTGTAGATAACTTGAACCTTTATTTAATTAAAATGAATCAACTGAGTGTGTTACCGTGATGGCCTCTTCTCGGCGGAGTCCGGGAAGTGGACACGGTGTTGGAGTAATGTTTACGCAGGTTGTTCTCTAGTTTCTCGCTCGTGCTTTGCCTCCACTTCTCGCTCTTTTTTGTGAATAAGTTAGCCACCATACTTGCTAGTCGCTTGCTGCAGCTCCACATATATTTACTTTGCCATACCTATAAGCTTAAATAGTCTTGATCGCGAGGGTGCGAGATTGCTGAGTCCCTGTGGCTCACAGATTACTATTACACCAGATGCAGGGCCTGATGATTCCGCTCCAGGTGATGCGTATGAGCTCAAGTGGGTGTTCGACGAAGACTCTCAACGTTACTATGTTTCCTTTCCCGATGATGAGTAGTGGTGCCCAGTTGGGGGTGATCGGGACCATGTCGCATGTTGGGTTATCTTTTATTTTGGCGCCGTAGTCGGGCCATGAGTGTTTGGATGATGTAATGTTATTTATGTACTTGATTGACGTGGCGAGTGTAAGCCAACTATGCTATCTCCCCCTTATTATTCATATTACATGGAATGTTGTGAAGATTGCCAAACTTGCGACATATGCCTTCAATGCGATTATGCCTCTAAGTCGTGCCTCGACACGTGGGAGATATAGTCGCATCGAGGGTGTTACACCTAGTCTAGTCTTCTCACCAATGCGGAGCTAAGTGATGCCACTAGGATGTGGGAGGGATCCCCCAAGGCCCGAGGGCGGCACTCCGAAGACTTCGGGGCGTGTATAGCCCCACTCATTATTACGTGAGAGTGTCACAAACGGAGACCTTCACAGGCACAGGGCCTTGCTTCATGGGTAGAACTTCCGGGGGTGCTGGATGTTTCAGGCATTCTGGATGGGGATCCCGTCCTATGTCTCCAAGCGCGCGGCGCCAGGCCTGGAGATGCGGGTAATCCTAAACGGGCCCTCCCAAACGGGCGAGAGCTTATGCATCCCTTCCCTGGAGAGGACTCGCCTCAGGATGAGATCACCCACCTCGAGTGTCCTGGAGCGGACACTGCGGCAGTGGTACCGTCGCACCGCCTGCTGGTATCTCGCCGTCCGGAGCGAGGCTTGATGGCAGCGCCCCTCCCCCAACACGAGGTCCATCCCTCGCATGGCGTCCTGACGTGCCTTGTCAAACGCCAGGACCCGCACGGAGCGATGCTTGGCCTCGTGAGGGAGAACTGCTTCGGCTCTGTAGACGAGGAAGAATGGGGTCTCGCCTGTTGGCTTGGTGGCTGTGGTGCAGATGGACCACATCACGGACTGGAGCTCGTCGTGCCAGCCCCTACCGCAGGCCTCGAGCCTCTTCTTGAAGGTCCTGGTCTTGAGGCCTCTCAGGACCTCTGCGTTGGCGCGCTCGGCTTGGCCATTACTCCTAGGGTGTGCCACTGAGGCGTAGCATATCTGCGTTCCAAGGTTAGCACAATATGTCTTGAAGAGATTGCTAGTGAACTGCGAGCCGTTGTCGGTGATGATGCGGTTAGGGACCCCAAATCGGCTCATGAGGCCCTTGATGAACTTAACTGCCGATCCGTCTGGGATGGTGCGGACGACTTCCACCTCTGCCCACTTGGTGAACTTGTTGGTGGCAACATAGAGGTAGTGGTAGCCCACGGGCGCTCGAGGGAACGGACCCAGGATATCCAGCCCCCGGACCGTGAACGGCCACGAGAGTGGGACAGTCTGGAGGCCCTGGGTCGGCTGGTGGATTTGCTTGGCATGGAACTGGCCTCGCAGGACCTTACCGGCTCGGATGCGTTGTTGAGTGCCGTGGGCCAGTAGAACCCGCTGCGGAACGCCTTGCCAACCAGGGTGTGAGACGACGAGTGATGCTCGCAGTCCCTGCCGTGTATGTCAGCTAGCAGCTCACTCCCCTGCTTCTTGGAGATGCATCACAAAGAAACATCATTTGGTCGTTTTCTGTACAGCTCACCGTCCTGGATGCAATATGCCATAGCCTGTTGGGCCATGCTGTATGTCAGCTAGCAGCTCGCTCCCCTGCTTCCTGGAGATGCATCATAAAGAAACATCATTTGGTCGTTTTTTGTATAGCTCACCGTCCTGGATGCAATATGCCGTAGCCTGCCGGGCCACGCGCTCCGCGTCCACCTCTTTCTTCGGTAGCGTTCCTTGCACCAGGTATGCCCTGAACTCCTCGGTCCAGCACCCCTCCTAAGGCTCGAGTGCCAGGAGCAGGCGTGCTCCTGAGGTCGGGCCACAGGCAGGGGCTCCCGAGGCTGGTGGCTGGGGGAGTTCCTCTTGAGGCGGTGCAGGCTCGACAGCCGAGGGGGCCGCGAAGGGATTGAAAAGTCACTCTTTGAAGACACCAGGCTCTTGGGGCAAGCGCCTTGACGCTCTCTTGGCGATCTCATTGGTTTCCTTGTTGGTGCCGTGTGGCACATGTTGCAGTTCCAGGCCCAAGAATTGCTTCTCCATCTTGCGCACCTCCACGAGATAGGCCTCCATGTGCTCGTCCCTCGGCTCGTACACCATGTTGGAGAAGTTGGTGAGGAGCTAGGAGTCGCCCTTGATGGTGAGACGCTTCACCCCAAGGCTGCTGCAGCCTTGAGGCCGACGATCAGCCCCTTGTATGTTGGAGACCTTCTCACCCCACTGGAAGCAGAGCTGCACGACGTAGTATAGTTTGTCTTGGGTGGGCAAGATGAGCACAGCGCCAGCCCCCGCACCTTGGCATGCGAAAGCGCCGTCGAAGTACATGACCCAGTCATCTGGCACTTCACTTCCTGGCGAGAGCGATCAGCCCTTGCCTGCTTCGGGCTTTGGAGCGTCGGTCCATTCTGCCACGAAGTCGGCGAGGGCAGCTCCCTTGATGACCCTGGTTGTGCTGAAATCCAGTTGAAACGCTTGTAGCTCGATGTTCCACTCAACGACTCTTCCCACAACGTTGGGGCTCCGGAGCACCCTCTCCAGTGGGTAAGTCGAGACGACCTTAATTGGGTGGCCTTGGAAGTAATGACGCATCTTGCGTGAGGCCACCAGGAGGGCAAGCAAAAGCTTCTGTGTCATGGGGTATCATGCTCTTGCGTCTCGTAACACCGTGCTGACGAAGTATACTGGGTGCTCAATGAGGGCGGGAGCGTCGATGGAGTTTGTGGCGCCTCTCGAGGTGGGGGGACCTTAGGAGCTTGGTCACCCATCGGGGCCTCCGCAGGCCCAGAAATGTCATCTTGTGGGGCCTACTCATCCTTGGGCATCATCATGACTTTAGCGGTGCCGTCTTAGCGCCGCACCGTCCCGGCTGAAGGTGCGGCATTACGCGACGCGCTCTTGGCCTGGTGCTCCTTTCGGACATCCACCAACGCCGCGCTGGCTGAGTGGGGCGTGGCGGCCAGGTAGAGCACCAGGGGCTCGAGGGGACGACACGCTACCATCACCGGAGGGCTGGTCAAGTATCTCTTGAGGTCTTGAAATGCCAGGTCGGCCTCTAGGGTCCACTCGAACGGGCCCTTCTTCTTCATCAGCTTGAATAACGGCAGTGCATGCTCCCCCAGCTTGGAGATGAAACGCCCCAGCGAGGTCATGCGGCCCGCAAGCTTCTACATTTCCTTGAGAGTTTGCGGCGGGCTCATGTCTTCTATCGCCTTGACCTTCTCTGGGTCGGCCTCAATCCCCCTGTGCAACACGAGGGAGCCTAGTAGCTTTCCAGAGGGGACACCAAACACGCACTTCTCCGGGTTGAGCTACGGGTCCACCTAGCGCAGGCTGGTGAAAGTCTCATCTAGGTCCTGAGTGAGGGTTCTTGCCTCCCGAGATTTTACCACGATGTCGTTGATGTAGGCTTTAGCGTTTCTCCCTAGCTGCTGGCCCAGGGCGATGTGCATCAGCCGCTGGAAGGTCGCCCCAGCATTGCGTTGCCCGAACGACATGCAAGTGTAGCAGTATAGCCCACACGGGGTAAAGAAGGCCGTCTTCTCCACGTCCTCCACCGCCATCTTGATCTGGTGGTAACCCGAGAATGCGTCTAGGAAACATAGCAGGTCACACTCGGCGGTGGAGTCGACGATCTGGTCGATGCGTGGGAGCGGGAACGGGTCTTGGGGGCAGGCTTTGTTGATGTTGGTGAAGTCGACACACATGCGTTCCTTCCTGCCTTTCTTGGGCACGACGACGGGGTTCACCAGCCATTCTGGGTACCGGACCTCGCGAATGACGCCTGCCGCTTGTAGTTTGCGAGTTTCCTGGACGATGAAGGATTGCTTCTCCATGGACCGCCGTCGCACCTTCTGCTTCACAGGGCGCACATTGGGGCACACCCTTAAGTGATGTTCAATTACCCCCCTTGGGACCCCTACCAGCTGCTTTGGCTCCCAGGCGAATACCTCCTTGTTTGCGCGTAGGAACTTTACCAATGCCTCCTCTGCCTCCTCTTGATCAGGGTCAAGGTTGGCGCCTATGGTGAAGGTGGCCCCCGAGGACACGTCCTCCTCGACCATCACTTGCTTCATTTCGGCCCGATCTTGAGTGAACATCTGCTTCTTCTTCGTCGGCACGACCCCCTTAGCCCCCGGGGCGACTTCGTCGGCTGGGCGCGCTGCCGCGACGGCCCTGAAAGCGAGCTTGAGGGCTGTCAGAGCCTCCTTGGTGTCTCCAGCCATTGTGAGGACGCCGCTACTGCCTGACATCTTCATGAGGTTATAAGCCGGATGGGTCGCTGCCATGAACTGAGCCAGTGTAGGGTACCCGAGGATGGCATTGTATGGGAGGCTAATGCGGGCAATGTCAAAGTCGATCAGCTCGGTGCGGTAGTTGTCTCGGGTACCAAAGGTGATCGGGAGGCGTATTTGCCCCAGGGGGTTGGTGGATCCACTACTGACTCCAGAGAAAGGCTTGGTAGGGTGGAGCCGGCCGTGCGGCACATGAAGCAAGCTGAAAGCTTCCACGGAGAGCATGTCGAGGCCAGCTCCACCGTCGATGAGGGTCTTGGTCATGGCGACCTTGCAGATGGTGGGCGTGCAGAGCATTGGGAGCGCGCCCGAGCCAGCAATGGTAGCGGGGTGGTCTCCTGAGTCGAAGGTGAGGTCGGCCTTGGGCGTCGCCCATCCTGGAGGGGCTCCCAGCTGCACAGAGGCGGCACTGATCTTGCGGAAGAACTGCTTGACATGGCGGTCCGAGGGCTGAAAGTGCGTTATATCGACTAGAGGGGGGGTGAATAGGCAATTTTTATGAAATTCTTCACTGAGGAATTTGCCAGTGAGGAAATTCCTTAGCGAAGAACTACTAGCAGCGGAATAAGTACTCAAAAGTAAACACAACAGAATACAAGCATAGTCATCATGATGAAATGAAGACAAGCAAAGAGTACATAAAGCGTAATCACAGGATAACACAGGATGAAGACAAACAGACTAAAGAAATTGAACTAAGGAAATTGAGAAAGTCTTCAGTCAAAGTCTTCAAACACAGATATGAACAAACACACAACACAGTTATGAGGAAATGAAAGAGTTGAGGGAATAGAACCAGTAAGCTTGGTGAAGACAATGATTTGGTAGACCAGTTCCAACTGCTGTCTCAATTGTACGTCTGGTTGGAGCGGCTGAGTATTTAAACTCAAGGACACACAGTCCCGGACACCCAGTCAAGGACACTAAGTCCAAGACACCCAGTCCTCACCGTATTCTCCTTAAACTAAGGTCACACAAACCTCGTCCAATCACTCGTGGTAAGTCTTCAGGCGACTTCCAAACCTTCACAAACTTGGTCACTCGGCGATCCACAATTCCTCTTGTATGCTCTAGACCATGACGCCTAACCGTCTGGAAGAAGCACAGTCTTCAAAGGTAACAAGCGTCGGATCCACTCAGGATCAATCTCTTCAGTGATGCTCAATCACTTGGGGTTTGTAGGTGTTTGGGTTTTGGGTTTTTGGTTTTTCCTCACTTGATGATTTTCGCTCAAAGTCCTCGGAGGATGGGTTGCTCTCAAATGACAAGTGTCAGTTTCTCTCGGAGCAGCCAACCAACTAGTGGTTGTAGGGGGCGGCTATTTATTGCCTAGGGAGCAGCCCGACATGATAAGACATAAATGCCCTTCAATGGTATGACCGTTAGGTGGATAGATATTTTGGAACAGCTGGCGCATAGCACAGCAACGGTCAGAATTTTGAGTAGCAAAATCCTCAGGGCTATCATGTTCCTCACTGTGTAGGCAATCCGCACTGGCGAATTCCTAACTCCTCAGTCAGGACAAATTCCTCAGAGACCAGAAGAACTTCGTCTCTGTCACTGAAGAAATTGACTGAACTGTATGAGATTTCCAATGGCTTCACTCGAAGGGATTGGTAGGTGTAGGATTTTGAGTTGAGCATCACATGGAAATTTTTCCTTAGTATTTCCTCGACCCCCTTTAACAGTACGATGTTTCCTATGACTCAAGAAAGAGAAAAACAAAACTATGAAAATGAAACTCTTCAAGCTTCATATTCCTCGCATGAATATCAAGTCTTCATGGACACACCAATTTCTTCACTTTCAAAGTCTTCATGAAAGTCTTCAGAAATACCAAAATCTTCATTCGAAGATATTCATTTTTAGGGGTCGACTTTTCCTGTAAATATCAAACTCCTCATAGACTTATAGACCTGTGTACACTCACACACGCATTAGTCTCTTAACCTATAAGTCTTCAATACACCAAAATCACTAAGGGGCACTAAATGCACTTACAAGGGCGGTGCCTGCGAGCCGCCAAGGATGGCCGTGACGGCAACGGGCGCCGGCGTCACGAAACGCATGACGAAAAGGCCGCACAGCTCCTCCCAAGAAGCCACAAAGGATCCTGGCCATGACCTTGTCATCGCCTCCAGCCTCCAGAATGGCCTCCTCATACGCCAACAGGAAGGTCGACGGATTCGCCACACCGTCATAGCGGGGTGGCATCTCCGGCCTGAACTTGTGCGGCCACCGCACCCGCTGTAAGGCGGGGGTGAGGGCCCTGAGCCCCATGGCACCATCGCGGGCGTCCGTTGGTCCAGCCGGAGGAGCGGCGCCGACCATGAGGGGCCGAACGGGGAGGTGAAGCTGGTGGAGGAGCGAAGCTTCGGCGCACCCCTACCCGGCGCGCCAAATGTCGGATTCGGGGTTCCGACAAACCCCTGAGATTCAAACTTTGGGGTGCGCACGAAGATCTCTCTCTTCCTAGCCTACTCTCGCAACGATCTCAAGGCCTAGCTTGCCGAACCCAAGGAACAAGAGACACGAGGGTTTATACTGGTTCGGGCCACCGTTGTGGTGTAATACCCTACTCTAGTGTGGTGTGGTGGATTGCCTCGTGGGATGAGGAAGAATTAGTAGAGTGGATGAACAGCCTCCTAAGGAGAGGTGTTCTTGAGCTCGACGAGCTGGTATGTCTGAGGATGGTCCGCATGATCCATCCCTGCTATGGTGGTGGCTAGCCCTATTTATAGAGGCCCTGGTCCTCTACCCAAATGTTAGGCGGGAAGGGATCCCACAATGGCAAATTTTGAAGGGAGACAACTAGTACAAGTTATCCTGACAAAAAGTGGTCTTCGCCTGCCAAAGGCACTGGTGGTGATGCAGCTGTGGGCTCCGTGGTGACCTCCGTCCTGCCGTCCTGCTGGTCTTGGTCTTGTTGCACCGATATGGAAACCTTTGCCTGATGCCTCGGGACTCCTCGCTTGTGCCCGCTTCTTTAGAACCAAAGAGGAAACTGGCACTCTGCGCCCGATGGCGCCCGCCTGGCTTCGGTCGTCACGACTCACGTCACGCGAACCTCACGAGGTGCCCCCACCTTTATATCTCCGCTCCTCGGGAGCCAGCCTAGCGAGGCTGCCCCTGAGGAGGTCCTGTGTCGTCCGCCTCATGAGGCTTGGCCCCTCCCGAGGGTCTTGAGTGCTTGCTGATGGAGATGGGCCGTATCAGGCCGCCGGTAGAGGCATGCCACGGGCCGCAGGCAGGCAAGTCTGGGTACCCCCGTTCCCAGGACACCGACAGACTCTTTAAGACACAACGAGACCACTATAAAACTGACCGTGGACAGGCGGACCACTAGACGTCGAACCCCAATCTCATATCATGCATCTGTCAGAAAGATATCCTAGGTAACTACTTCAATTCCTACACTCCAACTGTATCCATCCATCAACACATAACCAAGAAACCTTCAGAAATCATGTACCTCAGACCTTTGAAAATATCCGATATACTAGCTGTGGCAATACATCTGATCGCTCTCCCCTGTACTGGGTGTCGTCAAACTACTCTCACCACAAAGAGTATAGACGCATTTTCGATGTCGGCGAACTCTGGTATTCCAGAACCAAAACAATAAGAACTGTGACGAAAACACCTTGGAGCTCAACTCCCCGAGACACTACCACAACCCTAAATGTTAGGAGGCACCAAGACAGAATTCCCTCACAATGATATCACAACGATCCAACAATACCCGCGTGATCCTAAAAAAATTGAGTGAAAAAAGGAGGGTGAAGTCAAAACATTTACGTCAGGAGTCCTCACCAGAGTGACGAAGGGGATAAGGAGTAAAAAAGAATTCCTACTCTCCGATAAAACTAGACTCAAAATAGTTTTATTATAGACTCAACAACGGTAGTGGTTCGATCAATCAAGGGGGCCCCTAAAGTCGGTAAGGCTCTGATACCAACTTGTAGCGCCCAAGATGCGATTCTATCCCAATCACGTGATGAATTCATGATTGGGGCACAACCGCATTTTGAGCGCATGGCAAGGTGGATATCATTACAACATACCATGTACTGAATAGATGAGAATACAAGATAAAGGCTTAGACTCGCCACAAGTTACAACATTCATACAACAATACATCAATACATAGCAACCATCATACAGAAGAGCAGGATCCGACTACAGATGAAATCAAACAAAAAAGAAGAACGACATCCACCCTGCTAATCCCAGGTTCCCCGACCCGGAACCTAACCCTTGACCGAAGAAGGAGAAGCAGACGAACTCCAAACAAGCAAGCATCTCACTCGCGTCAGACATTGCATTACCTGTACCTGCAACTATTGTTGTAGTAATTTGTGAGCCACGAGGACTCAGCAATCCCATTACCATGGGTATGAAGACTAGCAAAGCTTAATGGGTGTGGAATGGATAAGTGGTGAGGTTGCAGCAAGCGACTAAGCATAGTATGGTGGCTAACTTACGAGTACAAGAATAAGAATAGAAACTACGCAACGGTCGCAAATTAGTAGTGATCAAGAAGTGATCCTGAACTACTTACGTTTGTCGGATTTTGGGTTCCGGCAAAACCCTTAAGGTTCGAACACTGGGTTGCGCACAAAGATCTCCCCCTACTGATCCACGTCCTAGCTTCGCTAAGATCTGAAGGGCTAACTCGACAAGCTCGCAACACAAAGGACACAAGATTTATACTGGTTCGGGCCATTGTAGTGTAATACCCTACTCCAGTGTGGTGTGGTGGATTGCCTCTTGGGCTAAGGATGAACAGTACAAGGGGAAGAACAGCCTCCTGAGGTGAGGTGTTCTTGTGCTTGGTGGGTGTGAGGATGAACTTGTGGTTGTCCGGGTCAATCTCCCTCTAAGGTGGTGGCTTAGTCCTATTTATAGAGGCCCTGATCCTCTCCCCAAATATTGAGCAGGAAGGGAGCCAACAACAGCCAATTCGAAAGGCGACAACTAGTACAACTTATCCTGACAAAAGTAGTCTTCGCCTGCCAAAGGCTCTAGTGGTGACGCCGTCTTGGGCTCCATGGTGACCTCCGTGTTGCCGTCTTGCTGGTCTTGCTCTCATTGCACCGATATGGAAACCTTTGCTTGACGCCTTAGTACTCTGCGTCTGTGCTTGCCTCCTTAGCACCAAAGAGGAAACAAGGACGCTGTGCATGCTGGCGCCCACCTGGTCTCGATCTTCATGGCTTACATCATTGGAACCTCGCGAGGTTTGTCTGACCTCGTTCTCTCCGCCCCTCGCGAGCCAGCCCAGTGAGCCCGCTCCCTAGGAGGTCTTGTGTCGTCCGCCTTGCGAGACTTGGCCCCTCGCGAGGGTCTTGAGTCCTTGTTGGTGAAGATGGGCCGTACGGGCCCGCTTGCAGAGCCATGCCGTGGGCCGTAGGCAGGCAAGTCTGGGGACCCCTGTTCCCAGAACGCCGACAGTAGCCCCCGGGCCCAAGGCGTGCTCGGGCTTGGCTTCGAGGCGAAGCCGAAGGGCAAGTGCGGAGCGCCGTGGGCCCCATTAGCCTGCGGCCTTGGTCGACGCATGGCGACTGATTGGACATGGGCGTCCCCGCTTCAACACGTCACCTCGGCAACTGCCCGATTTGACGTGTCCCTGCTGCATGCAAGGAAAAACCATCATTACCTATGATCGTGGGGGGCGCTGGTTGGCCTTCTTCTGCCATAAATGGGGAGGGGGTAGAGCCCCCGTCGCCCATCCCTTCCCATTCCGCTCGCTTCTCCCCCTTTGCTCCATCGCCAGTTGTGACACCAATGGCCGTCGAAGAGGTTCTCCGCTGCGGAGAAGGGGAAGGCCCCTCGCGAGGGGCCCGGCTCTCCGGTGCCCAAGCGTGGATGCTGCCGTCCCCGCAAGGACCCCGCGACCCCCGCCGCAGCCCCGCGTAGCCATGGCGGCGCCGCTTCGCGTGGCAGGGGTCGCTCCGGTCATGGAAGTCCGGTTGATGAAGGGAGACGTGCCGTGGTCGCGCGGCCTCCCCGGCCGCGCTTCCACTCGGTGGAGGTGCTGCTGGAGTTTGTCGTCTGGTCGGAGAACCTGGCCGGCAACTGGCTTCAGCTCTCGTGCTTCTTCACCGATGAGCTGTCGGCCTCAGGCCCAGGCGGGTTCTGGCTACTGGCGGATGACTGCTATAGCAGGGCTTCCTGGGCCGCGGTTGAGGTCTCCGTCACGGGAAACATAGCCCCGGCCCGCGGCTGGCAGAAGTTTGCCCACGCGCGCGGCCTGGGCAGGCGGTGCACCCTCCATTTCAAGTATGACGGTGACGCGACCCTCTATGTGAGGGTGTTTGGGGAAGATGGTCGCCGCGCCGGGTGCTGCCCCGAGGTCAATGACGGCGAGAAGGTGCTCGGCCTTGGCGATGGTCGTGATGAGGATGAGGGCGAACCTGCCCTTGGGGCCAACCACGTCTTGTCCACCTATGGCGGCTCTTCCTCCGACAACTGCTCCAGCAGCGGCGGTTACGACCAGCCGCCGCGCCCGCTTTGAAGGCGGCTGTAATGCCCTCGACACGGCTATATCTCCCACGTGTTGAAGCACGACTTAGAGGCATAACCACATTGAAAGCAATGTCGCAAGTGAGGTAATCTTCACAACAACCCATGTAATGAATAAGGGAATAAGAGGTACATAGTTGGCTTACAATCGCCACTTCACACAATACATGAATAAAGCATTACATCATCCAGATACAATCAAGGTCCGACTAAGGAACCAAAATAACAGAAGACTACCCCAAATGCTACACAGATCCCCGATCGTCCCAACTGGGCTCCACCACTGATCAACTGGAAACGGAAACAACATAACGAACACGATCTTCATCGAGCTCCTCCTTGAGCTTGGTTGCGTCACCTGCACGGTCATCGGCACCTGCAAGCTGGTTTTGGAAGTATCTGTGAGTCACGGGGACTCAGCAATCTCACACCCTCGCGATCAAGACTATTTAAGCTTATAGGAAGGGTAAAAGGTATGAGGTGGAGCTGTAGCAACGACTAGCATATATGGTGGCTAACATACGCAAATGAGAGCGAGAAGAGAAGGCAAGGCACGATCGAGAAACTATGATCAAGAAGTGATCCTAGAACAACCTACGTCAAGCATAACTCCAACACCGTGTTCACCTCCCGGACCCCGCCGAGAAGAGACCATCACGGTTACATACGCAGTTGATGCATTTTAATTAAGATAAGTTTCAGGTTTTCTACAACCAGATATTAACAAATTCTCATATGCCCATAACCACAGGAACGGTTTTCGAAAGTTCAAATCCCTGCAGGGGTGTCCCAACTTAGCCCATCACAAGCTCTCACGGTCAACGAAGGATATTCCTTCTCCCAAGACAATCTGATCAGACTCGGCATCCCGGTCACAAGACATTTCGATAATGGTAAAACAAGACCAGCAAAGCCACCCAGATGTGCCGACAAATCCCGATAGGAGCTGCACATATCTCGTTCTCAGGGCACACCGGATGAGCCAGATGTCAGCTAGGCCAGCCCAGAGTTGCCCCTAGTAGCTCCGAACATCGCTCAGTTTGGACCAACACTCAGAGGAGCACTAGCCCGGGGGTTTAATAAAGATGACCGTTGGGCAGGCCTACCCAAGGGAAATAAAAGGCTAGGTGGCGAATGATAAAACCAATGTTGGGCCTTGCTGGAGGAGTTTTATTCAAGGCGAACTATCAAGGGGTTCCCATTATAACCCAACCGTGTAAGGAACGCAAAATCGGGGAACATAACACCGATATGACATAAACTAGGGCGGCAAGAGTGGAACAAAACACCAGGCATAAGGCCGAGCCTTCCACCCTTTACCAAGTATATAGATGCATTAATATAATAAGAGATATTGTGATATCCCAACAAAATAACCATGTTCCAAACATGGGACAAGCTCCAATCTTCACCTGCAACTAACAACGCTATAAGAGGGGCTGAGCAAAGCGGTAATATAGCCAAACAACGGTTTGCTAGGACAAGGTGGGTTAGAGGCTTGGCTTAGCAATATGGGAGGCATGATAAGCAAGTGGTAGGTATCGTAGCATAGGCATAGCAATAGAGCGAGCATCTAGCAAGCAAAGATAGAAGTGATTTCGAGGGTATGGTCATCTTGCCTGAAATCCCGCAAGGAAGAAGAATGAGTCCATGAAGAAGACAAGCGGGCGTAGCCATCGGATCCTCACAAACACAATGTTACCGGATTACCAGCAGAAGTACACCGGAAAGAAAGCAAACAACATAGTAAACAAACATCACATAAGCATAGCACGATGCGCAAACAAGTATGATGCATGTCCGGTTTAATGAGGCATGGCATGGCAAAGTGCACAAACAACCCTACAAAATAAGTGGAGCTCAATATGCAACGAGTTGCATATTGACGAAACACCACATGACTTATTTTGTTTGATCTTGTTTATGTACCCAACAATATTAAATGTTGTTAAACGTGGCAAGAGAGGAAGCAAAGTAAAACTACCTATCTAGGCAAGGTTAAATGAGGCCGGAACAACAAACAACAAGTCCGGAAACTCCTCATGTGCATATTTTTAGGTTTGGTACTGTTCTGCCCTAAACCATATTTTATAGTTGTTAAACATGCAAAGCAAAGTCACCATGATAAACTAGGCATTTTTCTACCCCATTTACATATAAAGTCTAATTAAAATAGAGCTACGGTTATTTAGTTATGAAATAAAGCATTTTATCATGCTATTTATGCAAAATAATTGAAACAACACATTTAGACATTTTAAACATGGATGAAAGTGGTATATTATGAAACTAGGCAAAATTCTAAGCAAGTTACATATATAACATGTTTTATATGGATGCATGTACATTTAGTTGTGAGCATTTTAAAATGATGGCATTTGCTATAAATATGCATGCACTGGATATTTAGGAAAAAAACAGAACAGGGAAAAAATCTAAACGGGTTGAAACTGGAGCTACACGGGCTACACAGGCGAGCGGTAAACAGATATAGAGAGCTCTGTGCGCAAGGCAACAACAACAACAGAATCGGGCCAAGCCCAAGCGTCTGGCTGTGTGGTGTGCAAAAGATAAATAAGAGGCACAAATTGGGCTGCCTAGGACTCGAACCCAGGACCTCCTACATGTATGCCTGTGTGATTAACCAGTTGAACTAGAATGGATAAATGATGCTGAATGGGTTTGGCAGTAGATGAAGCAGCAAGAAGCTCTCAAAGTCTGAAGGTGCAAAATTACAGGAAAAAGAATGCGCAGCTGTGGAGGTTCGATCTCGCGGCTCCCCTGTAGGATTGCGTGGCCTAGACCACTGAGATGCTGCTATGATTGGCGCCAAAGAGAAGCTCAGCTCATTTTGAATGATCAGAAGGCCTAGTCTTCTTCTCCCGCGAATACACGGATGCATCACCGGCGAGCAAACGCAGCGGCAGCTGCTGCTGTGGTGAGCCGGCGGTGGTGCGGAAACAGGGGAAGGGTGCTACTGCGTGTGCGCGGGCGCGGAGCAACGGCGGGTGCATCACGAGCTCAAGGCTTTCGGTCATGGCGGCTAAGCCTTGGTGTTGTGCGTGCAAGCGCTGGGCGAGGCATGCAGCAGTGCGCATGAGAGCGAGCGCGGGCGAGGCGCTGCGTGTGTGTGTGCTGCACGGGCGGTGTGGTGCGGACGGATGTGGTGTGCTGCAAGGTGCACGAGCTCGAGCGCGAGATCACGACCATGGCGGCCGAAACCAGAGACACGCAGAGTGATGGCTATGCAGTCAACCGAGGGCAGAGAGTGAGATGGGGGTGATCGGAGCTTCACCGTGAGTTGCTCGGCGTAGTCGATCGGGGTCGAGGACGAGCGGAAGCGATGAGGGAAGGCGCTGTCCGTGAAGCAGGGGAGGAAGAGGACGACGGGGAGGTAGCCGGACTTGGCGATCCCTGGGCGCGGCTCGTCGTTGGAATGGGTCCGGGCAGTGTTCTCTACCGAGTAGGCGATGGAGGGGAGGACACGGCGGAGGGTTAGGTCGGCGGCGAGGTCATGCCCGAGCCGGCAATGGCTCCTGGAGGCGGGGAAGCTGGCGCGTGGATGCCCCTTACCTCTGGCGGCGGTGCGGAGGGAAAAAGAGGGAGGAGGAGGAACCCTAGGGCGAGGGCTCTGCTTATAAAGGGGCGCGAGCGTCGCTGGCCTTGACGTCCGTGAGCTCATAGCGCGACGGCGCGAGCGCTCTGTGTCTGGAGCGAGGGAGACGGAGGGGAAACAGAGCAGGTGGCCGTTCGGGGCATTGGGCTGGGCCGGCTGAGGAGAGAAACATGTGGGCTGCGGGGTCTGCTGCTGGGCTGCTCTTCCTTTCTCTCCTCATTTCTTTTCCTTAGTTCTTCAGGCAGAAATAACAAGAGCAGAAATGCACAGGGAGATCAGGAAGGAAGTAGGCTGGGACGGAAATATTTATAAGATCCTGGATTTATGCACAATTTGAATAAAATGGTCTGGACATTTTTAGAGATAGAAAAATAATTCTAGTTTGAATTTAATTCAAACTTGAGTCATTTTTGAACCCAACCAAAACATCTTCCAATGAGCTGAAAATTGTCAGCGAGGGTGTAGGCATGGTTTAAGATTAATAGGGAAAAAATGAACATTTATGGAGGAGGGGAAAAGGTCACTTGCCAAAATGAAGGAATGAAGAAGGAAGGAGGAGGTGATGATGCATGATCATACGTGGAGCATGCAATAATGTAACATGCATATGAATATGACAATGCAAATGATGATTATGAGAATGCAAAATGACAAGAGGCACAAATGCAACATGACAAAGATGGGCATGGCAATGCAATATAACCAAATCATGAACATGATGCAAGAAGGGAAATAAAAGAGCAAGCACAAAAGAAACACAGGGTGATCACGAAAATATGGAAGTTTTCTGAAGCGTCGGCCTTGGGGCGTTACAGCGGCAGTGGGTCGTCTCTTCAACGCGCCTTCGTGAAGCGCGGGGAGGGGTCTGGCTGAGCTCGGGATGGCACCAAGAGCCCGCCCTTGCGGATCGCTGCAGGGGCATGCGCCGCTTTTATTTCGTTCTTCCTTTCCTTCCTGTTTTGATAAAGAAGCCAGTATGGGCCCCCGAGGGGCGTGCAACGAACTATGATTTCTCAAGTATTATGCTATGTTTATCGTTCCTGTGCTGTGTCGCAACAACGTCGTTTTATGTAGGGATAACTTAGCTTGACTTGCTCGGAGTAACCTCCTCCTCACGAGGCGCTTGCTTCCTGGTGCCTGTCGAGGCCTCCTTGGCCCGGTAGGCGCTTAGGAACTGCAAAAAATTCATTAAGAGGCTTATCGTTCACCCGAGCCTTGGTCACAGGCGCCGTCGACCTTGACCCAGCGCTTCGTATCGCGGTACCTAAGGGGCACGGATTAGGAGAGGTGCACCAGCTTGTGAGCTCGAACGAGGGTGCCTCGATAAAAACAGACGAATGCAAAAAAAGGAAAAATGCTCACGAGGGGCTCTCGAGGGCACCCGTCCAGCCCCCTCGTGAGGAATGCGAGAGAGAGTACAGGCTAAACTGAAGACGGAAATGGAGGCAGAAGGCGACGGAACCAAATCAGCGAAGAACACCAGAAGCAAACTTCAATTAAAAGAGGCGAGCCAAATACAGAAAGCAAATGAAAAGCCGCATCCGTCACCTAGTCTAGTCTTCATGTCTTCTCACCAGCGCGGAGCTAAGTGCTGCCACTAGGACGTGGGAGGGAGCCCCCGAGGCCCGAGGGCGGCACTCCTGAGACTCCGGGGCATCTACAACCCCACTCATTATTACGTGAGAGTGTCACGGGCGGAGACCTTCACAGGCACGGGGCCTTGCTTAACAGGCGCTCAGGCTTGCTTCATGGGTAGAACTTCTGGAGGTGCTGGATGTTCCACGCGTTCTGGATGGGTACCTCGTCCTGTGTCTCCAGGCGTGCGGCGCCAGGCCTGGAGACATGGATGACCTTGAACGGGCCCTCCCACATGGGTGAGAGCTTATGCAGCCTTCCCTGGAGAGAACCCGCCTCAGGACGAGGTCACCCACCTCGAGTGTCCTGGAGTGGACGCTGCGGCAGTGGTACCGCCACATCACTGCTGGTATCTTGCCGTCCGCAGTGTAGCTTCACGGCGGCGTTCCTCCCCCAGCACGAGGTCCATCCTCCGCATGGCGTCCTGCTGCGTCTCATCAAACACTAGGACCCATGTGGAGCGATGCATGACCTCGTGAGGGAGAACCGCTTCTGCTCCGTAGACGAGGAAGAATGGGGTCTCGCCCATTGGCTTGGTGGTGGTGGTGCGGATGGACCACAACACGAACTGGAGCTCGTCGTGCCAGCCCCTACCGCAGGCCTCGAGCTTCTTCTTGAAGGTCCTGGTCTTGAGGCCTCTCAGGACCTCTGCGTTGGCGCGTTCGGCTTGACCATTGCTCCGGGGGTGCGCTGTCGAAGCGTAGCAGATCTGCGTTCCAAGGTTAGCACAGTACATTTTGAAGAGATTACTGGTGAACCGCGAACCATTATCGGCGACGATGCGGTTGGGGACCCCGAAACGGCACACGAGACCCTTGATGAACTTGACCGTAGAGCCAGCTGGGATGATGCAGACGTCTTCCACCTCCGCCCACTTAGTGAACTTGTCGATGGCGATGTAGAGGCATCGATAGCCCCCAGGCACCAGAGGGAATGGGCCCAGGATATCCAGTCCCCAAACTGCGAACGACCACGAGAGTGGAATGGTCTGGAGGCCCTGAGCTGGCTGATGGATCTACTTGGCGTGGAATTGGCAGGCCTAGCAGGACTTCACTAGCTCAGCTGCGTCATTGAGAGTCGTAGGCCAGTAGAACCCACTGCAGAATGCCTTTCCGATGAGGGTTCGTGACGACGAGTGGTGCCCGCAGTCCCCTCCGTGCATGTAGGCTAGCAGCTCCTTCCCCTGTTCCCTGGAGATGCAACGCAGTGAAACATCATTTGGCCGCTTCCTGTGTAACTCACCGTCCTAGACGCAGTATGCTGTGGCCGAAGCATTATTTTGAAGACGTCCTAGGGGCCGCCCGCTTTATAGAGGGATAGTGCTCAAAAGACATAATGTTCGAGTGAGGTGTATGAAAATTGTAAAAGACAATTTTATAGTTAATCTATTTATGTTTTGCTTGAAAGCTTGAATTCCTCCTGTGCGGTCGTTTTGATATAATCTGAAAGTTTTCCAGTCATCAGCTTCAGCCCCCTCGTAGGAAGTACAGGGGTGTTCGGAAAAGTGTTTAATCACTCTTTATCCAACCTCTTGGTCCATAAAGGAGGTGATAATGCGGCGAACCAGGCAATCAGACTATAAGGCGTTAACACTTTCACTTAGCCATAGGAGTTTTACGGTGGGGCTATGACATAGCCCCTGGTATGTATGCGGCGTATGGTGCCTTACATATTTGATCTGAAAAAGATCCCTCGTGTGACACAGGGAATCGCTAAAGATTCCAATAAGTCGTCAAGTGGTTGACCAGCTCACACCGCATCATGACAGTCAGTTTTCAGCTTTCTCTACTGAGGTGCTCGTCCGGGTTACACCAGGGCACAATCATAGTAGTTCTCCCTTTACTACCCTAGCCGATAGAGCGAAACGTAGGGTAAGAAGCACAGGAGCCGGGCAACCCAACAATTGACCCAAGACAATGATTCGGAGCTGATGCATATAAGGCCAAACTTGCGACGCCGAAGTATGCTATAGAGCTGTTTAGACTTTTACTGGCAACTCATTTGTTGCCACACTGAGCCCATGGCAGGTTGTTGATGTCTACTACACAACCTTCTTCTTGTAGACGTTGTAGGGCCTCCAAGTGCAGAGGTTTGTAGGATAGTAGGAAATTTCCGTCAAGTGGATGACCTAAGGTTTATCAATCCGTAGGAGGCATAGGATGAAGATGGTCTCTCTCAAGCAACCCTGCAACCAAATAACAAAGAGTCTCTTGTGTCCCCAACACACCCAATACAATGGTAAATTGTATAGGTGCACTAGTTTGGCAAAGAGATGGTGATACAAGTGGTATATGGATGGTAGATAAAGGTATTTGTAATCTGAAAATTTAAAAACAGCAAGGTAACTAATGATAAAAGTGAGCACAAACGATACTGCAATGCTAGGAAACAAGGCCTAGAGTTCATACTTTCACTAGTGCAAGTTCTCTCAACAATAATAACATAATTGGATCACATAACTATCCCTCAACATGCAACAAAGAGTCACTCCAAAGTCACTAATACTGGAGAACAAACGAAGAGATTATGGTAGGGTATAAAACAACCTCAAAGTTATCCTTTCTGATCGATCTATCATAGAGTTCGTACTAGAATAACACATTAAGACACAAATCAACCAAAACCCTAATGTCACCTAGATACTCCAATGTCACCTCAAGTATCCATGGGTATGATTATACGATATGCATCACACAATCTCAGATTCATCTATTCAACCAACACAAAGAACTTTAAAGAGTGCCCCAAAGTTTCTACCGGAGAGTCAAGACGAAAATGTGTGACAACCCCTATGCATAGGTTCATGGGCGGAACCCGCAAGTTGATCACCAAAACATACATCAAGTTGATCAATAGAATACCCCATTGTCACCACGGGTATCCCACGCAAGACATACATCAAGTGTTCTCAAATCCTTAAAGACTCAATCCGATAAGATAACTTCAAAGGTAAAACTCAATTCATCACAAGAGAGTAGAGGGGGAGAAACATCATAGGATCCAAATATAATAGCAAAGCTCGTGATACATCAAGATCGTATCACCTCAAGAACACGAGAGAGAGAGAGAGAGATCAAACACATAGCTACTGGTACATACCCTCAGCCCCGAGGGAGAACTACTCCCTCCTCGTCATGGAGAGCGCCGGGATGATGAAGATGGCCACCGGAGAGGGATTCCCCCTCCGACAGGGTGCCGGAACGGGTCTAGATTGGCTTTTGGTGGCTACGGAGGCTTCTGGCAGCAGAACTCCCGATCTATTGTGCTCCTCAAAGTTTTTAGGGTATATGGGTATATATAGGAGGAAGAAGTACGTCGGTGGATCTCCGGGATGTCCATGAGGCAGGGGGCGCGCCCAGGGGGGTGGGTGTGCCCCCACCCTCGTGGGCAGCCCGAGGCTCTCCTGGTCCATCTCCGATACTCCGTGGGCTTCTTCTGGTCAAAAAATAAGTTCCGTGAAGTTTCAGGTCAATTGGACTCCGTTTGATTTTCCTTTTCTGCGATACTCTAAAACAAGGAAAAAACAGAAACTGGCACTGGGCTCTAGGTTAATAGGTTAGTCCCAAAAGTAATATAAAATTGCATAATAAAGCCCACAAACATCCAAAACAGATAATATAATAGCATGGAACAATCAAAAATTATAGATACGTTGGAGACGTATCAACATCCCCAAGCTTAATTCCCGCTCGTCCTTGAGTGGGTAAATGATAAAAACAGAATTTTTGATGTGTAATGCTACCTAACATATTTATCCATGTAGTTCTCTTTATTGTGGCAAGAATATTCAGATCCATAAGATTCAAGACAAAAGTTTAATATTGACATAAAAATAATAATACTTCAAGCATACTAACAAAGTAATCATGTCTTCTCAAAATAACATGGCCAAAGAAAGCTATTCTATCCCTACAAAATCATATAGTCTGGCTATGCTCCATCTTCACCACACAACGTATTTAAATCATGCACAACCCCGATGACTAGCCAAGCAATTGTTTCATACTTTTGATGTTCTCAAACTTTTTCAATCTTCACGCAATACATGAGCGTGAGCCATGGACATAGCACTATAGGTGGAATAGAATGGTGGTTGTGGAGAAGACAAAAAGGATAAGATAGTCTCGCATCAACTAGGCGTATCAACGGGCTATGGAGATGCCCATTAATAGATATCAATGTGAGTGAGTAGGGATTGCCATGCAACGGATGCACTAGAGCTATAAATGTATGAAAGCTCAACAAAAGAAACTAAGTGGGTGTGCATCCAACTTGCTTGCTCACGAAGACCTAGGGCACTTGAGGAGGCCCATTTTTGGAATATACAAGCCAAGTTCTATAATGAAAATTTCCCATTAGTATATGAAAGTGACAAAACAAGAGACTCTCTATCATGAAGATCATGGTGCTACTTTGAAGCACAAGTGTGGTAAAAGGATAGTAGCATTGTCCCTTTTTTGGGCCTTCCTTTTTTTATTTTGCCTTTCTCTTTTTTTGGGACAATGCTCTAATATTGATGGTCATCACACTTCTATTTATTTACAACTCAATGATTACAACTCAATACTTAGAACAAAATACGACTCTATGTGAATGCCTCCGGCGGTGTACCGGGATGTGCAATGAATCAAGAGTGACATGTATGGAAGAATTATGAACAGTGGCTTTGCCACAAATACGATGTCAACTACATGATCATGCAAAGCAATATGACAATGATGGAACATGTCATAATAATGGAACGGTGGAAAGTTGGATGGCAATATATCTTGGAATGGCAATGGAAATGCCATAATAGGTAGGTATGGTTGCTGTTTTGAGGAAGGTATATGGTGGGTTTATGGTAGCGGAGAAAGTTGCGCGGTACTAGATAGGTTAGCAATGGTGGAACGGTCAGAGTGCGTATAATCTATGGACTCAACATTAGCCATAAAGAACTCACATACTTATTGCAAAAATCTATTAGTTATCGAAACAAAGTACTACACACATGCTCCTAGGGGGATAGATTGGTAGGAAAAGACCATCGCTCGTCCCCGACCGCCACTCATAAGGAAGACAATCAATAAATAAATCATGCTTCGACTTCGTCACATAAAGGTTCACCATACGTGCATGCTACGGGAATCACAAACTTCAAAAAAAGTATTCCTCAAATTCACAACTACTCAACTAGCATGACTCTAATATCACCATCTTCATATCTCAAAACAATCATCAAGTATCAAACTTCTCTTAGTACTCAATGCACTTATATGAAAGTTTTTATTATGCCTAAAAAGCAAATTGCCATGTTGTTCTAAAGGACTCTCAAAATAATATAAGTGAAGCATGAGAGATCAATTATTTCTATAAAATAAAAGCACCACTGTGCTCTAAAAGGATATAAGTGAAGCACTAGAGCAAATGACAAACTACTCCGAAAGATATAAGTGAAGATCAATGAGTAGTAGAATAATTATGCAACTATGTGAAGACTCTCTAACATTTAAGAATTTCATATCTTGGTATTTTATTCAACACCAAGCAAAACAAAATAAAATAAAATGATGCTCCAAGCAAAACACATATCATGTGGCGAATAAAAATATAGCTCCAAGTAAAGTTACCGATGAACGAAGACGAAAGAGGGGATGCCTTTCGGGGCATCCCCAAGCTTAGGATTTTGGTTGTCCTTGAATATTACCTTGGGGTTCCTTGGGCATCCCCAAGCTTAGGTTCTTGCCACTCCTTATTCCATAGTCCATCGAATCTTTACCCAAAACTTGAAAGCTTCACAACACAAAACTTAAAGTAGAAAATCTCGTGAGCTCCGTTAGCGAAAGAAAACAAAACACCACTTCAAGGTACTGTAATGAACTCATTATTTGTTTATATTGGTGTTAAACCTACTGTATTCCAACTTTTATATGGTTTATAAACTCTTTTACTAGCCATAGATTCATCAAAATAAGTAAACAACACATGAAAAACAGAATCTGTCAAAAACAGAACAGTCTGTAGTAATTTGTAACTAACGCAAACTTCTGGAACACCAAAAATTCTAAAATAAATTGCTGGACGTTAGTAATTTATCTATTAATCATCTTCAAAAATAATTAACTAAATAGCACTCTCCAATAAAAATGGCAGCAATTCTCGTGAGTGCTAAAGTTTCTGTTTTTTACAGCAAGATCAACAACACTATCCCCAAGTCTTCCCAACGGTTCTACTTGGCACAAACGCTAATTAAAACATAAAGACTCAATCATAACAGAGGATAGATGATTAATTTATTACTAAACAGGAAAAAAAATCAAGGAACAAAAATAAAGTTGGGTTGCCTCCCAACAAGCGCTATCGTTTAACGCCCCTAGCTAGGCATGATGATTTCAACGATGCTCACATAAAAGATAAGAATTGTAACATAAAGAGAGCATCATGAAGAATATGACTAGCACATTTAAGTCTAACCCACTTCCTATGCATAGGGATTTTGTGAGCAAACAACTTGTGGGAACAAGAATCAACTTGCATAGCAAATCAAAACAAGCATAACTTCAAAACTTTAAGCACATGGGGAGGAAACTTGATATTATTGCAATTCCTATAAGCATAAATTCCTCCCTCATAATAATTTTCAGTAGCATCATGAATAAATTCAACAATATAACCAGCACCTAAAGCATTGTTTTCATGATCTACAAGCATAGAAATTTTATTACTCTCCACATAAGCAAAATTCTTCTCATTCGAAATAGTAGTGGGAGCAAACTCAACAAAATAACAATCATGTGAGGCATAATCCAATTGAAAACTAAAATCATGATGAAAAGTTTCATAGTTATCATTAATCTTTATAGCATACATGTCATCACAATAATCATCATAGGTAGCAACTTTGTTCTCATAATCAATTGGAACCTCTTCCGAAATAGTGGATTCATCACTAAATAAAGTCATGACCTCTCCAAATCCACTTTCATCAATATAATCATCATAAATAGGAGACATGATTTCATCATAATAAATTTGCTCATCAAAACTTGGGGGGCAAAAAATATCATCTTCATCAAACATAGCTTCCCCAAGCTTGTGGCTTTGCATATCATTAGCATCATGGATATTCAAGGAATTCATACTAACAACATTGCAATCATTCTCATCATTCAAATATTTACTGCCAAACATTCTATTGCATTCTTTTTCTAGCACTTGAGCAAAATTATTGGAATCTTATTTTCATGATAGATATTAAAAAGATGAAGCATATGAGGCAAACTGTCAGGACCCCGACTCAATGCCACATCGATCTAGCATGTAACACCTCATATCACTTTGCGGCCTCACGCACGGTATTCCCACGGGTGTCGCATTACCTTTGCCTGGGACTGTTTGCGCCTTTTGGCACACGTATATGACAGTGTCGCTAGCATCCATATGATAAGGAGCCCGGGCTGACATGGCTAGTCGTAAACCCAAAGTGGCACAAACTTACAGGGACAGGCATCCATGACCCAACATCGAACGTGTCGGTCATCAGCGAGTGAATCCAGGCTGTAGCACTGGGCTAGCAGGACTCCGGTGAACCGGGCTGTAGTGGGCTAACAGGACTCCGGTATTCATCGCGTGACATTTCCCCAAAGGGACAGACACAGGAACGAAGAAGGACACATGCCGGCCAGCCTAAGTGTTCCGGAGCAGCAGCAAGCTACCATGGCTCAGTGGAAACACTAGGAGACATTTCCCGGTAAGAGAGGCTACTAAGGATAAACAACTAGATAGCCAGATCCCACACATACCAAGCATTTCAATAACATACACACAATATGCTCGATATGTGCAAATACAACATGGCATCACAACATGACTCTACGACACAAGTAAATATTCAATAGGCTCCGAGGAGCGAGATATTACAAACATGGGTCTTATGACCCAACAATCAGAGCATACAAGTCAAAGCACATGCGGAAGCTTAACATGTCTGAGTACAGACATCTATAAATGAAAAAGGCTGAGAAGCCTGACTATCTACCAATCCTGCCGAGGCACAAGATCATAGCTGAGGTAACAAGCTAAACGTCGAAGACCACGCGGAATTACTAGTGAGACTGAAGTCTCTCTGCAAAAACATAAAATAGGCAAACGTGAGTACAAATGTACCCAGCAAGACTTACATCAGAACTATCCACATATGCATCATTATCAACAAAGGGATGGTGGGGTTTAACTGCAGCAAGCCAGCTTTGACTCGGTGGCTATCCTGAACTACGACTGCAAGTAACTCTTTTGAGGTGGCGCACACGAGTCCACATATTCACCATATCAATACACCACTATGGATCCGCTCCCGTCTCCCTACGAGAACGCCATCCATAGCACTCACGCTTATCTTGCGTATTTTAGAGTATCCACTTTCACTTGTCTATGAACTGATATAAGCAACCCAGAAGTCCTTTTCCGCGGACACGGCTATTCGAATAGATGATGTTAACCCTGCAGGGGTGTACTTCTTCACACACGCTCTCACCACTTACCGTCGTTTACACGACATGTACTCGGCAACCTTCAAGCGGAAGCCCAACGTGGGTGTCGGCCACGACCTACCTAAACACTCAAGTCTCTAGTCCAGGTTTATCGCCTATTCGGGTTCCATCCATGAGGAGATCCGGCCGGAGTTTCGCTCACAGCCCCAAACGATGTGAACAGGGTTCCCGAGACACCAAACGGGCGCCCGGTACACCGTGCCACGTGCCTACCGCATCACAGCCCACCCCTACGGTCAGCGCTGCGCACGGCCTCCAGCATACTACAAACACCAGAAACTACTTGCAACTCCTGGACAGAGGACAAGGGTGATCAAGAACCCGAGAGGGTCCATTGGTTTCGGGCCCAATGCGTGGTAGTAGCTGAATCATGGATCACAAACACAGAACTCGGTTCCTGAGGACGGCTGCAATGAGACAACCCACCATGTACTCCTACATGGCCTCTCACCGCTACCTTTACCAAATCGTGTTCACACACTTAGCTCACACACAGTAGGACATGTTCACACGCCTCTGATTCATCCCCGATGAATCAGACCTGACTCAACTCTAAGCAGTAGCAGGCATGACAAACAAACATGAATGAGTAGGCACAACAGGGCTCAAACAACTCCTACTCATGCTAGTGGGTTTCATCTAATTACTGTGGAATGACAGGTCATGCAGAGGATAAAGGGGTTCAGCTACCGCAGCAAGTAACAGATGAATCGATGTTGTCCTAATGCAGTAAAAGAGAGCAGGAGCGAGAGAGTGGGATTTTATCGGAATGAACAAGGGGTTTTTGCTTGCCTGGCACTTCTGAAGATAACATTGAGTCTTCATCAGTGTCAACGATCACAACGTCGGAACATCGTCTACCGGGAGGGAACAGATACCGGCAACAAGGAAGAAATACAATCAATGCAATGCACAATATGATGCATGCTCATGACATGGCAATATGAATGTGTTTTGAGCTAATGCAACTAGCAACAGATTAAATGAAGTTGGTTTGAATACAAGATTCAAATTCAAACTCCATATGTGATTATTTAAATGCCCTTTAAACGTTTTGTCCAAAACAGAGGACAAACATTGTTCAAACATGCATGAAAATGGTACAGATGGATTCCTTGAATTTTTCTGATAATTTTTCATATATAAATTATTTAATTTGGAGTTACGGTTAATTTTCTATGATTTATTGAAGTTTTAGCTATTTTCTGAAATTCCTGAAATAATAATAAATCCAGGAATGATTTATGGCGTCAGCCCCACGTCACTGTGACGTCAGGAGGGTCAACTGGGCGCCCCAGGTCAAACCTGACGTGTGGGGGCCACACGTTAGTGACACAGGAGCTAATCCCGGTCAAACCCAGCGCTGACTGGGGTTTGACCAGGGGTGGGGCCCACTGTCAGTGGCTGTGGGTTTAATTAGTGGGGCCATTAACACTGATTAAGCGTGCCCCGTCGGCAGTCGCCGGAGTATCGCCGGCGGCGACCATTCCGCACGGCGGCGCGGCTCGGATTTGAGCTAGGGGCGATGGTTTGGCGCGCGGTTTGGCTCATTAGAACGTCCGCGACGCGGCGCGTCCAGCGGTGGCTGTGGCCGCGGCTGGGGTGACCGGTAGCGGCAACTACGGCGAGAGAGGCGGTGACCGGAGCTCGGGCATCGCCTAAGACGATGCTATGGTGCGGCTACGGACGAACCGATGGGAGTTTTCGGCTCCTGGGAACATCTCGAGCCCGAGGGCGTGCTCAGACGCGAGCTAGGACACCTGTGGCCACGGCGGTGCCATGGCCGGCGGCGAGGAGCGCTCGGCAAGGTGGTTAGGGCGGCTAGAGTACGGGAACGAGCGCGAGGAGGAGGGGGAATGGAAGAGTAGCTCACAGCGGATCTGGTGGAGGCAACGGCGAGGCCGGGGAGGGGCTGGAGCTCGCGAATCCTCGAAAGTTCGCCGGCGGCCGAAGGTTGGGGGCGAGCTTGAGGGCGACGCTGCAGGGCTTCCGGAGGGCCGTGGATCGGTGGGGAGGAAGAGGGGGTCGGGGCGGAGCTTCCTGGGGCGTCGGTGAGGCGTGGGGTGGCCGGTAGCCACAGTGGCTCTCGTCGGTGGCGGCGGCTCCGTTCGGGTGAGGAGAACAGAGGAGGGGGAGAGTGTTCCGGGGAGAGGATGAGGACGCGGGAGAGTGAGGAAGAGAGGCAGGGAGGTGCGTGGCGTCTCCGGGCGTCGAGGAGGAAGCAGGAGGTGGCCGAGGCCTCTCGGGCGCGCGCCACGCCTCGCCTCTGTCCTTCTGGCGAGGGAGGAAGACGACAGGGGAGGGGGTGGAGATGGGCTGGGCCAGCTGGGCCGGTTGGTGGCGCCAGGTAGGCTGCGGGTAAGTGGCCCAGGTAGGTTTCCTCTCGCTCCTGTTTTATTGTTCTGTTTGTTTTAGTTTTATTTAATCTTTTGCCACTGTTTTGAATTTAAAATAATTCAAACAATGCCAAAAGCTCCTCTGAATATTTTTATTTTGCTATATGGACTTTTCCAAAAGCTCATAAAATATTTCAGGGGTATTTGAAATTATATTCTAGTTATATGAATATAATTCAAATTCAAATAGCTAATGATTTAAATTCAAAGTCCCAAAAATAAATCCTTAAAAATGTTCAATATTTTGGTTGGGACCAGAACCCTTACCAAAATTATCAAACATTTAAGAAGAGCATTTTGGAGCAATGAATGAGATTTTTAGGGTTTTTGCCCTTCTTTTATTTAAGTTTTTGAGGCTTCCAAAATTCCTCAGTTCAGGTTTCAAAAATTTAAACATGATGCTCAGATGGAAGCAGGCATAGGACAGGCCAGAACTAGGGATGTGACAACTCACCCCCACTAAACAAGAATCTCGACCCGAGATTCAAGGGTAGGGTAAGACGAAGGGAAAACGCAAACTAGTATAATCTTCATGATCCAGGGTGCACTTCAAATGAACGTTGATTTGAACACCATTATTGTCTTGAAGTCCTGCTCTGAGAAATCCTGTCAACATGACATGGAGGGAAGAAGGAGACTCTAGAAGGGTCGATCTTCTCGAAGATCGAACAACTCACGGAATGAGACATAGGACCACTCTCGGGTTGAGACACGAGATACACATCAAGAGGGGTGGAAAGAAACGGATGACGAAGGTTCACTAGGTAGACAACAATTTCACGCTTAAGAAGGTGGTAAACGATTGTCAACGTAGCGAGGAGTTGAGTTGCCATGATACCATAACGATACACCTTAGGGAAGGTGACTCGTAGAGATATTCCCTTAAGTGGCAAAAAGAATTACTTTTGATTCAGAGATCATTGAAACTCTTTAAACCAGCCTAAGACAATTCTCGAGCGATCGTTTGGAGGGGGTCGGTAGAATGGCATACTCAAACTTGGATGATGTGGATTACCTTGTTGAAGACAACGTAATGGATGAATTTGCTTATCACCGGAAATGGAAGAGACCCATGGTAGAATGACACATTGGCGGTGCAAGCTGGGAACAAAATGCAAATGCTGGGAATGATTCTGGTAACTGGGGAGAGGCTCAACAATAAAGAGTTATTCCACTATTGGAATGGTTATAGCATAACCGAGGAAACTGAGAGCGCTATACAGTTAATGCCGACGATCAAACCTAGCACTTGCGCGTGCTCTCAAGAATTTGAGCAATTCCATAATCATCAAGGTTTTACCAACATCCGTGTCAAGGGTCCGGTAACACAACTTACTACCATGTTGAAGGGTGATGGAGGATGCAGATGCAAGGAAGATAACACCTTCTCAGATTTCACCTTAGCGAGGCCAAGGAAATAAAATCTGGATGATCGACCGAGAGACATTTAGCACTCCGCTTCTAATGTTCTCCTTGATGTGCTAGTGTAACCCATTCATAGATATGGTTTGATATCTAGAACATCAAGTAAAAAGGTCGGACTTCGGGATCTCAGAAATCCATAGGGGCAACTAGGGAGTAAACCCTACGAAATCCCTATGGGGAGGTGGCCAACTTCATCAATCAAGATATTATAATAACAGGTCTTCCGGCTGGGTGTGTTGGCCACGACATCCACTTTACCGGTTATCGCGCGACCAATATTATAATTCTTGGGAAATATTCCAACCATCATATCTGCCTGAGATTCAGATCTGGTTGGTGTCAGGATATTCCAGACTCATCGAGTCTAGGAAGAGAAACGGAAGTTTGCAACACAAATCGACGAGATGACGTTGCGGGATTCTCGGGAGATGAACTACGATAGCAAGCTCCAAAACATGAGCTGGTTCTGCTACAAACATGTGAACACGTTGTCCCAGACAAGCATGCCCACCTGGTAGTCTTACAATAAAACACTACCGAGTTCTGGTTGGGAACCATCAGCGAGGATATCAAAGTTCTTTCATAAGTCCGGATTAGCTCTTATGAAGGAACTCCTTCTCCTTGAACAAATCAATCAGTGGCTTGGTGTGCTAGGGATACATATAGATTGAAGGTTGCAAGTCTTCAAACCACAGCATTCTTCGCACGTGTGCATGACTGATTTGGAATGATTCCAAAGAAAGCAACATTGACTTTCTCGAATCCACGGCGGCAACTTGCATCAGATGCACATGAATTAAAGGAAGTCACTACCTTCATCCAAACATATGCTTCATGAGCTAGCATGAACAAATGCTTTCAAAAGTTTCCAACACTAGCTTAATGTTCAGCAAAATTATGGAGAAGACAAGGATGTTGTCAATGGGCTCAACAACAATTCATCTAGGTTTCCTCTTAAAAGGAATTCCATAGTTAAGTGAACACGGTGATAGCATTGGTCAGACCCAAAGGATATAATGGTGTATGCTCGAGGGATCAACCACGAGTAAGACAACATTACGAGCATCGTTGGTACTGATTTGACTTGACGATGGCCCACACTCAAATCAAAGGATTGATAAGACAATAGGTCCAACAACTGATCACAGGGACCAATCGATGAAGATATCATCTTTCTTCAACACACACTACACAAGAATATCCCTTTGGAACGAACTAAGTCAGGCAAGATTTTATCTTCCAACTCTCCAAGTTGTTGTCTAGCTTAACCAACTAGCTCAGGGATATCTAACACCGATCTTGGAGAGAGGGTGGTTCACAAGAACCCAACTTGATCACAAGCTCAACACAGCGGTCAGGTGACAACCTGGTAATACTTCCGAGAAGATCTTCGGAAAATCACAAACCACCGGTATGTTACTAAGCTTGAGAACAATCTTGCTTTCCAGGGCAAGACGATATGATCAGTAGGGCAAGGATTTGAAATAATCCCAACTCATCGATCGAGGAGTGAACCAGGAGAATGGGCTAGGTAGCACGATCAATCTTAGAATGATGATTCACTAACCAACATGCTAAGAATGAAATTATTATCCTTTAACTACCAAGCAACAAGGTTGCTAGGAGTATTGATTTCACACGCCATGATTCATTTGTCGGCATTCCGGTTACAATAACACAGGAACCGAGGAATGAACAATGATGGCAAGAAGTATCACTGTACCAAGAGTTCATAGGATGGTGTGCAATTCCTATAACAATCTCGATATAAAATATGTAATACTCCAAGGTAGAGCAGAACAAAAGCTGGATTAGCAATTTGATCTGCGGAGCACAACTTCTTTGACCCAATCCTGGATAGGGAAGAGGTACTGGAGTTTGTTTCTCCTAGTCATTCCGCGATAGAATGGCTTGACGGACCACAAGAGTAATAGGCATCGATAAACGAACGCACGCATACTCTTGACTATCAATTGATAGACGAAGGTCAGTAGACAACTAAAGAGGGACAACTCAAAGGAACATATAACTTTCTGAGTTGTGGATACATGGGTTGGTATGCCGAACAAAGTTCAACATAATTCTTCCGGATAACCCATGCAGAAAGGTTGAGCTGGCAGAGTCACAATATAGCATGGAGAACTCATAGAGGGCCTGTTGTGATCTTTTGATCCAGCAAACTTCTGCCATAATGGTTCATGGTATTTGGAAGAATGATATACCACGGACCTCGAGGACTATCGCAAAGGTTACTAATATACTAAAAGAACTAGCAACACTATCAACATGATGTAAGTAGGGTGAATATCGGGTTTAAGAACCCAGGAATAGAATACCTACTAACTAAATGGCATCACGGGATGCTTTCGATAATGACGGCCAGAGTCATCACACTGGAACATAAATCATGGCTAGACTACTAGATGATCCCCTGAGACACCTAGGGTCATAATAATAACTCCAACATAAAGGTTGAGGCAGTAGAGTACCTCAGCTCAACAATTTGTGTGATTAACCTGGCCTAACAGACATTGAAACCGGAGAAAAAGGATTTTGCAAATGCATCAGACTCTTTAGAAACCTGGGATGACTCGGAGAGCATAACGGCTGTAAATGCTCGGAAAAGATTTGAGACATTCACAAAAATGGTGGCATAACCACTCAGAAGCACAATACCAAGGTTCCGAGATCAACAATTAACATACGGAAGTAGTAGGAACTGAACTGAGACTTAAATCCAACAATCTTATAAGTCCACTGATTAGTAACACGTGATCCTGATAGAAAGAAGAGATAGCCTAGTTCTTAATCCCCGCAGGAAAGATAAGATGACTCAGATCAGAAGGCATAAGGTATAAGGAGTAAAAAGAGCCTTACGTTCCATCCCACAATCAATTCCCTTATATAACTAAAGAATTTCTAGACTAAACTTCGACCAGTTTGGCTTGGTAATCCTACAGGCAGTCAAGTTCTGATACCAACGCTGTCAGGACCCCGACTCAATGCCACATCGATCTAGCATGTAACACCTCATATCACTTTGCGGCCTCACGCACGGTATTCCCACGGGTGTCGCATTACCTTTGCCCGGGACCGTTTGCGCCTTTTGGCACACGTATATGACAGTGTCGCTAGCATCCATATGATAAGGAGCCCGGGCTGACATGGCTAGTCGTAAACCCAAAGTGGCACAAACTTACAGGGACAGGCATCCATGACCCAACATCGAACGTGTCGGTCATCAGCGAGTGAATCCAGGCTGTAGCACTGGGCTAGCAGGACTCCGGTGAACCGGGCTGTAGCGGGCTAACAGGACTCCGGTATTCATCGCGTGACATTTCCCCGAAGGGACAAACACAGGAACGAAGAAGGACACATGCCGGCCAGCCTAAGTGTTCCGGAGCAGCAGCAAGCTACCATGGCTCAGTGGAAACACTAGGAGACATTTCCCGGTAAGAGAGGCTACTAAGGATAAACAACTAGATAGCCAGATCCCACACATACCAAGCATTTCAATAACCTACACACAATATGCTCGATATGTGCAAATACAACATGGCATCACAACATGACTCTACGACACAAGTAAATATTCAATAGGCTCCGAGGAGCGAGATATTACAAACATGGGTCTTATGACCCAACAATCAGAGCATACAAGTCAAAGCACATGCGGAAGCTTAACATGTGTGAGTACAGACATCTATAAATGAAAAAGGCTGAGAAGCCTGACTATCTACCAATCCTGCCGAGGTAACAAGCTAAACGTCGAAGACCACGCGGAATTACTAGTGAGACTGAAGTCTCTCTGCAAAAACATAAAATAGGCAAACATGAGTACAAATGTACCCAGCAAGACTTACATCAGAACTATCCACATATGCATCATTATCAACAAAGGGATGGTGGGGTTTAACTGCAGAAAGCCAGCTTTGACTCGGTGGCTATCCTGAACTACGACCGCAAGTAACTCTTTTGAGGTGGCGCACACGAGTCCACATATTCACCATATCAATACACCACTATGGATCCGCTCCCGTCTCCCTACGAGAACGCCATCCATAGCACTCACGCTTATCTTGCGTATTTTAGAGTATCCACTTTCACTTGTCTATGAACTGATATAAGCAACCCAGAAGTCCTTTTCCGCGGACACGGCTATTCGAATAGATGATGTTAACCCTGCAGGGGTGTACTTCTTCACACACGCTCTCACCACTTACCGCCGTTTACACGACATGTACTCGGCAACCTTCAAGCGGAAGCCCAACGTGGGTGTCGGCCACGGCCTACCTAAACACTCAAGTCTCTAGTCCAGGTTTATCGCCTATTCGGGTTCCATCCATGAGGAGATCCGGCCGGAGTTTCGCTCACAGCCCCAAACGATGTGAACAGGGTTCCCGAGGCACCAAACGGGCGCCCGATACACCGTGCCACGTGCCTACCGCATCACAGCCCACCCCTACGGTCAGCGCTGCGCACGGCCTCCAGCATACTACAAACACCAGAAACTACTTGCAACTCCTGGACAGAGGACAAGGGTGATCAAGAAGCCGATAGGGTCCATTGGTTTCGGGCCCAATGCGTGGTAGTAGCTGAATCATGGATCGCAAACACAGAACTCGGTTCCTGAGGACGGCTGCAATGAGACAACCCACCATGTACTCCTACATGGCCTCTCACCGCTACCTTTACCAAATCATGTTCACGCACTTAGCTCACACACAGTAGGACATGTTCACACGCCTCTGATTCATCCCCGATGAATCAGACCTGACTCAACTCTAAGCAGTAGCAGGCATGACAAACAAACATGAATGAGTAGGCACAACAGGGCTCAAACAACTCCTACTCATGCTAGTGGGTTTCATCTAATTACTGTGGAATGACAGGTCATGCAGAGGATAAAGGGGTTCAGCTACCGCAGCAAGTAACAGATGAATCGATGTTGTCCTAATGCAGTAAAAGAGAGCAGGAGCGAGAGAGTGGGATTTTATCGGAATGAACAAGGGGGTTTTGCTTGCCTGGCACTTCTGAAGATAACATTGAGTCTTCATCAGTGTCAACGATCACAATGTCGGAACATCGTCTACCGGGAGGGAACAGATACCGGCAACAAGGAAGAAATACAATCAATGCAATGCACAATATGATGCATGCTCATGACATGGCAATATGAATGTGTTTTGAGCTAATGCAACTAGCAACAGATTAAATGAAGTTGGTTTGAATACAAGATTCAAATTCAAACTCCATATGTGATTATTTAAATGCCCTTTAAACGTTTTGTCCAAAACAGAGGACAAACATTGTTCAAACATGCATGAAAATGGTACAGATGGATTCCTTGAATTTTTTTGATAATTTTTCATATATAAATTATTTAATTTGGAGTTACGGTTAATTTTCTATGATTTATTGAAGTTTTAGCTATTTTCTGAAATTCCTGAAATAATAATAAATCCAGGAATGATTTATGGCGTCAGCCCCACGTCACTGTGACGCCAGCAGGGTCAACTGGGCGCCCCAGGTCAAACCTGACGTGTGGGGGCCACACGTCAGAGACACAGGAGCTAATCCCGGTCAAACCCAGCGCTGACTGGGGTTTGACCAGGGGTGGGGCCCACTGTCAGTGGCTGTGGGTTTAATTAGTGGGGCCATTAACACTGATTAAGCGTGCCCCGTCGGCAGTCGCCGGAGTATCGCCGGCGGTGACCATTCCGCACGGCGGCGCGGCTCGGATTTGAGCTAGGGGCGATGGTTTGGCGCGTGGTTTCGCTCATTAGAACGTCCGCGACGCGGCGCGTCCAGCGGTGGCTGTGGCCGCGGCTGGGGTGACCGGTAGCGGCAACTACGGCGAGAGAGGCGGCGACCGGAGCTCGGGCATCGCCTAAGACGATGCTATGGTGCGGCTACGGACGAACCGATGGGAGTTTTCGGCTCCTGGGAACATCTCGAGCCCGAGGGCGTGCTCAGACGCGAGCTAGGACACCTGTGGCCACGGCGGTGCCATGGCCGGCGGCGAGGAGCGCTCGGCAAGGTGGTTAGGGCGGCTAGAGTACGGGAACGAGCGTGAGGAGGAGGGGGAATGGAAGAGTAGCTCACAGCGGATCCGGTGGAGGCAACGGCGAGGCCGAGGAGGGGCTGGAGCTCGCGAATCCTCGAAAGTTCGCCGGCGGTCGAAGGTTGGGGGCGAGCTTGAGGGCGACGCTGCAGGGCTTCCGGAGGGCCGTGGATCGGTGGGGAGGAAGAGGGGGTCGGGGCAGAGCTTCCTGGGGCGTCGGTGAGGCGTGGGGTGGCCGGTAGCCACGGTGGCTCTCGTCGGTGGCGGCGGCTCCATTCGGGTGAGGAGAACAGAGGAGGGGGAGAGTGTTCCGGGGAGAGGATGAGGACGCGGGAGAGTGAGGAAGAGAGGCAGGGAGGTGCGTGGCGTCTCCGGGCATCGAGGAGGAAGCAGGAGGTGGCCGAGGCCTCTCGGGCGCGCGCCACGCCTCGCCTCTGTCCTTCTGGCGAGGGAGGAAGACGACAGGGGAGGGGGTGGAGATGGGCTGGGCCGGCTGGGCCGGTTGGTGGCGCCAGGTAGGCTGCGGGTAAGTGGCCCAGGTAGGTTTCCTCTCTCTCCTGTTTTATTGTTCTGTTTGTTTTATTTTTATTTAATCTTTTGCCACTGTTTTGAATTTAAAATAATTCAAACAATGCCAAAAGCTCCTCTGAATATTTTTATTTTGCTATATGGACTTTTCCAAAAGCTCATAAAATATTTCAGGGGTATTTGAAATTATATTCTAGTTATATGAATATAATTCAAATTCAAATAGCTAATGATTTAAATTCAAAGTCCCAAAAATAAATCCTTAAAAATGTTCAATATTTTGGTTGGGACCAGAACCCTTACCAAAATTATCAAACATTTAAGAAGAGCATTTTGGAGCAATGAATGAGATTTTTAGGGTTTTTGCCCTTCTTTTATTTAAGTTTTTGAGGCTTCCAAAATTCCTCAGTTCAGGTTTCAAAAATTTAAACATGATGCTCAGATGGAAGCAGGCATAGGACAGGCCAGAACTAGGGATGTGACACAAACTCAATTCCATATTTTTTTGTAGTTTTCTTTTATAAACTAAACTAGTGTTAAACAAGAAACAAAAAGATTCGATTGCAAGATCTGAAGATATACCTTCAAGTGCTAACCTCCCCGGCAACGGCGCCAGAAAAGAGCTTGATGTCTACTACACAACCTTCTTCTTGTAGACATTGTTGGGCCTCCAAGTGCAGAGGTTTGTAGGACAGTAGAAAATTTCCCTCAAGTGGATGACCTAAGGTTTATCAATCCGTAGGAGGCGTAGGATGAAGATGGTCTCTCTCAAGCAACCCTGCAACCAAATAACAAAGAGTCTCTTGTGTCCCCAACACACCCAATACAATGGTAAATTGTATAGGTGCACTAGTTCGGCGAAGAGATGGTGATACAAGTGGTATATGGATAGTAGATAAAGGTATTTGTAATCTGAAAATATAAAAACAGCAAGGCAACTAATGATAAAAGTGAGCACAAATGGTATTGCAATGCTAGGAAACAAGGTCTAGGGTTCATACTTTCACTAGTGCAAGTTCTCTCAACAATAATAACATAATTGGATCACATAACTATCCCTCAACATGCAATAAAGAGTCATTACAAAGTCACTAATAGCGGAGAACAAACGAAGAGATTATGGTAGGGTACGAAACCACCTCAAAGTTATCCTTTCTGATCGATCTATCATAGAGTTCGTACTAGAATAACACCTTAAGACACAAATCAACGAAAACCCTAATGTCACCTAGATACTCCAATGTCACCTCAAGTATCCGTGGGTATGATTATATGATATGCATCACACAATCTCAGATTCATCTATTCAACCAACACAAAGAACTTTAAAGAGTGCCCCAAAGTTTCTACCGGATAGTCAAGACGAAAATGTGTGCCAACCCCTATGCATAAGTTCATGGGCGGAACCCGCAAGTTGATCACCAAAACATACATCAAGTGGATCAATAGAATACCCCATTGTCACCACGGGTATCCCACGCAAGACATACATCAAGTGTTCTCAAATCCTTAAAGACTCAATCCGATAAGATAACTTCAAAGGGAAAACTCAATTCATCACAAGAGAGTGGAGGGGGAGAAACATCATAGGATCCAAATATAACAGCAAAGCTCGCAATACATCAAGATCGTATCACCTCAAGAACACGAGAGAGAGAGAGAGATCAAACACATAGCTACTGGTACATACCCTCAGCCCCGAGGGAGAACTACTCCCTCCTCATCATGGAGAGCGCCGGGATGATGAAGATGGTCACCGGAGAGGGATTCCCCCTCCGGAAGGGTGCCGGAACGGGTCTAGATTGGCTTTTGGTGGCTACGGAGGCTTCTACTGGCAGAACTCTCGATCTATTGTGCTCCTCGAAGTTTTTAGGGTATATGGGTATATATAGGAGGAAGAAGTACGTCGGTGGATCTCCGGGCTGTCCACGAGGCAGGGGGGCACGCCCAGCGGGGGTGGGCGCACCCCCCACCCTCGTGGGCAGCCCAGGACTCTCCTGGTCCATCTCCGATACTCCGTGGGCTTCTTCTAGTACAAAAAAAAAGTTTCATGAAGTTTCAGGTCAATTGAACTCCATTTCCTTTTCCTTTTCTGTGATACTCTAAAACAAGGAAAAAACAGAAACTGGCACTGGGCTCTAGGTTAATAGGTTAGTCCCACAAATAATATAAAAGTGCATAATAAAGCCCATAAACATCCAAAATAGATAATATAATAGCATGGAACAATAAAAAATTATAGACATGTTGGAGACGTATCAGTTATGCCAAGGTATTTCTGTGAAATAACCGTAGCAGCCATATTTGTCGAGAAAACAATACGGATGATTAGTTTGGATATTTTTTACTGGTAACTGAGCTATATGGCAATGATTACTTATGATATATATATAAAAGCCATCCGCCCGGCTATTTGACATGCTCGGGGTTGGAGGCGGAGGAACATGCATAGTACACGCTCAAGAAATAGGGAGTGCAATCTACAAAAAGTTATTTTGGACCTCCTGTCGCATGTCTGGGCCGCCAGTCCTCGGTGGGGGGAATCCTTGATGGAAGTAGCCCCTTGGGTGGGTGTATGGATCCGGACTCCGTCAGAGCCAGTTTCAGATGTTTATCCTATTCGTCACCTATTTTTAAAGGATAGCAAAGGAAGAAAATAATAAGTAATAAAAGAAAGTTACTAGAGTGCTTGCAGGCTTGTCCGTATTGTGCTTCCACCAATGCCCATGGTATCTCGAGTGCGTAATGATGTATGCGCGGTACAAATTTTGTAGGTGTGTGGAGTGGGCGGCGGAAGCCGGGTTGCTATTTCCGTTCTAGGAGTACATGATCCTCGGGTGGAGATTGCTTCTGACCCCCGGTGTTTCGTTGGTAAACCTTTCCGTCATCCCTGTCGCTTGGCGGCCTCCTCCCCCTATGTTCGGCGTTGAGCTTGCCGACCTGTTTAAAGACCTAGCAGTTTCTGTTGGTTTGATTAGCTGGTTTATCGGGGTGGCCATGAATCTGGCATGGTCGGCCCAATATCCTGTCCAGGTTGGATGGTTCTTCTCGATTCGCCTTGAATGGCTTCTTCCACTGACCGGGCTTGGGGTTGCTGCATCCGGCGTTGACCGTCGTGTCGCCTGATCTTTCATTGTCCTTGCGACTGTTGTTTTTGCTTCCTCGTGGCTTGTCGTTGCCCTCTCGGATTTCGGAGGTGCCCTGGTTGCTGGCACTATTTCTTCTACGAGCGAGCCAGCTGTCTTCTCCCGCGCAAAAGCGGGTCATCAGAGCAGTGAGGGCTGCCATGGTTTTATGTCCTTCTTGGCCGAGGTGGCTTGCAAGCCATTCGTCCCGGACGCCATGTCTGAAAGCCACAAGGGCTTCCACGTCCGGATTGTCGACGATTTGGTTCTTTTTGACTAAGAACCGAGTCCAGAGCTCCCTACCTGATTATCCGGGCTATTGGACAATTTGACTTGGGTCATCGGCATCCGGTGGCCGGACATATGTTCCTTGGAAGTTATCGAGAAAGGCCTCTTCCAAGTCCTCCCAGCTGCCTATGGAATTTTCAGGCAGGCCGTTTAACCAGTACCGAGCTGGCCCTTTTAGTTTTAGTGGGAGGTATTTAATGGCATGGAGGTCGTCCCCACGGGCCATATGGATGTGGAGGATGAAATCTTCTATCCACACCGCGGGATCGGTTGCCCCGTTGTATGATTCAATATTGACGGGTTTGAATCCTTCGAGGAATTCATGATCCATTACTTCATCAGTCAAGCAAAGCGGGTGTGCGGCGCCTCTATGCTGGGCCACATTGCGACGTAACTCTGAAGGAGTCCCCTTGCGGTTTTAGGTTCGGGCATGGCGAGGTTTGACACGTCCGAATAGGTAGCCATCGTCGCGTGTCAAAGCATGCTTTAGCGATCCGTAGATCGGTTTTGCGTGTCCTGCTCTATTGTCCAAGTCTCTCTACAGGTCGTCTGGGTAATCGTGACCTGCGTTGTTCCTGCCTTTACGGTGAGGTTGGGCGGTCTGGTGTTAGGCTTGAGTTGCCTCTTTATTCGGACAGAGTTGCCGGTGACCTGCCGCATTGTGTGACGATGGTATGGGCTACAACGCCCCTTCATCGGACTGGTATAGCAATTTGTGCTTTGGGTAGCCTTTGGCTAGGCTACTAAGGTCGTATTCTTCGGCGACCAGGACTTCGGTCCATCTGTCGTTGAGTATGTCTTGGTCAGCTTGAAGCTGCTCCTGCATCTTTTTCAGGCTCCTTGCTGTAGCTATCAGCCTACGCTTGAAGCGCTCCACTTCGAGGGGCTCTTCGGGTACGATGAAGTCATCATCACTGAGGCTTACCTCATCTTCGGAGAGCGGAAGGTAGTTGTCTTCCTCCGAACCGTCGCTGGGCAGGGCCTATTCATCGGGGCTGGCTTGCCCGTTTTCCTGTTCCTCCTGCTCGGATGTTGTTCCCACAGGGTCTTCATTGCTTTTGGCGCTGTCTGGAGTACTATTTTCTCCCGTGCCATTGTTGCTGCGGCATGACTTGGGGCGGTGTTTGGGGCGCCGAAACTTAGACTGTGACTCAGGAGTTTTAACTGGATCTCCCTTGTCTTTGCCGCGAGGCTTTTTAAGTGTATCGATCATGTACACGTCATGTGAAGGGGTGGCCGTCCCGCGCCGGATGACTGGCGGGTGTTGGCCTTGCTCCTTATCGGCATCGTCGTCTATACCGTCAATGTCTGCGGAGCCAGGAGCGGGCATGTCGGTTAAGTCCTTGACAGTGGCTATGAAGTGGGTGGCGGGTGGGAAGCAAAATTCTCCGTCGTCAGCCCCTAGTTCAAGCCGGACATAGTTCGGCTATGAGTCTCCCGTGAATGACAGGTTCTTTAAAGAGTTTAGCACATCGCCCAAAGGTGAGTGCTGAAAAATGTCTATGGCGCTGAATTCGAAGATCGATAACCGATCTAGCTCGGTGTCCGCAAGCGTACATGGTCCGGAGACGAGTTCGGAGTTCCGTTGGTGCAAATATTGCAGGGTGTCGAGTTTGCGTGCGACTCTAGCGCCGCGGACTCCATGGCCTCGAATGGCACGACCTGCTCTGGTTCTAAGGCCATTACAACAACAGGAGCCATCTCCTGAATCTGGTCCGATGACAAATTTAAGCCATGTTCATCGGGGCGAGGGGGAGCGATCGCTGCAGTCTCAAATCCACTGAAGATGAAGTCTCCATGGATATCTGCGACGTAGTTCAAGCTTCCAAATCTGACCTGGTAGCCAGGGGTGTAGCTATCGATCTGCTCCAGATGGCCAAGCGAGTTGGCCCGCAGTATGAAGTCGCCGAACACGAAAATCTGCCTGGGGAGGAAGGTTTCTCCTTGGACAGCGTCATTACAGACTATTGAAGGGGCCATCGAACCTTTCATCGACGGCACAGTGGAACTCTTAATGAAAGCACCAATGTCGGTGTCAAAACCGGCGGATCTCGTGTAGGGGGTCCCGAACTGTGCGTCTAGGATCGATGGTAACAGGAGATGGGGGACACGATGTTTACCCAGGTTCGGGCCCTCTCTATGGAGGTAATACCCTACATCCTGCTTGATTGATCTTGATGAATATGAGTGTTACAATAGTTGATCTACCACGAGATCATAATGGCTAAACCCTAGAAGCCTAGCCTGTATGACTATAGTAATGAATATATCCTTTCCGGACTAACCCCTCCGGTTTATATAGACACCGAGGGGGGGGGGATCTAGGGTTACATAGAGCCGGTTACATAAGAAGGAATCTTCATGGTCGGTCACCAAGCTTGCCTCCCACGCCAAGTAGAGTCCAATCCGGACACCGGTACAATCTTCGGCCTTCATGTCTTCATAGCCCATCAGTCCGGCCCATGGATAACAGGCCGGACGCCCGAGGACCCCTTAGTCCAGGACTCCCTCAGTAGCCCCTAAACCTGGCTTCAATGACGAGGAGTCTGGCGCGTAGATTGTCTTCAGCATTGCAAGGCGGGTTCCCCTTTTCGAACTCCTAGTTGATCTTCAAATGATGATTGTATCCGGTCTGGTATACATAACCGCAGAGGACATAATATTTTACAAGTTCAACCCATCGACCACTTTTTGGTAATATGGCACCACGCCTGCCTGGCCACTACTTGTGAACCGTTTTAGCCGGCCCGTCGCCCCACGTCCCAAGACGTGGCTTTATTGGCGCGTCTTATCCAAGCGGAGATCGTGCCTCCCTTTTTAAGGGATTCCTGTCAACCCGGACGTGGGTAACCCAACCGTCGCTTGGGTACAACTCCTTGGAAACAAGCAAGTTTTTGAGGCCCAAGGGGAGTTGTTTGATATCTGCGGCCTTTATATAGGGGTATAGACCCGCCTTTTTCTTCCACGCTTGCCTCTTGCTCGACCCCTGCAACCCCGAGTTCCAACACCCGGGTTTTGGTCGCTATAAACCCCAATCATGTCCGGATGCAACCGTCAAGGCCGGTGGATAGTTTCTTCTGTCACCGAGGAAGATATCGCAAAGCTTCAGGCGGTGAGGTACCTGACCGCAGAAATCCATCACCGGCTTCCTGCCGAGGGGCAGGTTATTCCCACCCCCAGATCTGGCGAGAGGGTCGTCTTTGTGTCCCACTTCCTCCGAGGGTTAGGGTTTGCACTTAACCCCTTCGTCCGAGGGCTCATGTTCTATTACCGGCTATATTTTCACGATCTGGCCCCGGACTTTATTCTTCTTATCTCGGTGTTTATTGTCATGTGCGAAGCCTTCCTCCAAACTACTCCGCACTTCGGCTTGTGGCTCAAGACCTTCGATGTGAAGCCGCAAGTGGTAGAGGGGGAGCAGGTCGAGTGCGGCAGCGCTGCAGTGAGCAAGCTTGCTAGCGCCGTTTGGCTGAAAGGATCCTTCGCTAAATCTTCCGATCTGTGGCAGCAGGGGTGATTCTATATTAGCGAGCCCCGTAGCTCCAAGTGGGCAACTGCGCCCGCGTTTCGATCCAGCCCCCCACTCATCTTGTATCATGGATTAACAAGGGGCTAGATTGGGGATCAACGAATGATGTGCGAACTCTGCAGAGTCGCATCCGAAGCCTCATTGAGTGGGACATTGACATAGCCAACGTCGTTCAAGTAATGCTAGTTCGTGGGACCCTGCCGTGCCAGCGACGCCCTCTCCACCTATGGGAGTTCAATCCAGAGGGGTCGTGAACTCTTCAGCACTTCTTCGGCACTACACACGAGCGAATGTGGAGATTATTCTTTGGGAAATGAAGGCAATGGCTGGATACCACCGAAGATGTCGGCCTAGACTGTAACCATCCGGATACCCCGGTAAGTACCCGTTTACAAAATACCTTGTAGACAGATACCCAGTGGCAAGATACCAATAGTATCATCCTTTTTCAGTGCTGGATAAAGAAGGTGGAACTGATTAGGTGTCCGTCTCCCCTTCCCAAAGACTCAACTACTCCTATGTTAACAAGGATGTTGGCCTCATCACCATACCAGGCACCGTCAGGGGAGGGCGAGAAGGCCCAAGATGACCTTGGTTCCAGAGGCAAGTCGGACACTGAGTCCGGAGAAATCGACCTTTCCTCACCCGAAGATGGAGGCGAAAAAGGACCCAGTATCCCTTCTCCAAGCAGGAGAAAAAGGGTCACCTCCGAACATTGGGAGGGGCGGTCTTCCAAGAAGGGCAAGATGCCACCGTCGAGCGCCCTAGGTTTGGAAAGTGATGCCGTTAAACAGCTCCAACAAGGGGACAAGCCCTCGGCCAAACCATAAGAGAATCCCGAGTACTTTGATAGTGTCCTGCTCCGTTGCTGTTACCAAAGATATACGTAACGCATTCATGCATTTTTACAGGTCGGCATAGAGTTTTTCTGGGTGATCCTCTTCTTCGGGGAGTCTCTTCCCAGAGATGATGGAGAGCGAGACGCCTCCTCCAACCTCCTCACCCAACAAGGCGGATGAATCTGAAGTGTCATCATGGAGGGTCCCTTTTGACCAACAAGTTACCAAGGGACAGAAGAGGTGGTACCTGAAGGTGGAGCACCGACCATCCGAGATTTCGGGGCTGATGATAACAAAGGTCCCGGACTGACTGGTTCGCAGCCGACAGTGATTCTGGAGATGGGTGAACATATTCCTTCAAAGGATGATTGTGCTCCTGGAGCAGCTTCGGGAAACCCGGAGACTCCGGATATATCGCGGGACATGTTGCGGAAAGCATCTGTCTCGGGGGAACAACGTACCTTGATGGGTATAGTGATCGAGAAGATTTCGTTCACAAAGAGTGGATTAAATGAAGCCTTCATGAGCCTAGTGAAGGGTTTCGAGGTTTGTGACATAATGTTTTCAGCTATGTTTCATTTGCAAAGATGCGCCAGTGTATAGGTTGTAGCCCCTGATACTCGGGTTGGCTTCCACTGGGAAGTAAACGGAGGATCGAAAAGTATCGTTTGAGGACTAACCTGATGAACTTTGAACACAGGCTGCATCCCCCTTGGCCACTTCCCGGACTATGGAGATTGCCGATTTGCAGCGGAAGCTTGATGTGGCAGGGGATGATCTTGCTTTAATCAATATGCGTCTGGACAAGTCACAAGGTATGTATTCGAGGTAATCCTCATACATTTTCGTGGTATAAGCATGATGCTGAGATTTGGCTGCAGATGGTGCTGCCGCCGTTGAAGTTCTTCGAGAGGAGCTGGCCCAGGCCAAGGAGCAGGCCCCGCGTTGCAATGCTGTTGCCGAAAAGGCATCAGCTGAATTAAAAGCCGAACAAGCTGCACGGAGCCAATATGAGGAGAAGATATCCACGATGACGCTCGAACTGGAGAATGCTACCGGCCGCTGTGAATTTCTGGAGAAGGAGAGTAAAGCCTTAATGGCTGGAAAGCCCTTTCTGCTTCGGAATGCAGAGCAGCCCATGAGGAGGTTCGACAGGCGAGGGAGATTGCGGCTGGAAAGCCCTTTGTGCTGCAAACTAAGTTCGGTGACCCGAACTATGCCCAGCTTAACCAGGTATGGAGTTCTCCGGATGAGTTCTTGGACTTGCCGAAGAGTTCTGCCGATGTGGCGCAGTATTAACAAGCGCGAGATGGATATGCAACGGAGAATATTTTTTGGTCGCAGTTTGGCACATCAAAGCGCCCTCTGTTGCTCAATGAACAGATGTCCCAATGGGCCGAACTTCATAGGATATCTGGCGCTGCCATGAAGGATGTCGTAATCCGGTTGTGGCCAATCGAGCCTGTTCCGAATAGCTATTTCAGTTTGGTGCAAAGGCTTGTTGACATTGTGAAGTGGTCCATGTGCCGTGTATCGACGCTGTGAAGCGGTCCACATGCATTGAGGGTGCACGGATGGCTTTTGCCCGAGTCAAGACGTTCTGGGGGAAGATGAAGGCCATCGATGTTGCGATGAAGGGTCCACCGAAAGGGAAGGACCGTCCGGAACCGGAGCATTATTTTGATGACATCCTAGGGGCCGCCCGCTTTATATAGGGTCAGTGCTCAAAAGACATAATGTTTTAGTGAGGTGTATGAAAATTGTAAAAGAAAATTTTATAGTTAATCTATTTATGTTTTGCTTGAAAGCCTGAATTCCTCCCGTGCGGCTGTTTTGATATAATCTGAAAGTTTTCCAGTCGTCGGCTTCAGCCCCCTCATAGGAAGTACGGGGGTGTTCAGAAAAGCGTTTAATCACTCTTTATCCAACATCTTGGTCCATAAAGGAGGTGATAATGCGGCGAACCAGGCAATCGTACTATAAGGCGTTAACACTTTCACTTAGCCATAGGAGTTTTATGGTGGGTCTACGACATAGCCCCTGGTATGTATGTGGCATATGGTGCCTTACATATTTGATCTGAAAAAGATCCCTCGTGTGACATGGAGAATCGCTAAAGATTCCAATAAGTCGTCAAGTGGTTGACCAGCTCACGCTGCATCATGAAAGTCAGTTTTCGGCTTTCTCTACTAAGGTGATCGTCCTGTTTAGACCAGGGTGCAATCGCAGTAGTTCTCCCTTTACTACCCTAGCCGATAGAGCGGAACATAGGGTAGCAAGCACAGGAGCCGGGAAACCCAACTATTGACCCAAGACAATGATTCAGAGCTGATGCATATAAGGCCAAACTTGCGATGCCGAAGTATGCTATAGAGTTGTTTGGACTTTTACTGGCAACTCAATTGTTTCCACACCGAGCCCCTGGCAGGTTATGCCGGTATTTCTGTGAAATAACCGTAGGAGCCATATTTGTCGGGAAAACAATACAGATGATTAGTTGGGATATTGTTTACTGGTAACTAAGCGATATGCCAATGATTACTTATGATATATATATATAGAGAGAGAGAGAGTAGCACTATTCTAATCCCAGGATTAGAATAATTATTTGGATCACGAGGCGCCCCATATAGGTGCGACGAGGTCCTCCCGAACCTCCCCGCTCCACGCATCTGCCGCACTCTGTCCCGCAACCACCGCAACATGCCTCCCCGGACACCCCCGCTGCCGCGCCCACTACCCGAATCCTCCCGCCACCGTGACCTCTCCCCGGATCCCCCCGGTGGCCCTCTGCCCCCAACTTCGGTCCGACTTCTTCCGCCACCTCCCACTCCTCCAGCCGGAGATCCCCGTGCCTCATCCCCAACCCCGACACGGCTTCTTCCCGACCACCACGGACATCTCCACGTCCATCCCACCCTACCTACCATGGACGACACCTAGGATCCCGTTGGTTCGTTCCCACACGCCACCGGTCGCCGAGATCTCGCCGCTTTTCCTGAGTAGACCGAGGGATGCCGGACGCCGAGATCTCGCCACTTTACCTGAGTAGACCGAGGGACACCGGAATCTGGCAACTTGTCCCGAAGCGCCGCCCCCTGCTGTCCGATGTGAGTTGTGGCCCAACTGTCGTGCACCGCTGCGTGCATCTCGTCGGTGTTGTGCGCCACAGAGATCCCACCTGACACTTGCACCCTCCGCTTCCCTAAAACTAGCTTACAGGATGTGGGAGGAGGTGGTGGACGCGTGAACACTAATATGTTGAAGTTCGAGCTGTGAAAAAGTGGTAGGTCGAGTGCTTACTCCTCCGCCCGCGGGGATGCTAGCCACCGCATCACAGAGCAATGGCCTCCCTGACCTGCGGCTTTCATCCACCACCGTGTGGGCTTGCTGCGCTGCTGTACACTGGTTCGTGAGGATCCTACCCGCCCTCATGCCTCTCCTCATCTTCTGACGACGCACAAGGTCTATGGCTAAAACAGGGTGAGCTGCTACTGCCATACTACTACTAATGCGACTGAAATTCAGTAAAAAATAGAGATAGAAAGTTTAGAGATCCACCTACTAAATATTAGCATGCAATACAAACTTAACTTCTATCAGACAACAAAAAAAGTGTCGGCCTGTCTAAGTGGCAGTGGATCCTTTGCTCACAGAATCTAAAGGGAGCCCTTCCTCTTATATCGAGCAATTCACTTGCTCTCAGTATTTTGTATCCTATATTTTGGGACCTCAGGACACATTGTAATTTCCATTATTCACTGATGCACTGCTAGTAGAAGCACAAAAAATGTATTGTAGAAGTCATTTATTATTGCCCCAAAAGTTCATATATTACTACCATGTATGTATTTTGACATTTCAAAACACAAGTAGTAGAATTTGTGAAGAAAATAGTATAGAAGTTCATGTATAAAAATTAATGAACCTCTTAACGCTGATGTGACGCGACTCGCACCCACAATTCCATCGCACTACGTCCAAGTGCCTCCACCAGCGTAATGTGTGCATGCGTGTACTAGCGCATAGTGTTGTGTGTACTACGAATTCGTCTTGTACATCGTGTGTCTATTCTCATGTGTACTTTTTTGTTTTTCAAAAGCATGTGAAGTTCACATTTCAGAAAATTCTAAGTTTGGAGGTATAACATATAGAAGAATTTCATCCAAAGAAAGAGCTGCCAAGGCCATCTCACTGAGAACAAAAAAATGCATAAAAAGTGTCATACAAAAAATAAAATAATTCACAAAAGATACAACATATTAAGTCCTTAGAAAGTAGAAAATTCTTAATTTTTTTAGTAACTTTATTTGTTTCTTAAAAAAGGGGGCTTTTCTAAGAAGTTTAGATTTAGAAAACAAAGCGGTTCAAAAAGGCGAAGATGTTTAAATAAAAAAAAGAGGTTCCATGTTTACAAGAAAAACATAACTTTCTCGTTTTCACAAATAGGTCAAAAAACCAAGAGTTTGAAAAAGTATATAGAAAATAGATTTTCCCTAATTCCCTATCGTTTATAGAAAAAGTTGACTGAAGTTCAAATCTAATAAAAAGATAGTTTTTAAAAGAATTGTTATCAAAGGGTCATCCATAAAAAATATTAACTCTAGAACTTCAAATTCAATAAACCCCACAGTTCAAGAATAATATAAAAAGCAAAAAAAGATACACCCAGATGTTTGTATAGATTTTTTTCGTTACCAAAGTGAATTAGAGAGAAATTCAAATTGACAACAGATGGAAGTTCACGTATTGAATGGTGTGTGTTTCGTATGAGAAAATAGGAGTAAAAATGCGAAGTCCAAAAATTTTGTTGTTAGAAGTTCAAGTGCACAGACCGAGAAAGTTCGAAAAGTTTCTCATGTTCAACAAGTTTCCACTACGGAAGCTCAAATTAAAATAACAAAAAACTAGAAAATGGATATCCCATTTCTAAAAGAAACCTAGAAGTTCAAATTAAAGTAATGGAGTGGTTCAATGTTTATTAAAAACTCGGATTCTAACCACTAATAGAAAATAAAACCAACGTGAGGTTCAAATTAAAATAACATGGAAGCTTGGATTTTATTAAAACCTAAGATTTACATGTTCGAAAAACAAAAAATAAAACCAATGCCATTTTGGCATTTTTAAAACCAACTCGTAAAAATGAAAAAACATTTCTTTCTAGAAGTTCAAGTGCTCGAGGAGGGGAAGTTGGAAATTGCTACCCACTTTATGCACACATAATTCCCTCTCCCGTTTGTGTATAAGTTTTAACAAATAAATCAAAATTTAAAAAAATGTGGAGGGGGTCCAATAATTATTACAAAACTAGGATATTTTGATGGTAAAAGAAATAAACCAAGAAGTCCAAATTACAAAATAGAGAAGTCCGATATTTATGAAGAAACTCAGATTGTCCTTGTTAGTAAAGAATAAAAATGACGAAGTTCAAATTAAAATAGAGGAGTAGTTCGATGTATACGAGAAACTCAAATTATTACCGTCTCTAAGAAAAATAAAATGGTGAAGTGCAATTTACAAAAAAATGTTTGATGTTTATTTAAAAACATATTTCCTTTCTAAGAATGTGACTAAGAAGTTGAAATTGAAATAACACAGAAGTTCGAAGTATATAAAAAAACTCAGATTTATTGCAAGAAATTCACGTGCATCTCCGTGCACGGTTTGGAATTTATATTGCAGGACGACCGACCTCCAATTGCGTGTAATTCGACGTATAAAAAAATGCGACATAAGTTCATAGTGAAACAACGAGAAGTTCAAGTTTGTTGAAAGAAGTTCAAGTGCTCTGTCCGGAGAAGTTCAAAAATTCTTGCGAGAGAGGTTCACCTTGTATTTCCATGTTCGATTTTTTCCATAGAAAAATCCAATACAATTCTTTACTCAAAATATAAAAAGGTGAAGTTCAAATTGAAATAACACAAAAGTTTAGAGTTTATTAAAACATAGGATTTACCAGTTCAAAAAATAAAAAACACAATGCCATTTTTTGCACTTTTAAAAACAACTCATAAACGAAAAAAATGGTTGCTAGAAGTTCAATTGCTCAACGAGGAAAAGTTCAAAAAATTCTTGTGAGAGAGGTTCACCGCGTATTTAGATGTCCAAAATACATAAAAAACATGTTGTTTTTTGTGTTTTAAAATAATTCTCTCAAACCATAGAGAAGTTCAAAGTGATAACAGCCGGAAGTTCAGTACTACATGATGTGTATTTCATATAAGAAAATTACAGTAAAGTGAAACAGAGTGAAGTTCAAATAGACATGCCCCAGTAGTTCAACTACTTCACGCAGTGCAAAAAACAATTCGTCAAAAACAGAGTGAGGTTCAAAAAAACATGCCCGAGAAGTTCAACAATTTCACGTGGTGCAAAAAGCAACAGGTCAAAAAACATCACATCAAAAACAGAGTGAAGTTCAAACAAAGATGCCCCAGAAGTTCAACTAATTCACCCAGTGCATTTTCGTTCGCGATGAACGCATAAATCATGATCTCGCCATTTTCTAATTTACCTCAAAACGACAGGAATATCATTTGTGTAAGTTCAAGTCCTCGGTCAGAGAAAGTTAAATAAATTATTGTGAGAGACGTTTGTACAAAAGGAATATTATTTGTGTAACACTAACGAATAGATGAGAAAATTACAAACAAAAATACGCCACAGAAGTTCAACGTGAAAACAGCAGGAAGTTTAACTACTACACTGAATGAATTTTAGATGAAAAACTTTTAAAATCGTCGCGAGTATGAAAAGATGATCAACACGAGAAACTTGCGTGTTTACAACAGCTTTCCATCGGTATATCACATGCTCAATTCCGGTGAATGGATGGAGAGCTACTTGCAGTGGATGGAGATCTACGAGAAAAAAAACATGTGAAAAACAGAGTGAAGTTCAAGCACACACGCTGAGAAGTTAAAGTTCTTCACGTGGTGCATATTTGAAGAATCTGTTTCGCGATAAAGGCAGAATGCACGATCTCGCCGTTTTCAAAATTACTTGAAAATGGCCAGGATTCAGAGAAAACCATCAACATGAAAAGGTTTAGAATTTTTCGTAGCTTTTCAGCAGTATATTATTTGCCCCATTCCGATAAAGTTTGTAGAAATTATGAAAAAATACAGTTTTAGCCATTTTCAAAACTGACATAAAACCGTAATGAATTTGGAGAAACGATATATACAAAAAAGTTTCGCATTTCTTCAAGCTTTCCAACGCCATATCATTTGCTGCATTTGTACATATGGTTAAAAACTTTCCTCGAAAATACGAACTCGGTAGAACTTGTACCGTTTTCTAAATTACTTTTAAACCGTTCAAAATTAGAAAAAACTTTTAACATGAAAAAGTAGCGCATTTTCATAAGATTTCCAACGCCATATTATTTGGCTCAATTGGATTAGCCGTTTAGAAATGGCATCGAAAATACAAACTCGGGTGTTCAGTTTGCGAAATTCTATAATTTTCCGAATTACTCTTTAACCGTAGGGAACTAGAGAAAACTTTCAACATGTGGAAGGAGCGGTTTTGCAGCAGTTTTTCAGTGCCATATTATTTGCCTCATTCCGATAAACGGTTTAAAAATGCGATCGAAAATACGATTCACGTGTTTTGTATGAAGAAAAAAGGTTTTCAAAACTGCTCTTAAACCGCTCACATTTTGCCAAAAATTTAACTTGGGTCATGATACTGATGTCAATAGCTATCCAACGGTATATCACAAGCCCCATTTGGACACCTTTTAGCTGAAGTTCAACCTAGTACTCGGGGAAGGTCAGACGCGTTACTCAGGAAGTTCATGTTGTGATCAGAATATTATTCTGATCCCGTGATCAGAATAGTATTTATACAGAATAGTGTTTATATATATATATATATATATATATATATATATATAGTGTTACTATTCATCACCCAGGGTGCAGAATAAGTTATTCTTCACCCGACGTAATCTTACAATCATTTCATAATTAAATTACGTTTGGAATTTAAATAGTTACATTCCTATTGATTCACTACGTAAAATTTGACATAAGAAAATAAAAATATAGGTCATAAGACAAGAAAATTTGCAGTTTATGTGTATTTTAGACTATGTTTTTACGCGTGTAATCTTACATAACATAAAATATTTTTTACGGCGATTATATATTTTCTTACGGTGTCTTTTTGCGTCGGAAATAAGACAAAACTTACGGAACGTAAAATTATGGTGCATTGTTGGTAAAATAGAAGGGGGTGAAGAATAACTATTCCTCACCCAGGGTGACGAATAGCGCGACCCTATATATATATATATATATATAAGCCATCCGCCCGGCTATTTGACATGCTCGGCGTTGGAGGCGGAGGAACATGCATAGTACAGGCTCAAGAAATAGGGAGTGCGGTCTACAAAAAGTTATTTTGGACCTGCTGTCGCACGTCTGCGCCGCCAGTCCTCAGTGGGGGGAATCCTTGATGGAAGTAGCCCCTTGGGTGGGTGTACGGATCCGGACTCCGATAGAGCCAGTTTCAGATGTTTATCCTGTTCGTCAGCTGTTTTTAAAGGATAGCGAAGGAAGAAAATAATAAGTAATAAAAGAAAGTTACTAGAGTGCTTGCAGGATTGTCCGTATTGTGCTTCTGCCAATGCGTAATGATGTATGCGCGGTACAAATTTTGTAGGTGTGTGGAGTGGGCAGCGGAAGCCAGCTTGCTATTTCCGTTCTAGGAGTAGATGATCCTCGGGTGGAGATTGCTTCTGACCCCCGGTGTTTCATTGGTGAACCTTTCCGTCATCCCTGTCGCTTGGCGGCCTCCTCCCCCTATGTTCGGCGTTGAGTTTGCCGGCCTGTTTAAAGACCCAGCAATTTCTGTTGGTATGATTAGCTGGTTTATCGGGGTGGCCATGAATCTAGCATGGTTGGCTCAATATCCTGTCCTGGTTGGATGGTTCGTCTCGATTCGCCTTGAGCCTTGAATGTCTTCTTCCGCTGACCGGGCTTGGGATTGCTGAATCCGGCGTTGACCGCCGTGTCGCCTGATCTTTCATTGTCCTTGCGACTTTTGTTTTTGCTTCCTCGTGGCTTGCCGTTGCCGTCTCGGATTTTGGAGGTGCCCGGGTTGCTGGCGCTATTGCTTCTACGAGCGAGCTAGCTGTCTTCCCCCATGCAAAAGCGGTTCATCAGAGCAGTGAGGGATGTCATGGATTTAGGTCCTTCTTGGCCAAGGTGGCATGCAAGCCATTCGTCCCGGACACCATGTTTGAAAGCCGCAAGGGCTTCCATGCCCGGACAGTCGACGATTTGGTTCTTTTTGACTAAGGACCGAGTCCAGAGCTCCCTGGCTGATTCTCCAGGCCGTTGGACAATTTTACTTAGGTCATCGGCATCTAGTGGCCGGACATATGTTCCTTGGAAGTTATCGAGGAGGGCCTCTTCCAAGTCCTCCCAGCTGCCTATGGAATTTTCAGGCAGGCTGTTTAACCAGTACCGAGCTGACCCTTTTAGTTTTAGTGGGAGGTATTTAATGGCATGGAGGTCATCCCCACGGGCCATATGGATGTGGAGGATGAAATCTTCTATCACTACAAAAAAATACAGTTTCGTGATGATACGTGTTTGTCATAGTAGGTCGCTTTTTTTGTCATGCATGTACATCCATGATGATTTTATGACAGAATCAAGATAGTCATACCTGTACTGTCATAGAAGTGTTCCATGACATAACCAAAATTATCATCACGGAAGTGTGCACTTCCATGACGATAAATCGCGTGTCACAGAAGTGCTTTCGTCAAGGGTGACCGACACGTGGCATCCACCGTAACGGAACACCGTTAAGCTATTGTGTCGCGTTTTGGACCCGATAACCCGTTAACAGCCCCAACCAATGGGGATTTTCCACTTGTAAAATCATCATTGGCTGGAGGAAACACGTGGCGGCTCATCGTTGGGACAGATGTCATCCACTCATTGGACAGAAGGCGCCTATGATACGTCGACACATGGCATGGCCCAACAGAGGCCCATTCCTGTGAAAAGGCCAGCCCGTTTGACTTGGTCAAAAGGTAGCGGGCCGGCCCATGGAAATCCTGTTAACGGCATGTTCGCATATAGCCCATTTACAACCTGCTAACCCAAGGCCTGTTACGCCCTATCCGAATTAGGCTCAGTAGCGTCATCTGGGCCATCCAATTTGATTCCAGCCCATTTTCACTTCTGGCCCATGTATGGCCCATGACGTCTTTCGGCCCATATGAGGCCCTATGTAACTCTTGGCCTATTAACGGCCCGTGGTGAAACTAGCCTGTAATGAACAGTGTATCACTTTACACCCATTAACGGCCCGTGGTGAAACTAGCCCGTAACGAACAGTGTATCACTTTATACCCATTAACGGCCCGTTATTCCGTTGGGCCGTTTCCAGCCCATGTTATCTTTCGGCCTTCTCAGAGCCCATTTATTCTTGTGCTCATTTCCAGCATTCGTTTACTTACGGCCCGTTACTGTCATCTTCTGCTTGTGGGCCAAATTCAGCCCGTGGTTACAGTCGGCCCGTTTGTGGTCCGTTAATACATTGGGCCGTTTTCATAGCGTCATCAAATACGGCCCATTAACGATGGCCCATTATGGTCGGCCCATGAACGGACGATTCCAACTCTAGCCTGTTTACGACCATAATGCAGCCTGTTATTGGCCCATGTTTGGCCAATCGATCATACGGCCCGTATAAGGCCCATTGATGATACGGCCCGTAGATGGCCCATTGTTTCTACGGCCCATAGAAGGCTTACTATTTCTATGGCCCGTAGAAGGCCCACTGTTTCTACAGCCCGTAGGAGGCCCAGTGTCACTACAGTAAATATTAGCCCATGGTTATTGTGGCCTAGTTTTAAAAAATAGGTTATTGCAGCCACTAGCAAACCACGGAAAAAGAACTGCACTGACTACAAGCAAACAAATAAACAAGACAACAAGGAAATAAATAAGCAAGTAACTTATGCTAGGCTATCACGGCTATTACACATATTACATCCACTAGGCATCAAAGTTCGCCACCAGTGCAAATATAGGGAACAAAGCAGCATATAAACGCCGCAGCAAAACAAGTCCAGAACTAAAACCACTTCAGAAGAGTTCAAGAAACAATATCCTGGGTACCCATAATGCTGGCAAGATGCTTAGCAAGCTTATTAACTTTCTCTTGTTTGACGCTTAGATCCTCCAGCGCTTGCTATTGCACAAGAAAGTACGCATCTGAATTCTGCAGGGACTTCCTCAGTCCTTCGGCTTCTTGCCGCAACACAGCTGACTGATGCCTTTCAACTTGTAGCTGAGACTGAAGAAGCCGAAGTGATTCAGGCAGCGAGTTCGAAGAGCTTGTGCCAGCGGTACTGGCCAGTAACTCGAACACTACATCAACACAGGACTGTGGGGTTTTCTCACTCTCTATAAGATCATTTTTATCACCTTTCTTGGAGACCAACAGGGTTGTCTCACTATCTTGAACCTTATCTGCATTACTTTCTCTACCATTGCATAGTGGGGTGCTCTTCTCCAATATTCTGTTTGCATACTACAAGAGAAACAAGCAGACACATCACAGGTTTAGCTTGTAGTATACAAAACTCATTTGGTAAACCGGTTCAGTAGTAAGGTGAACATGATAACAACATGAAACAAACATATATCTATGTACTATGGTCACTGTATGGTCCATATCATTCTAGTTTATGTTCCCTAATCAAGACAGAGACATAGTTCAACTCATATATTTTTAAGACACAGCAGCATAGACAGAATATAAGTGTGAGAAACTACACAACATTGGCAGCACTTGTAATGTGCATCACATGAGAACATAACTGTTTATACAACTTAAACTGAAATCAACATAGAGCAAGAAGTTAGAACAGCAATCCAGTTAAAGAAATAGGTTTAAAACATACCTGTTGCGCCATTGGAGTTTCAATTGGATCCTTCAAATTCGAAAGTAGTTGGTATTAATAAATACAGTGATGCAACAGCAAAGGAGTACGGACCATAGCTACGGAATCTGACCTGAGAATAGTTCCTCTTCTGCTTTAAACATGGAGTTTGTGTTAGCTGTGGTGGTCTTCGTGGTTTGGGCACTGCAGTAGCTTTACAAACTGCTCGTGTGGGGGTACTCTATGGTGGACATGGTGCTTTGTCAACTATAAGTGGGTTACTATCCACTGGGGTTGCGGTTAGATGGGTTGTAGCTGGTTCTCTGCCAACGGTGTAAGTGGGCAATCTGGAAGAGTCTCGATTATGTGTGGTGGGGCTAGTTTGTGGGCCAGTACAACCATGGTTCTATCTGCATCGACGGGTAGCACTGTCTTTTGTGAAGAACGGGTTTTTGCTCCCTTAGATACTGCCATCACCCCCTCCAATTCAAATGGCTAATAAACAAGAAAAGAAATTGAACATACAGACATTGTATGATAGACAGATGTGGTAATTCACATATATGTTGTCTAACCAAACAGGACATCATGACACAATTTCACATATATGATGCCTAACTAAACATGATAGCATGACATAGTTTCAGATATATGATGGATAACTTAACAGGATATAATGGCATAATTCAACATATATGATGTCTTTCTAAAATAGGATGGGATGAAATAATTCACATACATGTTGTCTAAGTATACAGGATGGCATGATATAATTGACATAATTGATTCATATACTAAGCAGCTGGCACTCGCATGTATGATCTCTAAACTAAGCAGATAGAATTCAATATTGTGCATATGATGTCTAAACTAAGCAATGCAAGACACCATATGCATCATCTGAGAAATATAAACATTGCAACTTAGAGCATACACCTCAGGTGGGATATAGGACTGGTCATCTGTCTCTGAATCCTCCTCTGACGAGCTCCCTGTAACCATCGAGATATATGCTTCAATAGGTACCATTGCCTGCTATGAAGACCTTGTTTTCACTCCAGATTTTTCCATAACCGGCTCAAATGGCTGATACACATGAAGAGTAGTTCAATATACACAGATTGTTGACAAATGGAATACGTAATGAAAAAAAAGATGGCACGAGATAATTCACATATATGATGCCTGGCTCCATGGCGGTGCATAATTCACATATATGATAACTGGCTGAAAAACATGGCATTGCATAATTCATATATCTGATATAGAAAGAAAACAGAAGGCATTCACACGAAGCATGTCTAATCTAAGCAGATGGCATGGCAATGCAAGACACCATATGCATGATATGAGCAATATAACCCAGCCAAGTTAGAGCATGCACCTCGGGGGGGATACGACTGGTCATCTCTCTCTGAATCCTCCTCTGAGGAGCTATCTGTAACCAACAAGAAATCTGCATCGACAGGTAGCACTGACTGCTCAGAAAACCTTGTTTTCACTCCAGAATTTCCCATGATCGACTCAAATGGCTGATGCACAGGAAGAGTAGATGAATGTATAAACATTGTTGACAAATGGAATACATTATAGAAAAAAATATGGCATGATACAATTCACATATACGATGACTGGTTAAACAGGATGGCATTGCATGATTCACGTATATGATGCCTGGCTAAAGAAGATGGCATTGCATAATTCCCATATACTCCCTCCGTTCCTAAATATTTGTCTTTTTAGAGATTTCAAATGGACTACCACATACGGATGTATATAGACATTTTTAGAGTGTAGATTCACTCATTTTGTTCCGTATGTAGTCACTTGTTGAAATCTCTAAAAAGACAAATATTTACGAATGGTGGGAGTATGATATAGAAACCAAACAGGTGGCATTCACACAAAGCAAATCTAAACTAAGCTGATGACATATAAGATGTATAATGTAAGCAATGCAAGGCGCCATATGCATGATATGACCAACATCAGCATGCCAGGTTAGAGCAAACACCTCAGGTGGTAAACAGGTGTGGTCGGCTCCTTCTGAATCTCCATCTGAACAGTTATCTTCCTCTGGAATACAATTTGGAAATGCAGGAGGGGGGGGGGCACTTCGCCCACCATGGAGCAGCGTCTGCATGACATTATATTCGCACACAACGGTCTTCTCTTTTTCTCTACATGTTCAGTACGATTGTGTACAATATCTGACATGCATAATAAAAAAAATAGTTAGATTTTGTAAGGCCTAAGGGGTGCATGCAAAAATCAAGACTGATGGTAGCAAACGAGTGGATGGATCCAAAACTAATGATAGCAGGTAGATTACAGCTTCAGTTTAAAAAGATAGACAATGGATCATATATTGTTTGTTGCCCACCCAACATGAACCACATAGAAGACCCCAGATGACGGCACGGCAGGAGCAGGACATAACACACAGAGTTTTCTTTGACGCCTATCTGAAAATGATGTAAATCTGTAAGGGCTCCTTAGAATTAGATGATTCTATAAATGCAGGGACAGGAAAAACACATGAATAGGATAGGAATGCACGTGCAAAACAAAGCATTTGGAAACATAGGATTTCAGTCAACCTGGGTGTTTGGCTCACATGAATTGGAAGAACAGAGGAATGTAGAAACAAAGTGATGCGACGAGTGTACAACCTCTTTGGCATAGCCTTGTGGACCTCAGCATCATTGGGTTGGACGTGGAGGATGGTGATGATGCTGGTGTGACTGTTGGAGGCGGGGAAGAAGATCCGAGGCCTCTGGAAACGACACCGAGGGTACTGCTCCACTGTGATGGACGGTTCCGTTGTTGGAGCAGCTCCGCTAAGGTGTACGGCAACGAGGCTGAAGCATGACAAGACAGACAACGTTAATCTGAAGTGGGACCCTAATATCATCTGCAATAGATGATGTAAAATACATCACCAAAAAGTGCTAGATATAAAACGCATCAGCCGCGCCACGGCCGCTCCGACAGATGCTGTAAGTATTGTTCACTCTAAACTTAACTGAAGAAAATGAACTTCATAGTCAAGACTGAATTTTACTGTCGAAACTGATTGAACTAGTAACAGAGCATTGCAATAGATGTTTAGGGCGTTCGAGCACTAGTAGCAGAGAAGCAGTGATCTAAATCAGCAGACGCTCGAGTAGGGAACACACTAGCAGAGAGCAATTCGTGCAGTAGCACCGCGAGTGAGTGCTAAAGCAGCAACTCATGTAGGTGCCGAAGGTCGTGCAGCAGCAGTAGCGCAAGCGAGAGCAAGAGCAGAGCAGCAACACGAACGAAAGCAGGAGCAGTGCAGCAGCGCGACCGATAGCAAGAACAGAGCCGCAGCGCGAGCGACAGCCGGAGCAGCTGCAGCTAGTGCCGTTGTGGAAGTCGCTGCCGAGGAAGCAACGACATGGGGGAGAGACACCATGGATGATGTGGCCGGCGATGGCGCCGTCGATGGAGACACGCCATGTCTACTCGGTATCGAGCACCGGCAGCCCCATGAGATCGAATAAAAGATAAAATGCAGCGATGAGTGCAGAACCTCCTTGGTGGCGCCGAGTTGGCCTCGGCTTCATCGGAGGAATTGGTGAGGGTGCCGCGGTTCTGGTGGGGCAGGTCAAGACGGTGCTGTGGGGATTGAGGTGGCGCGATAGACAAGGCGAACGTCAGGGCAGCTCCTTGGAGGTGGAGGACGGGGCGACTAATCCGGCGGGACGACGAGATTGACAACGGATCCTCATCCGGTGCGGTGGATGAGGGACGGCGAGCTATTGCGGTGGATGACGTAGTCGGGGAAGAGTCTCTGGCTGGGCAGCGGTCGGGAGGCCGACGGAGGAAAGTGGGGTTTCGCTAGTTTTGGCAGCCTCGGTGTATGAATGGGGGGGGGAGAAGGGGGAGGGGGAGCCAAGCTTAGGGACGCGCTTGTCCAAAATGTAGGGTAAGTTACCAGCGTACCCCCACCGGTTTTGACACCGCGACGTGGAGCTTCATTTCTGGCTGAGGGGTAGAAGGGGGATTTTGCATGTATGGGCTGCGGGAGCGATTTCGGATGAGGAGGGAGTTCTCGCGCGCGTCCAAATTTCAGGATAACAAGGCGCGACGCGGGTTGAAGAAGCGAGAGTTTCAAAGGAGGTGAGACAAAAGATACCCGAGCTTGAAAATTTTGGGATAACAAGGTGCAGATTCCTTGTTCGGCAGAACAAACTTAACGTGTAAAAAAACAATTCATACAAGACACAAGAGAGTCATGTCCCCTTTTACTATATTGCTATAGATGCCATTGAAAAAACTACAAGAAAAATGTAAAAAAATCGGGAGAACAAGATTACCCGGCACAGTACCATATTGATTCGCACTTCCCTCAACAACAACAAAAAACAAATCAATTCCCACCAAAGAAAGAGTAATGTCCCTTTTTATATGATTACAGATGCCATGATCTCGAATTTCAATTTTTGATTCCACGTTATGTTGAACTCGAATATATCGTTAGGTGACGTTGCGGTTTATAATTGATGTAGTCATACATTTTGATCTTCCATCATATATGAACATTTTACTCCACCATGTGAACATATATATTGTCGTCTACCATATGGACTAAATTTGAATCAATTTTCCTTATTTGAATACGATTGTTGTCGAGTTATACAATAATTTAAATATTATCTTGATAACAAAAAACATACATATAGCAGTAATCATATTTCACTATGAACTACATGTACCATACGCTCTCTAATTGAAATATTTGTATCCATTTTATGTTGAATTCAAAACATAGTACATTATTGGTCTAGGTAGCGAGATGTTTGGGATAATCTAAACCCTGTTTTCATACATATAATTTTTGGCTGAACTGGGACAAGTTTTGGTATAAGCCTCTTGCAAAATCGGACATTCTCTCAACAAGCCTCGTGGTTCCGAGAGGGAACGTGTCACCTTTGTGTGCGAAACGATATACGATGCCTCCCCCCTGATTTTATTTACAGAGGCAACATAGAACTATATGAGTGCCCTATTAAATTTTGGAATTATTTCGGGTTCATTTGGCCTTTTTATACATTAATTGAGTTTCTGGACTTTTAATGTGCATAATCTAAATATGAATTGCATGCACATGCTCCGGTGCACCAAAGTGGGTTGAAAAATCACATGTGTGTCCTTGGTTCAAATTCTAGGTCCCATGGAAGAAATGAGAATGAAATTCAAACATCTAGGCGTCATGACTCGGCCGAACATCGAGAAACTTTGATTTTAAATTCATGTAAATCCAAAACTCGCCTGGAGATCATTAAACTTGGCATGGTGTGACACTAACATGTTGTGGTAAAAAATTGGGCCAATTTGGAAGCTCGTGGTTCTAAGAGGGAACGTGCCACCTTTGAGTGTGAAACGATATACGCTGCCCCCCTTGAGTTTCTTAACAAAGGCAACATAGAACTACATTAGTGCCCTGTTAAATTTTGGAATTATTCTGGGTTTGTTTGTCATTTTTTATACATTAATTGAGTTTCTGGTCATTTAATGTGCATAAGTCAAATTTGAACTACAAGCACATGCTCTCGTGCACCAAAGTTGGTTGAAAAATGACATTTGTGTCCTCGGGTGAATTTCTAGGTCCCATGCAAGAAATGAGAATAAAATTAAAACATCTGGGCATCGTGGCTCGGCCGAGAACATTGAGAAACTTGGTTTTAAAATTCTTGTAAATCCAAAACACGTCTGAAAATCATGAAACTTGGCATGGATGTCATGTCATGGTACTACCATGTTGTGGTAAAAAAATTGGCCGAATAGGAATAGATTTTGGTATAAGCTTTTGCAAACTGAAGCTTCTCTCAAGAAGGCTCGTGGTTCTGAGAGGGAACGTGCCACCTTTAAGTGCGAAATGATATATGTTGTCCCCCTTGAGTTTATTTACAAAGGCAACATAGAACTACATGAGTGCCCTATTAAATTTTGGAATTATTCCGGCTTCGTTTGGCCTTATTTACACATTAATTGAGTTTTTGGTCATTTAATGTGCATAATTCAAATTTGAACTACAAGCACATGCTCCCGTGCACCAAAGTTGGTTGAAAAATCACATTTGTGTCCTCGGGTGAATTTCTACTCCCTCCTTCCATCTATATAGGTCATAATGCGTTTTTCGAGGCTAACTTTGACCAAACATTAGAGCAGTAATATATGACATGCAACTTACACAAAGCATACCTTCAATTTTGTATGTCAAAGGAGCTTCCAATAATATAATTTTCATAGTATACATCTCATGTGCTATTAATCTTGTCAATAGTCAAAGGTTGTCTTGAAAAACACATTAGGCCCTACATAGATGGAAGGAGGGAGTAGGTCCCATGCAAAAAATGAGAATAAAATTCAAACATCTGGGCATCGTGGCTCGGTCGAGAACATTGAGAAACTTGGTTTTAAAATCATGAAACTTGGCACGGTGTCATGTCATGGTAGTACCATGCCGTGGTAAAAAAATTGGCCGAATAGGAACAAATTTTGGTATAAGCTTCTTGCAAATCGGAGTTTCTCTCAAGAAGGCTCGTGGTTCTGGGAGGGAACGTGTCACCTTTGTGTGCATAATTCAAATTTGAAATACAAGCACATGTTCCAGTGCACCAAAGTTGGCTGAAAAATCACATGTGTGTCCTCGGGTAAATTTCTAGGTTCCATGCAAGAAATGGGAATGAAATTCAAAATTCTGGGCGTCGTGGCTGGGTTGGAAACATTGAGAAACTTAGTTTTTTAATTCATGTAAATCCAAAACACGCATGAAAATAATGAAACTTGGCTTGGTGCCATGACATGGCACCAACATGCTGTGGTAAATTTGCAGTCCGATTTGCGAAGGCGCACATATTAACAATCAAAAAAGTCATTTTGGAACAAGTGTTGTCACGTTACAATCGAAACACAAGTATTATTGAAACCGTGGGCGTTCTACTTACTAGTACCATTTACGTGCTGCCACGCGTCCCCATTTTTTATTAGCTAGGAGGCACCGTGCAGGGTAGCTATTTGAATACGAGAGGCGTGTGATCAGACTCCTGCGCGTGCTTATCGGGAGGAGAGCCTTTGACCTCCATCTGCCATCCACCTCTCTCCCAAGGTCTCCATTAATGGCACCCGAGCCTCTGTTCAATGGCATGGCTATGTCTCACTCGACTGAGATTTAAGAGAGAGAAAAGAAAATATGAAAGCACGGATCTTGATGTAAGATCCGACGGATCTATATAGCATCTACTGCGACTTATAGGAAGACTGATGAATATATAAGGACGATTAATTTTTTATCAAAGAAGGGCTTGCCCCTTCCGATTTTCATTATTGAAAACCACCACAATTCACAAGAAGTTTAGCACAACTCCAGCCTAACACGAAGGACTAAAAGCTACCAGATTGAAATCGCAACATCCCAAGAGGCCAACAAAGGCCAAACATCCACGCTAGAACCCAACATTTCACAACCGACGACACAATCCACATCATAAACCGATTATTACATCAAAAGAAAGCAGGAAACTAGTCTCCGCGGCGAGCGGCGATGAACTCTTTCGTGTCCTCAAGACGCTGCTTGAGAACATCCACGGATTCCTCCACCAGCCTTTGGCGCTCGTTGCAGAGCATGTCATTCTCGTCCATAAGTTTCTTGACGATGACGCCGGTCCTCTTCAACAAGGCACTGGTCTCCTCCTGCTAGTCTGCACTTCAGATGATCTTTTCCCTCAGCAGGCCGCGCTCGCCCCGGAGCCTCTCATTGCCCTCCCTTAGTTGTCGGGTGACACCAGTAGCATGTTCAAACGAGGCTATCATGTCGTCCTGCAACCTTGCCGAGCCGGAGATCTGATCCAGCTGGCTATGGACGATCGCATGCATGCGCCTGTAACAGTCGCCGCCTGCCCGCGAGAAATTTTCCCAGGCCGCCGCAGCGCGGCGGGACATCTCTGCAGCATTCGTGGCACGGCGGCATCTCTGCTGCTTCCGTGGAGCGGCCGGACCAGTCTGCTACATCGATGGCGTGGCGGGACCTCCGTGCTGCTTCAGCGGTGTGGTGGGAGCTCTGTGCTGCTACTTCTGCGCGGCGGGACATGTCGGCTGCTCTCGTAGCGAGGCGGGACATCTCTCATGCTTCCGCTTCCATGCTCGCCTCTCCCTGGTGGCAATCTCTCGAACCAGAACTCACGCTGGCCATGGCAGACGCAAGGGAAGGATGCGGAATGACTTGTTTGTTTTTGTGGATGAGGAGTTGAGGAGGAATGTGCAGTCATCTTGGCATACTAGTATTTATAACCGAGTACTAATACACTCCTAAGTGGGAAACCGTTTAGGTTGTGATCGGTGTGAACAGGTTTGCAATTCAATATAGCATGGAGTAATTTGGAATGTGACGAGACGCAAGCTCAAAATTTATTGACGGTTCTAATTTCGAAGTGCGGCACTATTCCTGGATGGAGTACTTCTTTTTCTACTCCGTCCTTTTCGGTTTTATAGGGCTTATCTCAAAATTTTGTTTTTCCATTTTATAAGGCTCAATTTGGTTGTTCCCCAACACATGTTCAGATTCCAAGGTGCATTAAATAATTTCATGCAAGTATTAAGAGAAAATTGACCAATGCATGTACTTTATGCATGCATGCATTGCAATTAATGCATTGATAAACATAATTTTTTGAGAAAAACAAGAGCATTAATTAGGTGCTTTTGCAAACAACGAAAATATTCCACCACTCACCATCTTGGTTGGTGAGAATTTTGAATTAAGCCCTACAAACCGGAAAGGAGGGAGTACCGCTGTGTACGTGCAATAACTGGCACCGTCGTATACATATCTTACGGTTAATGGGGCGTTCGACAGGAATAGCCGCGTGGAGAGCTCTAGGCTAGTATTTTTTTCAAATGCATTAAACCTATCTCTCGGGACTTCTCGCACGCACCATCGTGCCACCCACAAAAACTTGTACTCTGAGTTTAGTAGTACGTTATACAGGAAGAGAAGAGGTGCACGCACGCACTCGTCCTCTCACACACGCGTCTGTTTTTTCTCGAAAAGGAGGATGATGACCCCCGGCCTCTGCATCTGGGAGTCACACACGCAAATTATTGAAATATATCGAGTGCAGTGCTTTGAAGTGTCGCGTCAACTCGTACATCAACGAGAAGTTTGATTATCCTCTCCCTCGCGGACTTAACTGCACTTGCCTTTGGCTGTATGATAGGTTGGCCACACACCTGTCGGGCCCACCTGTCATACACGCAAAGGCAGGAGTGTCCCTCCCTCGCCCATGAGCGTGGTGGCTGGCAAGACTAGGAGAAGCTTTTGCTACACGCTCTCCCTCCCGCACATGGTGGACATGCAGCAGGTCAATCGGTGTCAGATGGCCAGAAGCGTACTGTAGTACTCCTCCAGTGTAGTAGTATTCCATCATTGTTCGACTTCCCGAAGAGGCGAAGAGCCAAGCACAGCCCGGACGCTCGTGTGGCAGTTTCATGTGTAGAGTAGTCTAGGATAGCGTGTACCGTGCCTGTAAGCTTAAAATCATTGGGGTCGGCCCCATGCTATGTGGCCGTCTCGAAGTTTAAAATAATAGTCTTCTGTCCCTACCCGAAAACTGCCGTGCGTACTGCCCGAGAAAAGCCCCGCCCTCAACTTTTAACTACACGAAAATAGTTCGAGCTTGTTCGTTCTATATAAATACAGTACTTACTCTATGTTTATTCACCCGTAGGGTTGTTCAATGAATGGAGGGGCGGGGAGCACAAGTGAACAATATTGTAGTACTACTAGTAGTAAGTAGGAGTCGTACAGTAGTCACCTTAAATAGAGAGTTTCTTTTCTTTAATGCCACATACACAAATTGAAACGTTTGTTGTGGAGAGAAAAAATATAATCACTCCACTATATATGGACGCAGGAGCCTGAGCGCTTGCTTTACTAGGGTTGCTCTCTTCATTCTCTCATCCTCTCCAGATATAAACACGACAGCGGTAGCGACATTTTCTCTCTGCTCACCGCTGGTCACAGATCCGGTCGGATCCCTTCGGCCAGTGTTTGTAGAGGACTAAAAGGTGCATCGTTCACGCGGTCATCACCGCCGAGGGAGGAAACCCACAGCTGCCGGAGGGGCCCGATCCTCTGCCCGTGCCGTTCTCTCCGACACAGCGCCGGCTCGGGAGGTCCCCCGACCCTTCTTCCTCCCTGCCGTATTGTCCACAGATCCGACCTGCCGCCGCCGACATCCCGGCGATCCTCAGGTATAAGTTCTTCGAAAGCGGCCTTGCTCTACTACCCCAGCTCCCCACATTTCTGCATGTGCATCTTTTTTTACTTCCATCAGCTCTTCCAAAGCCACCTAAATTTTTAGTATTATTAGAGGTAAAGCTACTTCATGCATTCGAATCTAGGGCTTTGTTCAAACAATGAAGAAAGGGGGGAAAGTTGTAGCATGAATCCAGGACTTGATTCAAAGAGGAAATAATATGGTGAAAGTAGTAGAGACCGGATACCCAACCGGTCTCTTGGTTGAAAAGGGAAATAATGGGAAAACGTAGTACAAAGTGGATAAGGAATAGATCTATTATTGGTTGAAAAAAGGATAGAAAGTGGCGGCTGGTGGACAAGTCAACAGAGTATGTCCAGGATTAGATTTGCTGCCATCACATAGTAAAAGCTCTCCAGGATTAGATTTGCTGCCCTCACATAGTAAAAGGTCTCAGGATTAGATTTGCTGCCCTCACATAGTAAAAGGTCTCCAGGATTAGATTTGCTGCCCTCACATAGTAAAAGGTCTCCAGGATTAGATTTGCTGCCCTCACATAGTAAAAGGTCTCCAGGATTAGATTTGTTGCCCTCACATAGTAAAAGGTCTCCAGGATTAGATTTGCTGCCCTCACATAGTACAAGGTCTCCAGGATTAGGTTTGCTGCCCAGCAACTATTTACTTTCTATCTTTTTGTGCAGATAGGGATATCCATTTCACCTTGTTGCTACTGTGACCTTTTGGTGAACTGCACAAAACACTTTTTTTGGAATGAGTGTCTTGTGCAGTTCAACTAAAATGTCACGTGGGCAACATCTCTCAATTTTGGTGGAACTGCACAAAATGGTGATTGGAGTTTCCAAAATCTCCGTCAAGTTCTGCTGGTAATCTCGTGCAACATTCTATTAGCCTTTGCAAGATGGAGCCGTCACTGTCACCACAATGGCACTTTATTTTAGTGGAACTGCACAAAAGGATAAGAAAATTATAGTTGCACCTTACATGAGCCGGACAACCAACCTTAATGTTCCTCAATTTTAGTACAACTACTAAAGAAGAACCTGCCAGCTCACAAGAGCAAGTACTTCTTGCTAGCTGAATGATGCAATCTTTGCTTCATTTTAGGTGAACTGCAGAAAAGGTGCATGAATTGAATCATGGAACTCCAGGCAGACCTCATCCAAGTAGAGCTGGAGGTTGAGTTCAAGGAGGCCGCTATTAAAGCGAAATCATGCTCTCATGTCTACTTGTTTGTGCTGTGCAAACATGTTGTGCAAACAGGAATACTCAACTATAGATGTTGTGACGGTCAAGAGCATTTGCCAAGTTCTTCGATTGTATGACATGGCTAGCCAAGATGGATTTAATCCCGATATTCACTTTATCAAAAGGCTCTAATGGGTTGGTTCTGAATCTTGCAAGCTGGGAATCAGTGAGATGTGTAGGCATCTTTGTTGTACTTATTATTTGAATCTTATTTGTTGGTTTTGAATCTTGCAAGCTGGGAATCAATGAGATGTGTAGGCATCTTTGTTGTACTTATTTTTTGGATCTTATTTGTTGGTTCTGAATCTTGCAAGCTGGGAATCAATGAGATGTGTAGGCATCTTTGTTGTACTTATTATTTGGATCTTATTTGTTGGTTCTGAATCTTGCAAGCTGGGAAATATGGCATGATGATGCAGAGGACAACAACCATAACAAACAGTTCAAACTTGGTAGTATTATCTTTGTGAAAGTGCGACAAATGTGCTGATCATGTGCGTCCTGAGAATAATAGTTCTAATTGGTGTGCATGTTGATACTGTGGCACTAATAGAACGAGCGAATGCATTGCTTGTTTTAAGTATAAATTTCTATTAAAGCTAATTAAATTTAAGTGAAGTGACCACTAACTCCTATTATTACAGTACCAATACAGACCCGCTCGTGAACCGACATGTGGCCGAGGGTGCATCTTCTGCCAGGCGTGCAGCGGATGAGGGAGGGGTAGTAACTGTTGTCGCCTGTACACACTCAGCTTACTGTTGAATTCAGTTCCCCAAGAACTGAAAATGAACTGTTGCCGCCGCCTACACACTCGTTCACTCGAAGAGACTCCAATGGCAATCCGAGGGGTGAGCCTGCTGGATATGGACTTCAGCAAGGAGTTCCCCTTTGAGTTCTCCGTTCAGTCCTATGGCTGCACCAAGTTGAATGTGATGTACACCAACGATACGGACTCGATGAAGATCTGCCTCGCCTCAGTCCTATGGCTGCACCAGGTTCTGGAGCATTCGCTCATTTCATCGGCAGCACCGGCTGCACCTTCGCTACAGTGGAGAGAAGGAAGCACGTGACGATTCGGCCATCTGGTACAACAAGCTTGTCGACATCCAGAAGCAATACAAGATCATCAGCAACGGGCAGGAGAAGGACTCCGTGGTTGACCTCGCTGAGACCATCATCGACCCCTGATACACCAACATGAAAGAAGACGACCTGAACACGTGGGAGGTACCTCTGAATCTAGCCTACATAACCTACGCGGCCAAGGACGCATACGCATGCTACGACATGTATAGGCAGATCTTGGACATGAGGGCGTGTCTGCTTCCCGTAACCGACGAGTACACGGACAGCCATAGTGTCATGATCAAGCTTGCCAGGAAGGTCTAGATGTTGTACTTTATCATCTGAGTGTTTCATGCATTAGCCTATGTGTCGTAATTATCTGTTTTGTCCGAAATATTTCTTTTAAGAACCCATTAACCTGATTGCTTTTTAGTGGCTATTTGCTTATGTATGTAAACTAGTTCACTTGTCCGTAAAAAAACTAGTTCACTCGGCTGTTGTGCTTTGAATCTCCTTCCTCCCAACATATTCCCCTCCTGAGGTCGACCCAGCAGGTCTCTGAATTTTCTCCCACTTTCTTTTTTGATGTAAACTGAGTTTTCTCCCAGTACTTTCCCCTAGAACCAACTCAACTGTCCCACGTCTAGCCTAAAAATAATAATACCCCACATACTATTAACTCATCAAATTAAAATGATATCTTATTTCGTAAGTTGAAAGTTCTTACAAAATAATAATAATAATAATAATTGTTTATATATAACTTGGCAAGTTAACTCCTAGTGATTGCGTACATAAGCTTGCAAAGATTTTACTGACGTGCAATCATGTGTTTATGTTTTTATAACATTTCTCCGTCTAGCCCAACATGATATTTTCACCCAGCCCAGCAAGTCCGTGGATTTCGAGAAAAATGCAAATAGGATTTAAACAGGCTGCATAGATGCTACATCATTGTTTCACCCAGCCCACCAAATGTACTGCCTGACATGTGCGCCAGTAGGTCGAAGCCTAAGAAGGCGTTGGATTTACATCCAACAGCCGGCATTCTTCTTCAATCTCTCGTCTTCTTCCCCCAGCGCTGCCGGAATCGCCATAGTGGGTGGCTGACTTGTGGTCCTACTAAGTTGATGAGGACGGAGGGCTTTGTCAACTTAGTCAATATGAATGATTCTAGCTCCAGTGACCGTACGATGTCCATCCAACGACCATAGTGCTTCTTCAACCTCTGGTCTTCTTGCTCCAGCCGCCCAAAGCAGCGCCGGTCGTGCCGTGTGCTCCTGCCTCTCATGGCCGGCTGTGATACCATGGAGGCCTCACCGCCCCCTACTACTCCCACCGCTGGCCTAGGGTATCCCTCTACTCACCCACACCCCCTGTTATTCTGCGGCGACGACAGCCTCACGCCGCAGCCAAACCAGTGAACCCTGTTACTCCTCTCCGCGTGGGCATCCACTGCCGCGTCTTCCCCGGCTCCGCGTCGTCCCCTTCATAGGCCGCGCCGTCGTCCACCGCCTTGGTGCTCTCGGCACGGCGTGGTCAATGTGGTCAACGACCGACTTCCATCGGAAGAGTACTATACGTGGAGAGGCTGAAAGCTGGGTCCATGGCCACAGCCTAGTTTTTTGTGCCAAGTAAGTCGCTTTGTCAGGCCTGTTGGGCTGCAAATCTTTCAAGACGAGGAGAGCTTCATTCGGCTGGCCGAGAAAATGGCCTATCAGCAATGAGAAGGGGGTTGTACATTTATAAAACACATCAAACCGACAATTAGTTTCAAATATCTTTTTTTCATTTCGAGAGTTTAAATTACATTAATTTTTATGCGTGGAGAATTTGTTGAATTTTATATTGATATACATTTATTTTTAAAATCAGTTTGAATGTGAGTCGAAATTTCGGGATTAAAAACAGTTCGGACTGCACCGAAATATGCAAAATTTTGTATAATTTTTTAACCGTGGCCACAATATGGGCTGTAATGCTAACAAAAAGAATATGGTCTCCAAAAAAACCTTAAGAATTAGCAAATGGGCTTTAAATTATTAGAAATAATGGCAGATGGGTTGTATGCTATTTTCCACAGATTTGAGGCTTTCCTAAAAAAAGGTTGATGCACAAGCAGTGACTGTTGGATGTCCATCGAACGGCCGTTGTGCTTCTTCAATCTATGCTCTTCCTGCTCCAGCCGCTCAAACAAGCGCTGGCGGGACTGCCTGCTCCCTCCTCCCCGCGGCCGGCTGTGCTGCCGCGCAGGCCTCACCTCCCCACCGTACTCCCATCGCTGGCCTAGTCATCCCTCTACTCACCCACACATGTTGTTATTCTATGGCAACGGCAGACGAACTAGTAAACCCTCATACAGTCGTACTCCCCTCCGCGTGGGAAACAACTGCCGAGTCTTCCCTGCCTCCGTGTCATTCCCTTCCTAGGCCTCGCTGTCGTCCACCGCCCTGGTGCTCTCGGCGCGGCTTGGTCAACATGGTCAACGACCGACATGCATCTGAAGTGGACTGTACGTGGAGAGGCCGACAGATGGGTCCACGGCCGCACGCAAGGAAATGCCTCCTTATTACGCGCAAAATAATGATTCCTCCACCTGACATTAGGGACCCACTGAACGGGCCTCTATATTTCGCGGAAAAAATGTTACCGCCGCTGACAGCTCGGACCCACCAGCTATATCTTCACACGCACGGAAGTGCCTCCTTATTACGCACAAAAGAAATGAATACTCCCCTGTTAGCTGGGACCCAGTATAGTGACAGGCTGACTTGTGGGCCTAATAAGTTGACGGGGATAGAGGGCTTTGTCAACTTAGTCAATATGCACGATTCTAGCTCCAGTGACCATACGATGTCCATCCAACGGCCGTAGTGCTTCTTCAACCTCTAGTCTTCTTGCTCCAGCTGCCCAAACTAGTGCCGATTGTGCCTCGTGCTCCTGCCTCCCGTGGCCGGCTGCGATGCGGCCGAGGCCTCACGACCCCCTACTACTCCCACCGCTGGCCAGGCCATCCCTCTACTCACCCACACCCCCTGTTATTCTGCGGCAACGGCAGCCTCACACCGTAGCGAACTAGTGAACCCTCGTACTCCTCTAAGCGTGGGCATCCACTGCCGCGTCTTCCCCAGCTCCGCGTCGTCCCCTTCCTAGGCCTCGCCATCGTCCACCGCCCTGGTGCTCTCGGCGTGGCGTGGTCAACGTGGTCAAAGAACGGCTTCCATCGGACGTGGACTGTACGTGGAGAGGCTGACAGCTGAGTCCATGGCCGTAGCAAGGAAGTGCCTCCTTATTACTTGCAAAATAATTATTCCTCCACCTGACAGCAGGGACCCACAGAACGGGCCACCGTATTTCGTGAAAAAACGTTTGCCCCTGACTGCCGGGACCCACCAGCTACATCTTCGCACGCAAGGAAGTGCGTCCGGGCAAAAAAAAACGATTTGCCCCCCTGACTGCTGGGACCCACCAGCGACATCTTCGCAGGCAAGGAAGTACCTGACAGTCGGGACCCACCTGGTCGAAGCATACGTAGCATTGTCATTCTGGTCGCGAACGTGTACGTACATATATACTGGTGGATGTAGATGCGTGCACATGTCGTAGTAGAGGCGCGTACGTGTCGTAGTAGAGGCGCGCACGTAGCATGTACACGTACGTACAACAGCCAGGGTGCAAGAAAGAAAATACGGCCACGTATGTGTACATACGGGCGGTGTCTCGAACACCTACCCGCGCATACGTACGGCCAGGGCTCATGTACATGGCTGGGTCGGAACAGAGAAACAACATCGTTGTCGTGTTCATGGGGAGGCAACGGAATGCATCGTGTTCATGGGGAGGCAACGGAATGCGTCGTGTTCATCGGGAGGCAACGGAACGCGTGGGAGCCAACCGGCTGGGTCGGAACGGAATGCGTGGTCGTGTTCATCGGGAGGGCTTGGATGGAACAGGCGATGGAAACGAGGCCTGGCGTACCGCACACCGGAGGAAACGGACCTCCTACGTTCGGAATTGGGTCCTATTGATCGGGAGGGGTCCGGCGTACCGCAAAATGGAGGAAATGGACCTCCTACGGTCGAAACGGGGGTCCTGTTGATCGGGAGGGGTGTGGCGTACCGCAAAACAGACAAAACGGACCTCCTATGGTCGAAACGGGGGTCCTGTTCATCGGGAGGGGTGTGGCGTACCGCAAAACGGACGAAACGGACCTCCTACGATTGAAACAGGGGTCCTGTTGATCGTGAGGGGTGTGGCATACCGCAAAACGGACGAAACGGACTTGTGTTGGAGTGCTACGGTCGAAACGGG
>NC_041392.1:335938383-335965805 GCF_002162155.2 Triticum dicoccoides | reverse complement strand
ATCGGCTTCAGTTAGGAGCAGTAGCGAAGGAATCGCTCGATCGGGTTCAGTTAACAGCCATCGATCGATCGCTCGGGTTCAGTAACGCGTAGCCTGCAGTGCAATCGCCCGGGTTCAGTTAGAGCCCAACGCCTCGCTCGGGTTCAGTTAGAGCCAACACCTCGCTGCTACCTCTTGAGCACTGCGTTGGATTTCCCCGAAGAGGAGAGGATGATGCAACAAAGTAGCGTAAGTATTTCCCTCAGTTTTTGAGAACCAAGGTATCAATCCAGTAGGAGGCTACGCTCGAGTCCCTCGTACCTACACAAAAACAATAGCTCAACGCAACCAACGCGCTTAGGGGTTGTCAATCCCTTCACGGTCACTTACGAAAGTGAGATCTGATAGAGATGATAAATAATTTTTTTTGGTATTTTTGGTATAGAGATGCAAAGTAAAAAGTAAAAGCAAAGCAATAATAAAGTGATGGAGATTGATATGATTAGAAAGAGACCCGGGGGCCATAGGTTTCACTAGTGGCTTCTCTCAAGAGCATAAGTATTCTACGGTGGGTGAACAAATTACTGTTGAGCAATTGACAGAATTGAGCATAGTTATGAGAATATCTAGGTATGATCATGTATATAGGCATCACGTCCAAGACAAGTAGACCGACTCCTGCCTGCATCTACTACTATTACTCCACTCATCGACCGCCATCCATCATGCATCTAGAGTATTAAGTTAAAAACATAGTAACGCCTTAAGCAAGATGACATGATATAGAGGGATAGTTTCATGCAATATGATAAAAACCCATCTTGTTATCCTCGATGGCAACAATACAATACGTGCCTTGCTGCCCTTCTGTCACTGGGAAACGACACCGCAAGATCGAACCCAAAGCTAAGCACTTCTCCCATGGCAAGAACAACCAATCTAGTAGGCCAAACCAAACTGATAATTCGAAGAGACTTGCAAAGATAACCAATCATACATAAAAGAATTCAGAGAAGATTCAAATATTATTCATAGATATACTTGATCATAAACCGACAATTATCGGTCTCAACAAACACACCGCAAAAAGAAGATTACATCGATAGATCTCCACGAGAGAGGGGGAGAACATTGTATTGAGATCCAAAAAGAGAGAAGAAGCCATCTAGCTACTAACTATGGACCCGTAGGTCTGAAATAATCTACTCACACTTCATCGGAGGGGCTTGGATGATGATGTAGAAGCCCTCCGTGATCGATGCCCCCTCTGGCGGAGCTCCGGAACAGGCCCCAAGATGGGATCTCATGGATACAGAAAGTTGCGGAGGTGGAATTAGGTTTTTGGCTCCGTATATGATCGTTTGGGGGTACGTGGATATATATAGGAGGAAGAAGTACGCGGTGGAGCTTCGAGGGGCCCACGAGGCAGGGGGCGCGCCCTATGGGGGGGGGGGCGCCCTCCACCCTCGTGACCGCCTCGTGGATTTCTTGACGGAGGGTCCAAGTCTCCTGGATCTTATCTGATGAGAAAATCATGTTTCCGAAGGTTTCATTCCGTTTGGACTCCATTTGATATTCCTTTTCTTCGAAACCCTAAAACAGGCAAAAAACAGCAATTCTGGGCTGGGCCTCCGGTTAATAGGTTAGTCCCAAAAATAATATAAAAGTGGATAATAAAGCCCAATAATGTCCAAAACAGTAGATAATATAGCATGGAGAAATCAAAAATTATAGATACGTTGGAGACGTATCAAGCATCCCCAAGCTTAATTCCTGCTCGTCCTCGAGTAGGTAAATGATAAAAATAGAATTTTTGATGCAGAGTGCTAATTGGCATAATTTCAATGTAAATCTTCTTAATTGTGGTATGAATGTTCAGATACAAAAGATTCAAGACAAAAGTTCATATTGACATAAAAATAATAATACTTCAAGCATACTAACAAAGCAATTATGTCTTCTCAAAATAACATGGCCAAAGAAAGCAATCCCTACAAAATCATATAGTCTGGCTATGCTCTATCTTCACCACACAAAGTACTTAAATCATGCACAACCCCGATGACAAGCCAAGCAATTGTTTCATACTTTTGACATTTTCAAAACTTTTTCGATCTTCACGCAATACATGAGCGTGAACCATGGATATAACACTATATGTGGAATAGAATGGTGGTTGTGGAGAAGACAAAAAGGGAGAAGATAGTCTCACATCAACTAGGTGTATCAACGGGCTATGGAGATGCCCATCAATAGATATCAATGTGAGTGAGTAGGGATTGCCATGCAACGGATGCACTAGAGCTATAAGTATATGAAAGCTCAACAAAAGAAACTAAGTGGGTGTGCATCCAACTTGCTTGCTCACGAAGACCTAGGGAATTTTGAGGAAGCTCATCATTGGAATATACAAGCTAAGTTCTATAATGAAAAATTCCCACTAGTGTATGAAAGTGACAGAATGAGAGACTCTCTATCATGAAGATCATGGTGCTACTTTGAAGCACAAGTGTGGTAAAAGGATAGTAACATTGTCCCTTCTCTCTTTTTCTCTCATTTTTTTGGGCCTTCTCTTTTTTTATGGCCTCTTTTTCTTTTTTTTCGTCTGGAGTCTCATCCCGACTTGTGGGGGAATCATAGTCTTCATCATCCTTTCCTCACTTGGGACAATGCTCTAAAAATGATGATCATCACACTTTTTATTTTTCTTACAACTCAACAATTACAACTCAATACTTAGAACAAAATATGACTCTATATGAATGCCTCCGGCGGTGTACCGGGATATGCAATGAATCAAGAGTGACATGTATGAAAGAATTATGAACGGTGGCTTTGCCACAAATACGATGTCAACTACATAATCATGCTAGCAATATGACAATGATGGAGCGTGTCATAATGAACGGAACGGTGGAAAGTTGCATGGCAATATATCTCGGAATGGCTATGGAAATGCCATGATAGGTAGGTATGGTGGCTGTTTTGAGGAAGGTATTTGGTGGGTGTATGATACCGGCGAAAAGTGCGCGGTATTAGAGAGGCTAGCAATGGTGGAAGGAAGGAAAGTGCGTATAATCCATGGACTCAACATTAGTCATAAAGAACTCATATACTTATTGCAAAAATCTAGAAGTTATCAAAGCAAAGTATTACGCGCATGCTCCTAGGGGATAGATTGGTAGGAAAAGACCATTGCTCGTCCCCGACCGCCACTCATAAGGAAGACAATCAATAAATAAATCATGCTCCGACTTCATCACATAACGGTTAACCATACATGCATGCTACGGGAATCACAAACTTTAACACAAGCATTTCTCAAATTCACAACTACTCAACTAGCATGACTCTAATATCACCATCCTCATATCTCAAAACAATTATCAAGCATCAATTTTTTCTTAGTATTGAACACACTCAAAAGAAGGTTTTACAAATCTTGAATACTAAGCATATTTATTATTAAGCAAGTTACCATGCTATTAGGACTCTCAAAATAATCTAAGTGAAGCATTAGAGATCAATAGTTTCTATAAAACAAATCCACCACCGTGCTCTAAAAGATATAAGTGAAGCACCAGAGCAAAATTATATAACTCAAAAGATATAAGTGAAGCACATAGAGTATTCTATCAAATTACAAATTATGTATGGCTCTCTAAAAAGGTGTGTACAGCAAGGATTATTGTGGTAAACTAATAAGCAAAGACTCAAATCATAAAAGACGCTCCAAGCAAAACACATATCATGTGGTGAATAAAAATATAGCTCCAAGTAAAGTTACCGATAGAAGTAGACGAAAGAGGGGATGCCTTCCGGGGCATCCACAAGCTTTGGATTTTAGGTGTCCTTAGATTATCTTGGGCATGTGCCATGGGCATCCCCAATATTAGGCTCTTGCCACTCCTTGTTCCATAATCCATCAAATCTTTACCCAAAACTTGAAAACTTCACAAAACAAAACTTAAAGTAGAAAATCTCGTGAGCCCTGTTAGCGAAAGAAAACAAAAGACCACTTCAAGGTACTGTAATTAACTCATTATTTTTTTATATGGGTGTTAAACCTACTGTATTCTAACTTCTATATGGTTCATAAACTATTTTACTAGCCATAGATTCATTAAAATAAGCAAAGAATACAGGAAAAACAGAATCTGTCAAAAACAGAATAGTCTGTAGTAATCTGTAGCTAGCGCAAGATATGGAACCCCCAAAATTTTAAAATAAATTTCTGGACGTGAGTAATTTATCTATTAATCATCTTCAAAAATAATTAACTAAATAGCACTCTCCAAATAAAAATGACAGCAGTTCTTGTGAGCACTAAAGTTTCTGTTTTTTACAGCAAGTTCAACAAGACTTTACCCAAGTCTTCCCAACGGTTCTACTTGGCACAAACACTAATTAAACACAATAAAACACAACCAAAACAGAGGCTAAATAATTTAATTATTACTAAACAGGAGAAAAAAAGCAAGGAATAAAAATAAAATTGGGTTGCCTCCAAACAAGCGCTATCGTTTAACGCCCCTAGCTAGGCATAACAAGCAAGACTAGATCTAGGTATTGCCATCTTTGTAGGAAATTCTTCAATGAGGCATCTATCTCCCTTAGGAATTTCTTTCTTTCTAGTGATTATCAAACTCTTAGGCACAAGATCGAAAAAAATCATTTGTAGCAATTGGTTCCTTAATGATAGCAAAAAGATTGGGATGAATACTTATAAATTTAAGATCCACAGTTTCCTTACTAGATGATTCACCCTTATTTTTAGGAACATACATAAGCTTGGAAATTTTAGTAGGAGGACTTGGAGTATTCTTTACGGAAGAAAAAGCGGTTCCCAAGTTCGTAATGATACCCTCAAGTTTATCGATTCTAGTAGAATCTAAGTTTATTTTCTCATTAACTATGGGTTCCTTTTCCTTAATATTTTTCAAAGTCATTCCTACCTTAGATCCGTATTGGGTAATTTGATTGTGGATCTTTTTATCTAGATGTTCAATTAATTCAATAGTAGCAACTTTATTTTCAATAATTTCAAGTCTTTGCATAACATGCTCCAAAGTTAACATAGTTCCATTAACAAAAAGAGGTGGTGAGCCAAATAAATCTAACATAGCATTATAAGAATCAAAAGTATGGCTACCCAAGAAATTCCCTCCGGTAATGGTATCAAGGATATATCTATACCAAGGACTAGCACCTACATAAAAATTGCGGAGAAGAACTAAAGTAGATTGCTTCCTGGTAGATCTATTTTGAGCATTGCAAATTCTATACCAAGCATCTTTTAGATTTTCTCCCTCCCTTTGTTTAAAATTTAGAACTTCATTCTCAGGAGACAACGGAGAATATATGAGACTAGCCATGACAACAAGCGAGTAAATTAACACACAAGCAAACAAAAGGCAAACGAGCAAAAGAGGCAAATAGAGAGGGAGGATAGAGAGAGAGGGCGAATAAAATAGCAAAGGTGAAGTGGGGGAGAGGAAAACAAGAGGCAAATGGCAAATAATGTAATGCGGGAGATAGGGATTGTGATGGGTACTTGGTATGTTGACTTTTGCGCAGACTCCCTGGCAACGGCGCCGGAAATTCTTCTTGCTACCTCTTGAGCACTGCGTTGGATTACCCCGAAGAGGATAGGATGATGCAGCAAAGTAGCATAAGTATTTCCATCAGTTTTTGAGAACCAAGGTATCAATCTAGTAGGAGGCTACGCTCGAGTCCCTCGTACCTACACAAAAACAATAGCTCAACGCAACCAACGCGCTTAGGGGTTGTCAATCCCTTCACGGTCACTTACGAAAGTGAGATCTGATAGAGATGATAAATAATATTTTTTTGGTATTTTTGGTATAGAGATGCAAAGTAAAAAGTAAAAGCAAAGTAAAAGCAAAGCAATAATAAAGTGATGGAGATTGATATGATGAGAAAGAGACCCAGGGGCCATAGGTTTCACTAGTGGCTTCTCTCAAGAGCATAAGTATTATATGGTGGGTGAACAAATTACTGTTGAGCAATTGACAGAATTGAGAATAGTTATGAGAATATCTAGGAATGATCATGTATATAGGCATCACGTCCGAGACAAGTAGACCGACTCCTGCCTGCATCTACTACTATTACTCCACTCATCGACCGCTATCCAGCATGCATCTAGAGTATTAAGTTAAAAACAGAGTAGAGCCTTAAGCAAGATGACATGATGTAGAGGGATAGTTTCATGCAATATGATAAAAACCCCATCTTGTTATCCTCGATGGAAACAATACAATACGTGCCTTGCTACCCCTTCTGTCACTGGGAAAGGACACCGCAAGATCGAACCCAAAGCTAAGCACTTCTCCCATGGCAAGAACAACCAATCTAGTAGGCCAAACCAAACTGATAATTCAAAGAGACTTGCAAAGATAACCAATCATACATAAAAGAATTCAGAGAAGATTCAAATATTATTCATAGATAGACTTGATCATAAACCCACAATTCATCGGTCTCAACAAACACACCGCAAAAAGAAGATTACATCGAATAGATCTCCACGAGAGAGGGGGAGAACATTGTATTGAGATCCAAAAAGAGAGAAGAAGCCATCTAGCTACTAACTATGGACCCGTAGGTCTGAAATAAACTACTCACACTTCATCGGAGGGGCTTGGATGATGATGTAGAAGCCCTCTGTGATCGATGCCCCCTCCGGTGGAGCTCCGGAACAGGCCCCAAGATGGGATCTTGTGGATACAGAAAGTTGCGGTGGTGGAATTAGGTTTTTGGCTCCGTATCTGATTGTTTGGGGGTACGCGGATATATATAGGAGGAAGGAGTACGTTAGTGGAGCTTTGAGGGGCCCACGAGGCAGGGGGCACGCCCTCCACCCTCATGACCGCCTTGTGGCTTTTTAACGGAGGGTCCAAGTCTCCTGGATCTTATCTGATGAGAAAACCATGTTTCCGAAGGTTTCATTCCGTTTGGACTCCGTTTGATATTCCTTTTCTTTGAAACCCTAAACAGGCAAAAAACAGCAATTCTGGGCTGGGCCTCTGGTTAATAGGTTAGTCCCAAAAATAATATAAAAGTGGATAATAAAGCCCAATAATGTCCAAAACAGTAGATAATATAGCATGGAGCAATCAAAAATTATAGATACGTTGGAGACGTATCACTCGCACACATGCGCATACATGTACGAGAGAAACGCGCATCGCTCGGCCCCCGACCTCCCACCGTAACCGGGAACTCCCCTAAATTTACCTCCCCCTCGCTTCTAGCACAGTTTTTTCCGTCATGGACGGCCCAAAGAATGTCATGCAGCTGCGTCTCCGGCCCGCCCAGGACAAAAAGCCCATTTTGTGTCATGATTTTTTGTCATAGAAGTAGGAGCCCACCACATCTATGATGATGCCGGGTTTTGTCACAATTATCGTCATAGAAGTGTCATATGTATGGCAGAAAAAAAATTCGTTCGGCCCAAAATGTCACGGATGTGTCTTTTTTTGTAGTGTATCCACACCGCGGGATCGGTTGCCCCGTCGTATGATTCAATATTGACGGGTTTGAATCCTTCAGGGAATTCATGATCCATTACTTCATCAGTGAAGCAAAGTGGGTGTGCGGCGCCTCTATGCTGGGCTACATTGTGTCGTAACTCCGAAGGAGTCCCTTTGCGGTTTTTGGCTCGGGCGTGGCGAGGTTTGACACGTCCGTATAGGTAGTCATCGTCGTGTGTCGAAGCATGCTTTCGCAATCCGTAGATCAGTCTTGCGTGTCCTGCTCTATTGTCCAAGTCTCTCTACAAGTCGTCTGAGTAATCGTGACCTGCATTATTCCTGCCTTTACAATGAGGTGGGGCGGTCTGGTGTTCGGCTTGAGTTGCCTGCGACGTGCCACATTGTGTGACGATGGTATGGCTCCAACGCCCCTTCATCGGACTGGTATAGCAATATGTGCTTTGGGTAGCCTTTGGCTAGGCTACTAAGGCCGTATTCTTCGGCAACCAGGACTTCGGTCCATCTGTCGTTGAGTAGGTCTTGGTTAGCTTGAAGCTGCTGCTGCTTCTTTTTCAGGCTCCTTGCTGTAGCTATTAGCTGCGCTTGAAGCGCTCCTGTTCGAGGGGATCTTCGGGTATGATGAAGTCTTCATCGCCGAGGCTTACCTCATCTTCGGAGAGTGGAAGGTAGTTGTCATCCTCCGAATCGTCGCCGGGCAGGGCCTGTTCGTCGGGGCTGGCTTACCCGTTTTCCTGTTCCTCCTGCTCGGATGTTGTTCCCACAGGGTCTTCATTGCTTTCGGCGCCATCCGGAGTACTATTTTGTCCCGTGCCATTGTTGCTGTGGCATGACTTGGGGCGGCGTGACTTGTGGCGGCATTTGGGGCACCAAAACTTAGACTGTGACTCAGGAGTTTTAACTGGATCTCCCTTGTCTTTTCCGCGAGGCTTTTTAAGTGTATCGATCATGTACACGTCATGTGAAGGGGTGGCCGTCTCGCGCCTGATGACTGGCGGGTCTTGGCCTTGCTCCTTATCAGCATCGTCGTCTATACCATCAGTGTCTGCGGAGCTAGGAGCGGGCATGTAGGTTAAGTCCTCGACAGTGACTATGAAGTGGGTGGCGGGTGGGAAGCAAAATTCTCCGTCGTCAGCCCCTAGTTCGAGCCGGACATAGCTCGGCTGCGAGTCTCCCGTGAATGACAGGTTCTTTAAAGAGTTTAGCACATCGCCCAAACGTGAGTGCTGAAAATGTCTGTGATGCTGAATTCGAAGATCGATAACCGATCTAGCTCGGTGTCTGTAAGCATACATGGTCCGGAACTTATAGCCGGAGACGAGTCCGGAGTTCCGTTGGCGCAAATATTGCAAGGTGTCAAGTATGCATGCGGCTCTAGTGCCACGGACTCTGTGGCCTCGAATGGCACGATCTACTCTGGTTCTAAGGCCATTGCAACAACAGGAGCCATCTCCTGAATCTGGTCCGATGACAGACTTAAGTCATGTTCATCGGGGAGAGGGGGGTCGATCGCTGCGCTCTCAAATCCATTGAATATCAAGTCTCCACGGATCTCCGCGATGTAGTTCAAGCTTCCAAATTTGACCTGGTGGCCAGGGGCGTAGCTATCGATCTGCTCCAGATGGCCAAGCGAGTTGGCCCGCAGTACGAAGCCGCCGAACACGAAAATCTGCCCAGGAAGGAAGGTTTCTCCTTGGACAGCGTCATTACAGACGATTGAAGGGGCCATCGAACCTTTCATCGACGGCACAGTGGAACTCTCAATGAAAGCACCAATGCCGGCGGATCTCGGGTAGGGGTCCCGAACTGTGCGTCTAGGATCGATGGTAACAGGAGATGGGGGACACGATGTTTACCCAGGTTCGGGCCCTCTCTATGGAGGTAATACCCTACGTTCTGCTTGATTGTTCTTGATGAATATGAGTGTTACAAGAGTTGATCTACCACGAGATCGTAATGGCTAAACCCTAGAAGCCTAGCCTGTATGACTATAGTAATGAATATATCCTTTCCGGATTAACCCCTCCGGTTTATATAGACACCAGGGGGGATCTAGGGTTACATAGAGTCGGTTGCATAAGATGGAATATTCATGGTCGGTCGCCAAGCTTGCTTCCCATGCCAAACAGAGTCCAATCCGGACACGGATACAGTCTTCGGCCTTCATGTCTTCACAGCCCATCAGTCCGGCCCATGGATAACAGGCCGGACGCCTGAGTACCCCTTAGTCCAGGACTCCCTCACCTTGGTCCAGCATCCCTCCTGGGGCTCAAGTGCCAAGAGTAGACGCGCTCCCGAAGTCGGGCCACATGCTGGGGCTCCTACGGCAGGTGGCTGTGGGATCCCCTCCCGAGGCTGCGCTGTCCTTGAAAGTGGTGGTGTCGCCGATGGCTTGAAGAGCCGCTCCTCGAAGATGACAGGCTCTTGGGGCTGTCGCTTGGATGCCCTTCTGGCTATGTCGTCGGCTTCCTTGCTGGTTCCCCGGGGCACGTGGTGCAACTCCAGGCCCAGGAACCGCTTCTCCATCTTGCGTACTTCCATGATGTATGCCTCCATGTGTTCGTCCTTCGGCTCATATACCTTGTTGGAGAAGTTGACGAGGAGCTGCGAGTCGCCCCTGATGGTGAGACGCTTCACCCCCAGTGCCGCCGCAGACTTCAGTCCGGCTATGAGGCCTTCGTATTCTGCAATGTTGTTGGAGACCTTCTCGCCCTGCTGGAAGCAGAGTTGCACGGCGTAGTAGAGCTTGTCCTGAGTGAAAAACTGCTTCTTCTTGGTTGGTGCGGCTCCCTTGGCCTTGGAGGTATCCGCGTCGGCGGGCTGCGCTGTTGCAGCGGTCTTGAGGGTGAGCTTCAACGTCATCAAGGCTTCCTTGGTGTCCCCAACTACTGTGAGGACACTCTTGCTCCCGGGCATCTTCATGAGGTTGTAGGCCGGATGGGTCGGCGCCAAGAACTGAGCCAGGGCCGGGTACCCGAGGATGGCGTTGTACGGGAGGCCGATGTGGGTGATGTCGAAGTCGATAAGCTCGGTGCGGTAGTTGTCACGCGTGCCGATGGTCACGGGGAGGCGGATCTGCCCCAGGGAGCGGGCGGAGCCTCCACCAACCCCTGAGAAAGGCTTGCTAGGGCGGAGCCACTCGACCGGTACGTGAAGAAGGATGAAGGTCTCAACGCTGAGCACGTTGAGGCCGGCACCACCGTCGATGAGCGTCTTGGTGATGGACACGTGGCAGATGGTGGGCGTGCAAAGCATTGGGAGCACACCCGAGCCGATGGTGGAGGCGGGATGATCCCCTGAGTCGAAGGTGAGGTCGGCCTCGGGTGCGGCCCGGCCCAGCAGAGCCCCGGGCACTTGGAAGTGGCACCGATCTGGCAAAAGAACGACTTAATGTGATGATCCGAGGGTGGTGCTTGTGAGCCGCCAAGGAGGGCCGCAACTGTGTGGTGCGCCGGCGCCGGGTAGCGCGCCGCGAAGAGGCCGCACAACTCCTCCCAAGATGCCACCATGGATCCGAGGAGGTTGAGCAGCCAGGTGCGCGGTGCGCCAGTGAGGGCCATGGGAAGCCAGTTGGCCATGACCTTGTCGTCGCCCCCGGCCTTAAGGACGGCCTCCTCATACGCCAGCAGGAAAGCCGTCAGGTCCGCCGCGCCGTCATAGCGCGGCGGCATCTCTGTCTTGAACTTGGGTGGCCATTGCACCTGGCACAAGGTGGGAGCAAGGGCTCGGAGCCCCCGAGCGCCACTGTGGGCGCCAAATGTCAAATTTCGGGTTCCGGCAAAACCCTTATGGTTCGAACGGTGTGCACGAAGATCTCCCCCTACCGATCCACGTCCTAGCTTCGCTAAGATCTCAAGGGCTAACTCGACGAGCTCGCAACACAAAGGACACAAGATTTATACTAGTTCAGGCCACCGTTGTGGTGTAATACCCTACTCCAGTGTGGTGTGGTGGATTGCCTCTTGGGCTAAGGATGAATAGTCCAAGGGGAAGAACAGCCTCCTAAGGCGAGGTGTTCTCGTGCTTGGTGGGTGTGAGGATGAACTTGTGGTTGTCCGGGTCGATCTCCCTCTCAGGTGGTGGCTTAGTCCTATTTATAGAGGCCCTGGTCCTCTCCCCAAATATTGAGCGGGAAGGGATCCAACAACAGCCAATTCGAAAGGGGACAACTAGTACACCTTATCCTGACAAAAGTAGTCTTCTCCTGCCAAAGGCTCTGGTGGTGACGCCGTCTTGGGCTCCATGGTGACCTCCGTCTTGATGTCATGCTGGTCTTGGTCTCGTTGCACCGATATGGAAACCTTTGCTTGACGCCTTGGTACTTTGCGTCTGCGCTTGCCTCCTTAGCACCAAAGAGGAAACAAGGACACAGTGCATGCTGGCGCCCGCCTGGTATCGATCGTCATGGCTCACGTCATTGGAACCTCACGAGGTTTGCCTAGCCTCGATCTCTCCGCCCCTCGCGAGCCAGTCCGGTGAGGCCGCTCCCGAGGAGGTCTTGTGTCGTCCGCCTCGTGAGGCTTGGCCCCTCGCGAGGGTCTTGAGTCCTTGCTGATGAAGATGGGCCATACGGGCCCGCTCGCAGAGCCACTCGTAGGCCGCAGGTAGGCAAGTCTGGGGACCCCCATTCCCAGAATGCTAACAACATTCAAACATAACCCAAACTGTGTTATCTTCTCGAACGAACCCGAAAAGAGACAGTCATGGCTATGCACGCGGTTGGTGTATTTTAGTTGAGTTTAGTTCAAGTCCACTACAACCAGATATTAATAAATTCCCATCTGCCACATAACCGCGGGCACGACTCTCGAAAGTTTAAACCCTACAGGGGTGTCCCAACTTAGCCCATGACAAGCTCACGATCCACGGAGACAATCCTCCATCGCGGGACCCTCTGATCAAACTCGGAATCCCGGTGCACAAGACATTTTGACAATGGTAAAAGAAAACCAGCAAAACCATCCGGTGCATCGATACCCCGATAGGAGCCGTGCGTATCTCGTTTTCAGGACAACACTTTCTATGCGAAGTGGACGGAAGCCAAAATACCATCGAGTTGCCCCGAGGTGGCATCGCTGACTGCTAGGTAGGTGGACTAACACTCATGTGGAGCACTGGCCCGGGGTTGATTAAGGGACCTCGTGGGCCGGCAAGTCCCTATGCAAATTTTAGTTGTTATTAGGCAAATGGTAAAACCAATGTTGGGCCTTGCTGGAAGAGTTTTATTCAAAGCGAACTGTCAAGAGGGCCCCATAAACCCTCACCATGTTTGGGACCAAAAAATCAAGGAACATAACACCGGCATGATGGAAACTAGGACGGCAAGAGTGGAACAAAACACCAGGCATAAGGCCGAGCCTTCCACCCTTTACGAAGTATATATGTGTAATAATTAAATAAGAGATATCGTGATATCCCATGATATCCATGTCCCAACATGGAACAACCTGCAACTGTACCTTCAACTAGCAACGCTATAAGAGGGGCTGAGCAAGGCAGTAACATAGCCAAACAACAGTTTGCTAGGAAGGCTAATAAGGTTAGAGGTTATCATGGCAATTTAGGAGGCCTGATAAACAAGTGGTAGGTAGCGCGACATAACGATAGCATCAAGACAACAAGCATAGCAAAGATAGTAGTGGTATCCAGAGTAACGGTCATCTTGCCTGAAATCCCGCAAGGAAGAAGAACGAGTCCATGAAGAAGTCAAACGGATCCTCACAATCGCAACGTACCCGAAACTATCAAGAAGAAGCACAATCGGAAAGAAGCAAACAAAATAGTAAACAAGCAAGCATAATCATGGCATGATGCACAACAAAGTATGATGCATGTCCGGTTTAATAAACATGACATGGCAAAGTGCAACAATCAAATACTACAAATTAAGTGGAGCTCAATATGCAAGGAGTTGCATATTGACGAAACACCACATTCGATTATTTAGTTCACTCTTGTTTATGTACTCAACAATATGAAATGTTGTCAAACATGGCAAGAGGTGAAGCATAAGTAAACTAACTATTTAGGCAAGTTTAAATGAGGCCGGAAATAACAAACAACAATTCCGGAAAATCCCCGTATGCATATTTCAAATTTGGTATTGTTCTGCCCTAAAGCATATTTTATTGTAGTTAAACAGTAAAACAAAGTGCACCATGTTAATCTATGCATTTTTCTACCCCATTTACATATAAAGTTTATTTAAAACGGGGCTATGGTTATTTAGTTATGAAATAAACCATTTTAACATGTCATTATGCAAAAATAATGCAAACAACAAGTTTAACATTTCAAACATGGATGAAAGTGACATATCGTGAAACTAGATGAAATTCTAGGCATTTTACATATATGAGTCATTTTAATATGATGCACGTATGCATGAAGTGCAAGGGTTTCTCTGCAAAACAGTTTTTCCCTGGATAAATAGAAAATTCGCAGACTCCAACAAAATAGACTTTGGGCCGTATCTAAACAGATCTGGGTTGCACATGATAGCAGAAGTAGCAGAATCAGGCCAAGCCCAAGTAGGAACATAGGAGGGCGTTAGGGATCTGCTCACCTTCGGCCAAATCGGCCTGAGGTGGAGCTGGGCTGGATCTGGAGGTGCGTTGGGCCTTGGTGGCAGAAGGCAGCCCAAGGCACGGAGGCCACGCGCAGTTGCGGTCAACAGGGATGAGCAGGCGAGCTGCTGCTGCTTGTTTCTAAAGAACAAAAATAGCAACATGTCCATGGCAATGTGGGAGACGGCGGTAGGGGGTCCCAGAGATGGGGTGGGCGGGAACCGGCGGGAACGGGCTGATCGAGGCGCGTGACGGTGTTCTCCGGCGAGGTGGCGTGCGGGCAGAGCTGAAAGAGGCAGCGTATGTTCTCTGTTCAAACGACATAGAAGGTTTCAGAGAGGGAAAGAAATCAGGGAGGAAACAGGGAGGCCACGAGGGTGATACGTCTCCAACGTATCTATAATTTTTGATTGTTCCATGCTATTATATATTCTGTTTTGGATGTTTAATGGGCTTTATTATACACTTTTATATTATTTTTGGGACTAACCTATTAACCTAAGGCCTAGTGCAAATTGCTGTTTTTTTGCCTATTTCAGTGTTTCATAGAAAAGGAATATCAAATGGAGTCCAAATGGAATGAAACCTTCGGGAGCGTGATTTTTGGAACAAACGTGATCCAGAGGACTTGGAGTGGACGTCAAGAAACAACCGAGGAGGCCATGAGGCAGGGAGGCATGCCTGCCCCCTGGGCACGCCCCCACCCTCGTGGGCCCCTCGTGGCTCTCCTGACCGACTTCCTTCGCCTATATATACTCATATACCCTGAAAACATCTAGGAGCACCACGAAACCCTATTTCCACCGCCCCAACCTTCTGTACCCGTGAAATCCCATCTTGGGGCCTTTTCCGGTGCTCCACCGGAGGGGGCATCGATCACGAAGGGCTTCTACATCAACACCATAGCCTCTCCGATGATGTGTGAGTAGTTTACCTCAGACCTTCGGGTCCATAGTTATTAGCTAGATGGCTTCTCTCTCTCTCTCTTTGGATCTCAATACAAAGTTCTCCTCGATCTTCTTGGAGATCTATTTGATGTAACTCTTTTTGCAGTGTGTTTGTCGAGATCCGATGAATTGTGGGTTTATGATCAAGATTATCTATGGACAATATTTGAATCTCCTCTTAATTCTTTTATGTATGATTTTTTATCTTTGCAAGTCTCTTCGAATTATCATTTTGGTTTGGCCTACTAGATTGATATTTCTTGCAATGGGAGAAGTGCTTAGCTTTGGGTTCAATCTTGCGTTGCTCGATCTCAGTGAGAGAAAGGGAAATGGCACGTATTGTACTGTTTCCATCGAGGATAAAAAGATGGGGTTTATTTCATATTGCTTGAGTTTATCCCTCTACATCATGTCATCTTACCTAATGCGTTACTCTGTTCTTATGAACTTAATACTCTAGATGCATGCTGGATAGCGGTCAGTGTGTGGAGTAATAGTAGTAGATGCAGGCAGGAGTCGGTCTACTTGTCACGAACGTGATGCCTATATACATGATCATGCCTAGATATTCTCATAATTATTCGCTTTTCTATCAATTGCTCGATAGTAATTTGTTCACCCACCGTAATACTTATGTTATCTTGAGAGAAGCCACTAGTGAAACCTGTGGCCCCCGGATCTATTCTCCATTATATTAATCTCCCGTCAACAAGTTATTTCTGGCACTGTTTATTTTGCAATCTTAACTTTTAATCTTTATCATAAAATACCAAAAAATATATTTTATCATCTCTATCAGATCTCACTTTTGCAAGTGGCCGTGAAGGGATTGACAACCCCTTTATCATGTTGGTTGCAAGGTTCTTATTTGTTTGTGTAGGTACGAGGGACTTGTGTGTGGCCTACTACTGGATTGATACCTTGGTTCTAAAAAACTGAGGGAAATACTTACGCTACTTTGCTGCATCACCCTTTCCTCTTCAAGGGAAAAACCAACACATGCTCAAGAGGTAGCAAGAAGGGTTTCTGGCGCCGTTGCCAGGGAGTCTACGCACAAGTCAAGACATACCAAGTACCCATCACAAACTCTTATCCCTCGCATTACATTATTCTCCATTTGCCTCTCGTTTTCCTCTCCCCCACTTCACCCTTGCCATTTTATTCGCTCTCTTTTTCCGTTTGCTTTTTATTTCGCTTGCTTCTTGTTTGCTTGTGTGCTTGCTTGTCGTGATGGCTCAAGATAATACTAAATCATGTGACTTTGCCAATACCAACAACAATGATTTTCTTAGCACTCCGATTGCTCCTCTTACCGATACTGAATCTTCTGAAATTAATGCTGCTTTGCTGAATCTTGTCATGAAAGATCAATTCGCCGGACTTCCTAGTCAAGATGCCGCTACCCATCTAAATAGCTTTGTTGATTTATGTGATATGCAAAAGAAGAAAGATGTGGACAATGATATTGTTAAACTGAAGCTATTTCCGTTTTCTCTTAGAGATCGTGCTAAAACTTGGTTTTCGTCTTTGCCTAAAAGTAGTATTGATTCATGGAATAAGTGCAAAGATGCTTTTATCTCTAAATATTTTCCTCCCGCTAAGATCATCTCTCTTAGAAACGATATTATGAATTTTAAGCAAATTGATCATGAACATGTTGCACAAGCTTGGGAGAGGATGAAATTAATGATACATAATTGCCCTACACATGGTTTGAATTTATGGATGGTTATACAAATTTTGTATGCCAGATTGAATTTTTCTTCTAGAAATCTTTTAGATTCGGCCACGAGAGGCACTTTTATGGAAATCACTTTAGGAGAAGCTACTAAACTCATAGATAATATTATGGTCAATTATTCTCAATGGCGCACTGAAAGATCTACTAGTAAAAATGTGCATGCAATTGAAGAGATTAATGTTTTGAGTGGAAAGATGGATAAACTTATGAAATTATTTGCTAATAGGAGTGTTTCTTCTGATCCTAATGATATTCCTTTATCTACTTTGATTGAGAATGATAATGAATCTATGGATGTGAATTTTGTTGGTAGAAACAATTTTGGTAACAACGCTTATAGAGGAAATTTTAATCCTTGGCCGTATCCTAGTAATTCCTCTAATAATTATGGTAATTCCTACAACATCTCTTATGGAAATTTTAATAATATGCCCTCTGATTTTGAGACTAGTGTTAAGGAATTTATGATTTCTCCAAAGAATTTTGATGCTTTGCTTGAAGAAAAATTGCCCAAGACTGATGAGTTGGCTAGGAACGTGGATAGAATTTCTCTTGATGTTGATTCTTTGAAACTTAGATCTTTTCCACCTAAGCATGATATCAATGAGTCTCTGAAGGCCATGATAATTTCCATTGATGAGTGCAAAGAAAGAACCGCTAGGATGCGTGCTAAAAAAGATTGCTTTGTGAAAGCGTGTTCTTCTAGTTTCCATGATAATAATGATGAAGATCTAAAAGTTATTGATGTGTCTCCTATTAAATCTTATTTTTACAATATGAATCTTGATAATGATGGGACTGGAGATGAGTCAACTTTAGTTATAAGGCGTCCCAATGATTCGGAGTTTTTAGATCTCGATGCAAAATTTGGTAAAAGTGGGATGGAAGAGGTCAAAACTTTAGATAGCAATGAACCCACTATCTTGGATTTCAATGAATTTAATTATTATAATTGCTCTTTAAAAGATTGTACTTCCTTGTTGCAATCCATGCTAAATTCTCCGCATGCTTATAGTCAAAATAAGGCTTTTAATAAACATATCATTGATGCTTTAATGCAATCTTATGAAGAAAAACTTGAATTGGAAGATTCTATCCCTAGAAAACTTTATGATGAGTGGGACCCTACTATTAAAATTAAAATTAAAATTAAAGATCATGAACGCTATTCTTTGTGTGATTTGGGTGCTAGTGTTTCCACGATTCCTAAAACCTTGTGTTATTTGCTAGGTTTCTGTGAATTTGATGATTGTTCTTTAAACTTGCATCTTGCGGATTCCACCATTAAGAAACCTATGGGAAGAATTAATGATGTTCTTATTGTTGCAAATAGGAATTATGTGCCCATAGATTTCATTGTCCTTCATATAGATTGCAATCCTTCATGTCCTATTATTCTTGGTAGACCTTTCCTTAGAATGATTGGTGCAAATATTGATATGAAAGAAGGGAATATTAGATTCCAATTTCCATTAAGGAAAGGCATGGAACACTTTCCTACAAAATTACCTTATGAATCTATCATGAGAGCTACATATGGATTGCATACCAAAGATGGTAATACCTAGATCTATCCTTGCCTTTATGCCTAGCTAGGGGCGTTAAACGACAACGCTTGTTGGGAGGCAACCCAATTTTATTTTTGTTTCTTGCTTTTTGATTCTGTTTAGTAATATATAATTCTTCTAGCCTTTGTTTGGATGTAGTTTTATGCTTTTAATTAGTGTTTGTGCCAAGTAGAACCTTTGGGAAGACTTGGGGAATGTCTTTGCGATCTTGCTGTAAAAAACAGAAACTTTAGCGCTCACAAGATTTGCTGCCATTTTTTGCTGGAGAGTGCTATTAGGTTGATTATTTTTGCAGATGATTAATAGATAAATTCCTCACGTCCAGTAATTTATTTTAGAATTTTTGGAGTTCTAGAAGTTTGCGTTTGATACAGATTACTACAGACTGTTCTGTTTTTGACAGATTCTATTTTTCGTGTGTTGTTTGCTTATTTTGATGAATCTATGGCTAGTAATGGAGTTTATGAACCATAGAAAAGTTGGAATAAAGTAGGTTTAACACCAATATAAATAAAGAATGAGTTAATTACAGTACCTTGAAGTGGTGTTTTGTTTTCTTTCGCTAACGGAGCTCATGAGATTTTCTGTTAAGTTTTGTGTTGTGAAGTTTTCAAGTTTTGGGTAAAGATTTGATGGATTATGGAACAAGGAGTGGCAAGAGCCTAAGCTTGGGGATGCCCAAGGCACTCCAAGGTGAAATCCAAGGACAACCAAAAGCCTAAGCTTGGGGATGCCCCGGAATGCATCCCCTCTTTTGTCTTCGTCCATCGGTAACTTTACTTGGAGCTATATTTTTATTCACCACATGGTATGTGTTTTGCTTGGAGCGACTTGTATGATTTGAGTCTTTGTTTTTTAGTGTACCACAATCATCCTTGCTGTACACACCTTTTGAGAGAGAGACACATGAATCGGAATTCATTAGAATACTCTATGTGCTTCACTTATATGTTTTGAGTTGGATAATTTTGCTCTAGTGCTTCGCTTATATATTTTAGAGCACGGCGGTGGTTCTATTTTATGGAAATAATTGATCTCTCATGCTTCACTTATATTATTTTGAGAGTCGTTTAGAACAGCATGGTAATTTTCTTTGGTTATAAAATTAGTCCTAATATGATAGGCATCAAAGATAAAAACCTGAAAGTGCATTAAATACTAAAAGAAGTTTGATACTTGATAGTTGTTTTGAGATATAAAGGTGGTAATATTAGAGGTATCATAGTTGAGAAATTTTGAAATTGAGAAATACTTGTGTTGAAGTTTGCAAGTCCCGTAGCATCCACGTATGGTAAACGTTGTGTGACAAATTTGAAGCATGAGGTGTTCTTTGATTGCTTTCCTTATGAGTGGCGGTCGGGGACGAGCGATGGTCTTTTCCTACCAATCTATCCCCCTAGGAGCATGCGCATAGTGCTTGGCTTTGATGACTTGTAGATTTTGGCAATAAGTATGTGAGTTATTTATGACTAATGTTGAGTCCATGGATTATATGCACTCTCACCCTTCCATCATTGCTAGCCTCCTCGGTACCGTGCATTGCCCTTTCTCACCTTGTGAGTTGGTGCAAACTTCGCTGGTGCATCCAAACCCCATGATATGATACACTCTATCACACATAAGCCTCCTTATATCTTCCTCAAAACAGCCACCATACCTACCTATTATGGCATTTCCATAGCCATTCCGAGATATATTGCCATGCAAATTTCCACCATTCTGTTTATTATGACACGCATCATCATTGTCATATTGCCTTGCATGATCATGTAGTTGACATCGTATTTGTGGAAAAGCCACCATGCTTAATTTTTCATACATGTCACTCTTGATTCATCGCATATCCCGGTACACCGCCGGAGGAATTCACATAGAGCCATATTTTGTTCTAAGTATCGAGTTGTAATTCTTGAGTTGTAAGTAAATAAAAGTGTGATGATCATCATTAGAGCATTGTCCCATGTGAGGAAAGGATGATGGAGATTATGATTCCCCCAAAAGTCGGGATGAGACTCCGAACGAAAAAAGGGGGGAAGAAAAAAAAGAGGCCAAGAAAAAAAAGAAGGCCCAAATAAAAAAAATGAGAGATAAAGAGAGAAGGGACAATGTTACTATCCTTTTTCCACACTTGTGCTTCAAAGTAGCACCATGATCTTCATGATAGAGAGTCTCTTATTTTGTCACTTTCATATACTAGTGGGAATTTTTCATTATAGAACTTGGCTTGTATATTCCAATGATGGTCTTCCTCAAATGCCCTAGGTCTTCTTGAGCAAGCAAGTTGGATGCACACCCACTTAGTTTCTTTGATGAGCTTTCATATATTTGTAACTCTAGTGCATCAGTTGCATGGCAATCCCTACTCCTTGCATTGACATCAATCGGTGGGCATCTCCATAGCCCATTGATTAGCCGCGTCAATGTGAGACTTTCTCCTTTTTTTCTTCTCACACAACCTCAATCATTATATTCTATTCCACCCATAGTGCTAGGTCCATGGCTCGCACTCATATATTGTGTAAAAGTTGAAAGAGTTTGAAAAGGCTAACTATGAAACAATTGCTTGGCTTGTCATCGGGGTTGTGCATGGTGAGAGCATTTTGCGTGACGAAAATGAAGCATGGCCAAACTATATGATTTTGTAGGGATAAGCTTTCTTTGGCTATGTTATTTTGATAAGACATAATTGCTTGGTTAGCATGCTTGAAGTATTATTATTTTTATGTCAGCATTAAACTTTTATCTTGAATCTTTTGGATCTAAACATTCATGCCACAATAAAGAAAATTACATTGAAGAATATGCTAGAAAGCATTCCACATCAAAAATTCTATTTTTTATCATTTACCTACTCAAGGACGAGCAGGAATAAAGCTTGGGGATGCTTGATACGTCTCCAACGTATCTATAATTTTTTATTGTTCCATGCTATTATATATTCTGTTTTGGATGCTTAATGGGCTTTATTATACACTTTTATATTATTTTTGGGACTAACCAATTAACCCAAGGCCCAGTGCAAATTGTTTTTTTGCATATTTCAGTGTTTCACGGAAAAGGAATATCAAACGGAGTCCAAACGGAATGAAACCTTCAGGAGCGTGATTTTTGGAACAAACGTGATCCAGAGGACTTGGAGTGGACGTCAAGAAACAACCAAGGAGGCCACGAGGCAGGGAGGCGTGCCTGCCCCCCTGGGCGCGCCCCCACCCTTGTGGGCCCCTCGTGGCTCTCCTTACCGACTTCCTTCGCCTATATATACTCATATACCCTGAAAACATCTAGGAGCACCACGAAACCCTATTTCCACCGCCGCAACCTTCTGTACCCGTGAGATCTCATCTTGGGGCCTTTTCCGGCGCTCCGCTGGAGGGGGCATCGATCATGGAGGGCTTCTACATCAACACCATAGCCTCTTCGATGATGTGTGAGTAGTTTACCTCAGACCTTCAGGTCGATAGTTATTAGCTAGATGGCTTCTTCTCTCTCTTTGGATCTCAATACAAAGTTCTCCTCGATCTTCTTGGAGATCTATTCGATGTAACTCTTTTTGCGGTGTGTTTGTCGAGATCCGATGAATTGTGGGCTTATGATCAAGATGATCTATGAACAATATTTGAATCTCCTCTTAGTTCTTTTATGTATGATTTGTTATCTTTGCAAGTCTCTTCGAATTATCAGTTTGGTTTGGCCTACTAGATTGATCTTTCTTGCAATGGGAGAAGTGCTTAGCTTTGGGTTCAATCTTGCCTTGCTTGATCCCAGTGACAAAAAGGGAAATGACACGTATTGTATTGTTGCCATCGAGGATAAAAAGATGGGGTTTATTTCATATTTCTTGAGTTTATCCCTCTACATCATGTCATCTTACCAATGCGTTACTCTGTTCTTATGAACATAATACTCTAGATGCATGCTGGATAGCGGTCGGTGTGTGGAGTAACAGTAGTAGATGCAGGCAGGTGTGGGTCTACTTGTCACGGATGTGATGCCTATATACATGATCATGCCTAGACATTCTCATAATTATTCGCTTTTCTATCAGTTGGTCGACAGTAATTTGTTCACCCACCGTAATACTTATGCTATCTTGAGAGAAGCCACTAGTGAAACCTATGGCCCTCGGGTCTATTCTCCATTATATTAATCTCCCGTCAACAAGTTATTTCTGGCACCGTTTATTTTGCAATCTTTACTTTTAATCTTTATCATAAAAATACCAAAAATATTATTTTATCATCTCTAACAGATCTCACTTTTGCAAGTGGCCGTGAAGGGATTGACAACCTCTTTATCGCGTTGGTTGCAAGGTTCTTATTTGTTTGTGTAGGTACGAGGGACTTGCGTGTGGCCTCCTATTGGATTGATACCTTGGTTCTCAAAAACTGAGGGAAATACTTACGCTACTTTGCTACATCACCCTTTCCTCTTCAAGGGAAAAACCAATGCATGCTCAAGAGGTAGCAGAGGGGGGGGGGGCTTGCTAACCGACGGCGACGCATCAACAGGGTCAGCGGTGCGGGGACTTGGAGCTCGGGGAGGAAACATGGTAATTTGGGCATCCATGGTCGGCTCCTAAGGTGCACTAACTGGAGAAGACGAGGACGGGCACAGCGACGCATGGTGTAGGGAGGGAGGCGGCAAGGGAATGGTGGTGTCTCGGCTCGGAACTTGCCGGATCCGAGCAGGAAGGAGGCAGCAGGCATTGGGGATGGATGGATCGAGCACGGGGCGAAGACTAGGCGAGGTCCGACGGCACGAGACGGTGGTCATGGTGTGGTGCTCCTGCAAGGGAACATGAGGAAGAGATAGGTTAGGGCAGAGAGAGAAGAAGAATGGGAGGAAGGAGGGCACGAGGAGGCCAGGCTTGTATCCGTGGACGAGGCGCGGCGGTCACGCTCAACGCGATGCGAGGCTGGGGACTCAGGGTTGCTGCTGCTCGCCGGCAACAGTGGGGTCGACGGCGAGGTCGGGAAAGGAGGTGGTTGCGGGAGCCTTGGGCGAGGGACATGAGGCTGGTGCCCTGGGATTGGCTCGGTGGGGAAAACAAGGGAGAGGGTGGCGGCGGCTGGTTGGTGGATCGGGCAGGGGGAGATCCCAAGGGGGGTTGGGAAGGCGGTGGCGGGCGTCGGGACACATCTCCTAGATTTTAAGGTTTGTCCAAATTTAGAATAGGAGTCTCTTATATAAGGAAAGAGGGGGAGTTCAGGGTAGATTCGGACCCTCGGATCGAAATCGGGCGGTTGAGAAAAATAGAGTAGGGAGTCCAATAAATAAAACGAAAATATTTTAAGGATGTTTGGGGATGATCCGGACCCAACGGTGATGACTGAGTGGGTCGGGTTCGGGGAAGTTAACGGACGTGCACGCGAGGGGTTTGACAAAAGGCCACGGAGAAGACAAGAGAGAAGAGAGCAGTCCGATTGATCTGAGAAGGGATCAACAGAGACAAGGAAGGAGCGGCGACTACAAACGAATGCAAGTTTTGAAAAAAAGGATGGCAACAGAGTGCTGATGCAACACGAAAGTTGCGATGATGAAATGCAACAAACAAATAAACACACATCGGTCACGCAAAACATGGAAGGCATCTGGAGCGTCGATCTCGGGTCGTCACACTACACCAATTAGTGAGGAAGCTAAAGATGATGATCATGAAACTTCAGATCAAGTTACTACCAAACCTCGTAGGTCAACCAGAGTATGTTCGCACCAGAGTGGTACGGTAATCATGTTCTGGAAGTCAAGTTACTAGACCATGATGAACCTACGAACTATTAGGAAGCCATGAAATCCGAGATGGGATCCATGTATGAGAACAAAGTATGGACTTTGATTGACTTGCCTGATGATCAGCAAGCCATAAAGAATAAATGGATCTTCAAGAAGAAGATTGACGCTGATGGTAATGTTACTGTCTACAAAGCTCGATTTGTTGCGGAAGGTTTTCGACAAGTTCAAGGAGTTGACTACGATGAGACCTTCTCACCAGTAGAGATGCTTAAGTCTGTCCAAATCATGTTAGCAATTGCCGCATTTTATGATTATGAAATTTGGCAAATGGATGTCAAAACTGCTTTCCTTAATGGATTTCTTAAAAAAGAGTTGTATATGATGCAACCAGAAGGTTTTGTCGATCCTAAAGGTGCTAACAAAGTGTGCAAGCTCCAGCGATCCATTTATGGACTAGTGCAAGCATCTTGGAGTTGGAATATATGCTTTGATAGTGTGATCAAAGCATATGGTTTTATACAGACTTTTGGAGAAGCCTATATTTACAACAAAGTGAGTGGGAGCTCTGTAGCATTTCTAATATTATATGTGGATGACATATTGTTGATTGGAAACGATACAGAATTTCTGGATAGCATAAAAGGATAATTGAATAAGAATTTTTCAATGAAAGACCTCAGTGAAGCTGCTTATATATTGGGCATCAAGATCTACAGAGATAGATCAAGATTCTTAATTGGACTTTCACAAAGCACATACCTTGATAAAGTTTTGAAGAAGTTCAAAATGGATCAGTCAAAGAAAGGCTTCTTGCCTGTGTTACAAGGTGTGAAGTTGAGTCATACTCAATGCCCGACCACTGTAGAAGATAGAGAGAAAATGAAAGTCATTCCCTATGCCTTAGCCATAGGTTCTATCATGTATGCAATGTTGTGTACCATACCTGATGTGTGCCTTGCTATAAGTTTAGCAAGGAGGTTCCAAAGTAATCCAGGAGTGGATCACTGGACAGCGGTCAAGAACATCCTGAAATACCTGAAAAGGACTAAGGATATGTTTCTCGTTTATGGAGGTGACAAACAACTTGTCGTAAATGGTTACGTTGATGCTAGCTTTAACACTGATCCGGATGACTCTAAGTCAGAAAACGGATATGTATTTATATTGAATGGTGGAGCTGTCAGTTGGTGCAGTTCCAAGCAAAGCGTCATGACGGGATCTACGTGTGAAGAGGAGTACATAGCTGGTTTGGCAGCAGCAAATGAAGGAGTTTGGATGAAGGAGTCCATATCTGATCTAGGTGTAATACCTAGTGCATCGGGTCCAATGAAAATCTTTTGTGACAATACTGGAGCAATTGCATTAGCAAAGGAATCCAGATTTCACAAGAGAACCAAACACATCAAGAGATGCTTCAACTCCATCCACGATCAAGTCAAGGAAGGAGAGATAGACATTTACAAAATACGTACGGATCTAAATGTTGCAGACCCGTTGACTAAGCCTCTTCCACGACCAAACATGATCAGCACCAAGACTCCAAGGGTGTTAGAATCATTACAATGTAATCTAGATTATTGAATCTAGTGCAAGTGGGAGACTAAAGGAAATATGCCCTAGAGGCAATAATAAAGTTGTTATTTCCTTATATCATGATAAATGTTTATTATTCATGCTAGAAGTGTATAAACCGGAAACTTGATACTTGTGTGAATACATAGACAAAACAAAGTGTCCCTAGTATGCCTCTACTTGACTAGCTCGTTAATCAAAGATGGTTAAGTTTCCTGACCATAGACATGTGTTGTCATTTGATGAACGAGATCACATCATTAGGAGAATGATGTGATGGACAAGACCCACCCATTAGCTTAGAATAATTATCATTAAGTTTTATTGCTATTGCTTTCTCCATGACTTATACATATTCCTTTGACTATGAGATTATGCAACTCCTGAATGCTGGAGGAACACCTTGTGTGCTATCAAACGTCACAACGTAACTGGGTGGTTATAAAGATGATCTACAGGTGTCTCCGAAGGTGTTTGTTGGGTTGTCATAGATCGACATTAGGATTTGTCACTCCGAGTATCGGAGAGGTATCTTTGGGCCCTCTCGGTAATGCACATCATGATAAGCCTTGCAATCAATGTGACTAATGAGTTAGTTACGGGATGATGCATTACGGAACGAGTAAAGAGACTTGCCGGTAACAATATTGAACTAGGTATGAGGATATCGACGACCGAAGCTCCGGCAAGTAGCATACCGATGACAAAGGGAATAACGTATGTTGTGATTGCGGTTTGAGCGACAAAGATCTTCGTAGAATATGTCGGAATCAATATGAGCATTCAGGTTCCGTTGTTGGTTATTGATCAGAGATGTGTCTCGGTCATGTCTACATAGTTCTCGAACCCGTAGGGTCCGCACGCTTAACGTTCGATGACGATTTGTATTATGAGTTATGTGTTTTGGTGACTGAAGATTGTTCGAAGTCTCGGATGAGATCACAGACATGACGAGGAGTCTCGAAATGGTCGAGAGGTAAAGATTGATATATTGGACGATGGTATTCGCACACTGAAATGGTTTCTGAGTGTTTTGGATATTTATCAGAGTACCGAGGGGTTACCAGAACCCCCCGAGGAAAGTAATGGGCAAACTTGGGCCATAGGGGAGAGAGAGGGCAGCCCACAAAGGGTGGCGCCCCCCCATGGGAGTCTGAATTGGACAAGGGGAGGGTGCACGGCCCCCTTTCCTTCTCCCTCTCCCTCTCCTTCCCCTTTCCCCCTCCGAAAGGAAGGAAGGGGGCCGACTAGGACTAGGAGTCCTAGTGGGTCCCCCCCCCCACTTGGTGCGCCCCTAGGGCCGGCCTCCTCCCCTCTCCTCCTTTATATACGGGGGTAGGGGGGCACCCCAAAGAACATTAATTATTTCTTAGCCCTTTGCGGTGCCCCCTCCACCATTTACTCCTCCGATCATATTGTCGTAGTGCTTAGGCAAAGCCCTGCGCAGATCATGTCACTATCACCATCACCACGCCGTCGTGCTGACAAAACTCAACCTCGACACTTTGCTAGATCAAGAATTCGAGGGATGTCATTGAGCTAAACGTGTGCTGAACTCGGAGGTGTTGTACGTTCGGTACTTGATCGGTTGGATCATGAAGATGTTCGACTACATCAACTGCATTAAACTAACGCTTCCACTTTCGGTCTACGAGGGTACATGGACACACTATTCCCCTATCGTTGCTATGCATCTCCTAGATAGATCTTGCGTGATCGTAGGATTTTTTTTGGAATTGCATGCTACATGCCCCAACAGTCCGACACAACCTCGTTTGATGGTGCGTAGGGGTCCTTGTCAT
>NC_041392.1:335908977-335938135 GCF_002162155.2 Triticum dicoccoides | reverse complement strand
CAGACCAGTGGCGCCATGGCAGAGATTTGAGAGAGAAAGAGGGCGATCAAGGGGAGAATGTAGATGAGAATGTAGGCGGGATGACGTGAGCAAGGTAGTATTTATTGGCGGCCGGAATCTAGATCGACGGAAACAGTACACACGCCGGTCGCAGGAATTTACGAGTACTGTAGTTTGAATTACACATGATTCCCGCAGCAAAATACGTGTGTGAATTTATTAGCTAACGGTTTTCAATACAGAACCGTGTCTGATTAATAACCCCCGCCACTCACCTACCAAACCTCGTGCCGCGAAATAGAGTGCCAATCATGTGGGGGGTGGTAGTCTTGCCAGATCTTTACATTTTACTTTTTGAACACCAGATATTTACATCGTCTGGTGATTTTTTAACTCGCCCACAAGTACACAAAAGTAAGATTTTTCAAACTGTTATGGTTAGCCGTTGCATGTAGATGTAGTTCAAATTTGAATTATGGTCATTAAATGGCTAGAAAATCACTTAAATGTCTTTAAAAGGACAAATGATCCCTAGAATTCCAAATTTTCACATGACAGTTGTAGTAGTGCACGTTAAACATAGAAAAAAATTGAAGGCCATAAGAGGAAGCTATCTCCCATTCGTCATCAAACATGCATTGTTCCCTCTCGGAACCACGAGCCTTCTAGTGAGTTGCTCCAGTTTGTGAGGGTTGTGTGTTCCCAAACTTTCGTCAAACAGGCCAATTTTTTTACCACATCATCTTGGTGGCATGAAATTACATCAAGCAAGGTTTCATGTTTTCTGATCATTTTTCAATTTTTTGGAATTAAAATGCCATTGCACTCCATGCATGTGTCCATGCTGTGAGACCAATATGTTTGAAAATTCCTTCTAATTTACTACACATGGAATTAACTCGCACACAAGTACACAAATATGATTTTTCAAACTGTTATGGTTAGCCGTTGCATGCAGATGTAGTTCAAATTTGAATTACGGTCATTAAATGTTTAGAAAGTCACTTAAATGTCTTTAAAAGCTCAAATGACCCCTGAAATTTTCCAAATTTTTGCATGACAGTTGTATTAGTGCATGTTAAACGTAGAAAAAAATTGAAGGCCGTAAGAGGAAGCTATCTCCCGTTCGTCATCAAACATGCATTATTCCCTCTCGGTACCACAAGCCTTCTAGTAAGTTGCTCCTGTTTGTGAGGGGTGTGTGTCCAAACTTTTGTCAAACATGCCAAAATTTTTTACCACATCATCTTGGTGGCATGACATTACATCAAGCGAGGTTTCATGTGTTTCAGATTTTTTAAATTTTTTGGAATTTAAATGCCATGGCACTCCATGCTTAATTGTGTCATAGCCGTTATACCAATATGTTTGAAAATTCCTTCCAATTTACTGCACATGGAATTAAATCGCACACAAGTACACAAAATATTACTTTCAAACCGTTATGGTTAGTTGTTACATGTACATGTAGTTCAACTTTGAATTATGGTCATTAAATGGCTAGGAAATCACTTAAATGTCTTAAAAGGTCAAATGACCCCTGAAATTTTCCAAAATTTGACATGACAGTTGTATTAGTACTAAATTTTTTCTAGTACATTTAAAACACCATCCGTTGCCACTTGACTCCAAATTCGTCTTTCACAGCTAATAAAAAATATCCACAACATCACACACAATTTTTTTGTTGGAACCATTTGCAATGGAAATTTCTGGGTCTATTTAAGTCCTCCTCCTTAAGCTTCGCCGACTCGTCTGCTCCCGTGCCGGCAACCCCTGAATCCACAAATCCTAATCCCCATTCACGCACCCCCTTCTTGCAAAGATGAGGCCGTGGAAACGCTTCGTGAAGGCCCGTACGATGGTCACGTCCTCCCCAAGCACCACCGCCTGCGCCGAGAGCGTGGCCGCCTGCGCCGAGAGTGCCGCCGCATCCACATTGATCGCAGCCGCATCCACCAGGAGGGTGTGTGCGGCAGCCGACAGGGCAGCTGCAGCAGCCGAGACGGCTGCAGCTGCTGCTGCAATGGCAACTGCAAACGCCGAGAGCGCTCGAGCTGCCGTCCGTGCCGCCGATGTCGCCCTGGCCCGGGTCAAGGCCATCCACACCAAGATCGAGGACGCACACGCCAAGATATTCCAGGCCACCTTGGAATCCAGCATGCAACTCATGTCTGAAAAGACGATGGTGGCCATGGAGCACCTGCTTCCTCATGAGATCGCCGAGCGGGAGCTGGAGATGCAGGAGGCGGCGGAGACCGAGGAGCGCCGGCAGGAGGAGTTGTGCGTGGCCGAGGTCGAGGTAGAGACGAGTCTGTACATCGAGGAATCGGGGGTGGAGTACCAACGCGAGCTCTGGCGCAGCCACTCCTACGAGTTCTACAACCTTGAGGGCGGCGCCGAGGATGAGGACGAGGACGCGGTTGATTGCAGCAGGGGGACGCGGAGTCCACCAACGGCGGCATTTCGCCAGGACAAGTCATCGATGTCTCATCTCACACCAGCGATGCATAGGCCGGCGCGGCGGCGGATGTGTTAAAAGTATGCGTACTTAGGCTTTCTTTTTAAGATTGGTCTGTTGTTAGAGCAATGTTTATGTCAACTGACTCTGTTTAATTACTAAAATTGCTCGATTCAGTAAGTGTGGTCTGTGTGTTGTACGCTCTTTTGTGTGGCCAAATTAGCAAGAGATGTTAAATTATGCAATGATATACCCGAGGAAATTCCCACCAAAATTTGAATTATCAAACTCATCCCATGCGCGTAAAGCAGAAGAATCGTTTGTGATGCACACAATCGTTCAAAGTGAATGGTGTCCGGCGGCACCACGCGCAAAGTTTCCCTCCACATTTCGATATTTTTGGCCTACCGCCAAAATATCTACCCCGCCCCCTCCCCCCTTCCCCATCCCCTTTTCCCCCTGACCACAAGTTACATTTCCCCTATTTCCTCCTTCCTTACTTCCTTCCTTCCTAAGCTAAGCTGCTTCCTCGCTTGCTTTCTCACTCTCGTCGTCTCGCATTCTACCACCGGGGCACCATGGTCTTCTTCAATGACCTCTCTAGTGGTTCCTCCTCCGACGATGACTCCTTCACCACCCGGGTATGCCTCTCTTCTCTCTCTCTCTCTCTCTCTCGCTCTCTCTCTCGGGCTATGACTTGGAATGAAGGATTTTAACCCAGCGGTCGATTTGAGAAGGTTAGACCCTCTTTCGTTGTTACAAATCATTTGTTAGATGTGATTCATACAATGTCACGGTCCCAACTCATTCATACCACACCTTCAACCAAACACATCCTAAGACAGTGTCACAGTTTGTACCTAGTATCTAAAAATGTTCCCATCTCATCAGTAGTGCCGTTAGAAAATTATTTGGCACCGCTTCAATAGTTTGTGCAACCAACTTTGGTCCACACATCCGAGCAGCCAAGCAGTAAAATACTAAATATTTATGGCACGAAGGAACTGGGCATCGGAGCAACTAGGTGCTTCGGAGTCCGGGTCCTTGATTTTTTTCCGCTGCATTGGCTCGCTAGTGCATGGCACCGGTGCGTGATGTAGCAATAGTTGTCTTTACACCGATTTTGGCCTACATAGTGGACGGCCTTAGTGCTATTGCTACTATGTTACTAAATTTGTGCATGTAAACACCTATTAGTATCAATTTATTGTCATTCAAACACTGTCGCTATGTTGTTGCAGTTATATTTACCTCCCTCATAAAATGTTCAATTTGTTACTTTTGGTACATGAGTAAGAACTTGTACCATTGTTGTAGTTAATTATAGCTCCTGATGCTTAAGAATTTGGTTGTTGTCTCAGTAGCAATTAATTCATTTGCACATTGATCTTTTTGAGAAGATACGTCATAATTAACCTGTTTCTTCAGTTTTTCAAAATAAGTATTGATGATTTTCTATGTTGCTATAAACCCATTCCCCTACAATTGTTACTGATCTAGTTTCAAATATTATAGGATGAATAGAAGTGTTCTTACTTGGAGTGGGTTGATCAAGAGTGGCCACAGTCTTTGAATATGTGCCTAGCAAAACTCTGGAGCATATATGACGAAGAGAACAGAGATAGGCTTAGAGAAAGTGTTGTCAATGCTGAAGAATATTTTAAGATGCGGGATAAAAAGAGGAAGGTGGAGTATGAGCTCAGATTTTTTAAATCAAACTTTGCTAAGATGGTGTTGGCGAAGGAGGAGGCACTTTCCCAGTTGGCCAGTGCAAAACAGGTCTTACTGAACTAAAAGCAGAGGTTGATAAGACGATCCTGGATGATCTTGATTAGAGAAATGAATATATTGTTCTAATATTGTTCTTATGAAGTCGAACTAGCTATATGTTGTACTATGTTGTTTTCAGGTAGCTACCGTACTGTGATGTTAAAATATATTTATGTGCCTAATATGAAATTGGCAAATGGTTGTTCGATACGAAATGTGAATTTGCGTAATACTGGAATTATTAATTGTAAACTAATGAACCTGCTAGATGTGTCATGGAACTTTCCAAACGGTTCTAGTAGTAAAAGCGATTGTGATGGATAGCCCAATGCCACACCGTTTTCTTCATCAAATCGTGTGTGATGTAGTTCATAGAAGCAAACGGTATACCAAGGCAGAGCATGTGTGATAGTTACACCTATCACATACGAGCCTATACATAAACCTGTGTGGGATGTACATACGAACGGAAACGTTTTCCCTGGATTGACTATGTGGGATGTACATACGAATGGAAACTTTTTCCCTGGATTGACTGTGTGGGATGTACATAAGAACGGAAACGTATTCCTTGGATTGACTATGTGTGATATACATACGAACAGTTTTTTTTGGGATTCACCATGTGGGATGTACATACGAACGGAAACAATTGGGCTTCGATGCCTTGCCCGATCGAACACGAGCTCATTTTTCCCCAGCCTGTGTGCCAGGAGGGCCTATCCCCGACGGTTTCTGGGTCGTGTGGGTAGGACCCCCTATCGCCCACACTCACTTCACGGCGGTTCCAAATGCCATCACGGAAAGGGGTTTAAAACCTTGTGTATAGCACTGATGACCCAAAAGTATAGGGGATCCGTTGTAGCTGTTTTCGATAGGTATTAGTGTCAAACCCAACGAGGAGCAGAAGGAAATGACAAGTGGTTTCCAGCAAGGTAATGACTGCAAGTGCTGAAATTGTAAGTAACAGAGTAGTTTGATAGCAAGATATTTGGTAATTACCAAGTAATGATAATAGTAACAAAAGTGTAGCAAGGTAGCCCAATCCTTTTGAGGCAAAGGACAGGCCAAAATGGTCTCTTATAGTAAGCAAAGCGTTCTTGAGGGTACAAGGGAATTTCATCTAGTCACTTTCATCATGTTGATTCGATTCGTGTTCACTACTTTGATAATTTGATATGTGGGTGGACCGGTGCTTAGGTGCTGTTCTTACTTGAAAAAACCTCCTACTTATGATTAACCCCCTCGCAAGCATCCGCAACTACAAGAAAAGTATTAAGGATAAATCCTAACCATAACATTAAACTTTTGGATCCAATCGGCCCCTTACGGAATAGCGCATAAACTAGGGTTTAAGCTTCTGTCACTCTCGCAACCCATCATCTAATAACTACTCCACAATGCATTCCCTTAGGCCCAAATATGGTGAAGTGTCATGTAGTCGACGTTCACATGACACCACTAAGGGAATCACAACATACATACTAACAAAATATGGAACACATATCAAGTTCACATGATTCCTTGCAACATGATTTCTTCGGTGACATCAAGAACAAAAGTAACTACTCACAAGTGATAAACATGCTCAAGATCAAAGGGGTATTAAATAGCATAATGGATCTGAACATATAATCTTCCACCAAATAAACCATATAGTAATCAACTCCAAGATGTAATCAACACTACTAGTCACCCACAAGCACCTGTAACAAGATTGAACACAAGAGATGAACTAGGGTTTGAGATGAGATGGTGATGTTGAAGGTTTTGATGGATATTTCCCTCCCCAAGATGGGATAGTTGTTGGTGATGATGATGACGATGATTTCCCCCTTCGGGAGGGAAGTTCCCCCGGCGGAATTGCTCCGCTGGAGGGCAAAAGTGCTCCTGCCCAAGTTCTGCCTCAAGACGGCGGCGCTAAATCCCAAAAGTCCTCTCCTTATATTTTCTAGGTCAAAATGACTTATATACCAGAAGATGGGCACCGGAGGTGGGCCTGGGTGAGCACAACCCACCAGGGCGCACGTGGGCTCCCTGGCGTGCCCAGGTGGTTTGTGCCCACCTGGTGGCTCCCCTCTGGTACTTATTTGCTGCAATATTCTTCATATATTCCATAAAAATTCTCCATAAAGTTTCAGCTTGTTTGGAGTTGTCCAGACTAGGTAGCATGACGTAGGTTTTCCAGGTCTAGATTCACAGCTGCCGGAATTCTCCCTCTTTGTGTGTACCTTGCAAATTATGAGAGATAAGGCATTAGAATTACTTCAAAAAGCATTATTATGCATAAAAACATCATAAATGACAGTAGGAAAACATGATGCAAAATGGACGTATCAACTCCCCCAAGCTTAGACCTCGCTTGTCCTCAAGCGAAAACCGAAATCGAAAACATGTCTAGATGCTTAGAGAGAGAGGTGACGATAAAAACAAAATATGGACATGGAAGCATCATGTTGATTATTATAACAGCAACAAACTTAAACATAAGACTTTTATCATAAACTTCTCATCAATAAGTGACAATTCATCACATTATCGAAGTATGAAGCATAAACTCTATTACAAACCAACAAACTATGTTCTTAGTCAACTTTGCAACTACAATTCAGCACTATCTTTTCAGGAAGGGTCACGTATCGGAGCCTTTAGGCAAGTCCACATACTCAACCATCATTTAGTCTTCTATGATTGCTAACACTCACCGCATACACATGAGAAAACCATTTCAATCGGACACACAGAAAGATAGGGACTTATAGTTTTGCCTCCCAACATATTCACCTCAAGGGTGATGTCAACAAAAATAATGTATGCTACCCATATTCAGCTGGACATATGTGCCTAGATATTTCCTCACCACATAATGCTTGCCAAAGGAGAAAAATAAAAAGGAATAGAGAGAAAACTTTGACTCTTTACATAAAAGTAAAAGATAGGCCCTTCGCAGAGGAACCAGAGGTTGCCATGCGCTTATTTGTTTGTATGCTCAACCCCTTAGTGCAAAAGAATGTGACGTCGTATTGCCCCTTGTGATGGCAACCTTTATTATGCAGTCTGTCGCTTTTATTCTTCACCATCACAAGTTCATACAACACTCAATTTTCTCTTACACTAAATGATCTCACACTTTTAGAAGCAATTTTTATTGCCTTATTGCACCAATGACAAATTACTTAAAGGATCTGACTCAATCCGTAGGTAGGTATGGTGGACACTTGAAAATAAGATTTGGATTTAAGGGTTTTTGGCTGCACAAGTAGTATCTCTACTTAGTGCAGAATTTTTGTCTAGCAAAGATAGGGGGCAAGCACCACATGTTAAAGGATCCATGACAATATTACTTCTATGTGAATATGAAAAAACATAAATCTTTAAGTTGTCTTCCTAGTCCAATGTCAGCAATTTTGGCATATAATATTTTGATGGGGGCTCACAATCACAAAAGATTTCCAGGATCCCGATTCCAAGTCACATCGATCTAGCCGGTAACACCCCATATCACATTGCGGCCTCACGCACGGTATCCCCACGGGTGTCACCTTACCATGGCCCGGGACCGTTTGCGCCTTTTGGCTGACGTATATGATAGTGTCGCTAGCATCCATATGACAGAGAACCCGGGCCAACATGGCTAGTCGTCAACCCAAAGTGGCACAGACCTATGGAGACAGGCATACATGAATCACATCGAGCATGTCGGTCAACAGCGTGTGAATCCGGGCTATAGCACTAGGCTAACAGGACTCCGAGGAACCTGGGCTGTAGCAGGCTAGGCAGGACTCCGGATGTCACGGCGTGACATTTCCCCGAAGGGACAGACATAGGAATGAAGTGAAACACATGCCGGCCAGTCAAGTGTCCCGAGCAGTAGTGTTGGGCTAGCAGGACTCCGGTGAACCGGGCTGTAGCGGACTACTATGGCTCGAGGAGCACTAGACTACATTTCCCCATAAGAGAGGCTGCCAAGGATAAACAACTAGATTGTCGGATCCCACACATACCAAGCATTTCAATCATACACACAATATGCTCGATATGTGCAAATACAACATGGCATCACAACAAAACTCTACAACTCAAGTACTTTATTTAAAGGCTCCAGAGAGCCATACATAACATGTTCATACAGGTAGGGGTCACACGACCCGACACTCAAGTCATACAGGCATACAAGCACATGCGGAAGCAAATAGTCTGAGTACAGACACTAGAAAGAAAGAAGGTTTTTCGAAGCCTGTCTATCTACATAGGGCCCTCCATGGCCAGGATCACCACTTGGGTGGCAAGTTACTCATCGACGTCAAGGTCTACATAAAACCCATCGGAGGGGGCGGTGTTGTCGTCTAAAAACAGTAATTAAAGCAACATGAGTACAAAGGTACTCAGCAAGTCTTACAACAGAACCTACTATACATGCTCATTCTCAAGAAGGTGGTGGAGTTATTGCAGCAAGCCAGCTTTGACTCTTGGCTAAGCTATCCTACGAGACACCACTAGTAAAATAGTTTTCGCACACGAGTCCACTAATCACCAACACAATACTCCACCGGGGATCCTCCCTCGTCATCCTACGAGAGGGCCCTCCTTGGTACTCACACTTATCTTGAGTCTTTTAGTAGTAACCATTAACTTGTCTATGAACTGTATAGGCAACCAAGTAGTCCTTTACCGCGGACGCGGCTATTCGAATAGATGATGTTAACCCTGCATGGGTGTACTTCTTCATACATGCTCTCACCACTTACCGCCATTTACACGACATGTACTCGGCAACCTTCAAGCGGAAGCCCAACAAGGGTGTCGCCCACGGCCTACCTAAACACTCAAGTATCTAGTCCAGGTTTATCGCCTATCCAGGTTCCATCCCCAGGGAGTCCGGCCGAGGTTTCCACATACGGCCCCGAACGATGTGAACAGGGTTCCCGAGACACCAAACGGGTGACTTGGTACACCGTGCTACGGTGTATCTACCGCATCATAGCCCATCCCTAGGGTCAGCGCTACGCACGGCCGCCAACACATAACCTACAAACACCAGAAATTAGTTGCAACTCCTGGACAGAGTACTAGGGTGATTAAGAAGACGAGAGGGTCAATTAAGGATCCCAATGCATGGTAGTAACTGAATCTTAAATCACACATACAGATCTCAGTTCTTAGGGACGGCTTCAATGAAACAACCCACCATGTACTCCTACATGGCCTCTCATCGATACCTTTACCAAATCATGTTCAACACATCCCTCACATTACCGACATAATGATTTCACTCTAGCCCATCACCCAGATGAACCAGACCTGACTCAACTCTAAGCATAGCAGGCATAGCAAGGTAGGAAACACAAACATGGCTCAATCAACTCCTACACATGCTCATCTAGTTACTGTGGCAATGACAAGTCATGCAGAGGATAAGGGTTCAACTACCGCAGCACACAGCAGTTTGACACGTTGTTGTCTTAATGCAGTAAGTGAGAGCAGAAGCGAGAACATGGGATTGTATCGATATGATCAATGGGGCTGCTTGCCTGATGGAGTGGTAGTAGGGTACTGCCCTTCAGCTGGATACTCCGAAATATCCTTGGAGGCAGAACCTACCGCGAAAGACACCACAGAATATAGTCAACACATGGCAATATGCAACAATATGATGCATGCTATGACATGGCAAAATGAGGTGTCCTGCCTAATGCAATGTGAAACAAGTTGAAATGGGTCCATTTGAATCAAAGATTCAAATAGAAGCTTAAGTTCTTATGCATTATAAGTGTATTAGCTTGTTTCACCTAAACAGCAAGGTTAAAGTGTCTTGTCATGCATGAAACCATTACAGATGGAAAGGTTGAATTTTTCTGATCATTTTTCATCTATAATTTGTTTGATTTGGAGCTATGGTTGATTTTCTATGATTTTTAGAAGTTTTGGCTATTTTCTGGAATTTCCTATATAAAAATAAATCCAGAAAATAAATGACTACGTCAGCACTGCATCACTATGACGTCAGCGGGTCAAAGGCGCTAGCCCAGGTCAAACGTGACTGGTGGGCCCCATCTGTCAGTGTTTCAGCTAACTAACAGAGTTAGTTGTGTTTAGTTAGCAGTGAACTAGGTTAGTTAGGCTCTGGGCCCACATGTCAGTGAGAGAGTGTTAGTTAACGAGGTCACAAACCTCTAACAGCATCATTAGCACTAATTAAAAACTAATCTAATTTAGTTAGGAGCCGGCCCCACATGTCAGTGACTCCGGCGGGGTCAAACAGGGTCAATCTCGCCGGTGTTTAGCCGCCGGCGAGGCCAAACACGGCGGTGCATGTGCGGGTTTCATCTACATGGCACCGTTCGAGGCGCCGTTGGGTTCTACGGGCAGCTGGGAACGAGCCGCGGCGGGTGGTGCTAGTGGTTGGGCTCGGGGTCGCCGGAGATGACGCCGGCGACGAGTTTGGCGGCGGCCGGAGCTCGGGTGAGCTCGGATTCGTCGCTAGGGGGCACAGAGAGGCGCGTGGGTTAGTGCGTTGGGTTCCTGGGGGTGCGGTAGGGCTAGTGGAGACGGTGGCGTGGTCGTTGGGTGGCCGGAGCCTTGTCAGCGATGAGCTCCGCGGCGGCGCGTGCGGGTGAGCTACGTGCAGTCGCTACGGGGCTCGAGAGAGGGAACGGAGAGGGTGGGGAGGTAGCTAGGCTCACGGCGGTTGCGACAGAGCTGACAGCGAGGTCGGGGACAGCCTGCTGCGACGGTGACGGCGAAGGGGGTCTCCGGCGGTGGCGGAGTCGGGCGAGGTCGATGCGGTGGCTTCGGGGCACACGAGCGCTCGGGGCTCGGCCTGCTTGACGGAGAGGAGGGTGGCGGAGCTCGTGGACACGGTAGGGCGGCGCAGAGACGACGGTGGCTACGGCTACGGCGGCGAGACGGCGGCGGCTGCTTCGGCCATGGCGCCGGGGGAGCGAGGGAGAGAGCAGGGGTAGTGTTAGGTTTCCAGGGGGTCGGGGGCGCGACGTGGAGGTCGTACAGCCCGTCCAGCGACGACGCGGCAAGCAGGAGGTGGTGCATGGCGGTGCGCGCGCGCGTCGGGCACGCGCCCGTCATCCTTCTGTCCCAAGGAAGGGGACGACTGGCACGGCTAGATGGACTGGGCCGTGCTGGGCCGGCCACTTGGGCTACAGGCGCGCCAGGTAAGAAGGCCCAGGTGGGTTTCTCTCTCTCTCTCTGTTTTTCTGTTTTTATTTATTTTCTATTATTTCTGTAACTTTAGGGCTTTATTAATAATGCCAGGGCATTTCCAAAAATAATAAAATTAATCATGCCTACTTCTTAGAATAAATCCAACAGTAAACATTTTAGTTTATGATTATTTGAGCATTTAAAATGTTTTATAGCATTTAAATGCCCAAATGCAAATACTATATGAATTAATCCAATGACCTTAAGATGTCCTAGAAAAATGTGCACCATTTTTGTCAAAGGTTTTAACCCAAGACAAAAAGGGTGGGCTTTTTAGAAGGGCATTTCAAGTTCATTGGAAAAGTTTTTAGTAAACCCTAGTTGTTCCAGGGGGTGCTGGGGGTTCTATCATCCCCATTTCATCTTTTTGGGGAATTTAAACATGATGCAATCACCCTAATGCATGAACTAGCTAGGGTGTGACAACTCACCCCCACTCAAAAGAATCTCGTCCCGAGATTTAGGATCTGTTGGGAAGAAAGTGGGGTACTCAAGTCGAAGACGATCCTCCCTTTCCCAAGTGGCTTCTTTCTCGGAATGGTCTGACCATTGAACGTTGAGAAACTTGATGTTATGGCGTCAAGTGGTATGCTCGGCTTGATCAAGGATACGAACGGGATATTCCCGATATGAGAGATTATCTTGTAGATCAAGCGTTTCGTGGTCCACTCCACGGATAGGATCCGCGAAGCAACGCCTGAGTTGAGAAACGTGGAAGACATCATGAACTCTGGAAATATGCGGAGGTAGTTCCAATTGGTAGGCAATTTCTTCTCGTTTGGCAAGAATGCGAAAGGGTCCAATGTAACGAGGAGCCAATTTGCCTTTGATACCTAAACGATGGGTTCCTTTTAACGGAGTAACCCGAAGGTAAGCCTTCTCGCCGACTTCATAAGTCATGAGCTTATGTTTACGATCATATTGGCTCTTTTGACGAGATTGGGCTGTTTTCAATTTCTCACGAATAACGTGAACCTGCTCTTCTGCTTCCTGAATCATATCCGGGCCAAAGAGTTGTCTTTTCCCCGGTTTCTGACCAGTTAAGAGGCGTTCGACATTTTCGTCCGTAGAGAACTTCGAAAGGAGCTTTGCCCAAGCTAGCTTGATAACTATTGTTATAAGAAAACTCCGCGAATGGAAGGCATTTCTCCCAATCCATTCCAAATGAGATGACAGAAGCTCGGAGCATATCCTCCAGAATTTGATTGACTCGCTCTACTTGACCACTTGATTGGGGGTGGAAGGCGGTGCTAAAAGAGAGATGAGTTCCCATAGCATTTTTGAAACTTCCCCAAAATTGGGAGGTGAAGAGACTCCCACGGTCTGAGTTAATATCCAATGGGACACCATGAAGAGACACTATTCGGGAGATGTATAAATCAGCTAGCTGGCTAGCAGTGATACTCTCACGAACAGGTAGAAAGTGGGCCACCTTGGAAAGACGATCGATTATGACAAAGATGGCATTATTCCCTCTCTTGGTCCTGGGAAACCCAGTAATGAAATCCATACTAATTTTATCCCATTTCCACTCAGGAATAGCCAAAGATTGAAGGGTGCTAGCAGGCCATTGATGCTCTGCTTTAACACGACGACAGACGTCGCAACTAGCAATGTATTGAGCAATTTCTCTCTTCATCCTAGTCCACCAAAACCTCTAGCGTAGGTCTTGATACATTTTAGTACTACCAGGATGAATCGTGAGAGGGGATTCATGAGCTTCCTTAAGAATCAACTGGCATAAATCTTGTTTCTTGGGAACCACCAAGCGGTTCTCAAAGAATACAACACCTTGCTCATCCATGGAAAAACATTTAGCAACTCCGCTAGTGATGTTTTCCTTAATCCAGGATATGCCCTTATCATACCGCTGGGCGGTTATGATCTGATCCATAAGGTTAGGCTTTGCCACCAGGGTGGATAGGAATCCTCGAGGAACTATGTGAAGGTTAAGATTACGAAATTCCTCATGGAGAAGTGGTTGACTTTGTTGTAACATCAGGTTGTTACAATAAGATTTACGACTTAGCGCATCAGCCATGACATTGGCTTTGCCCGGGGTGTAAGTTATTCCTAAGTCGTAATCCGAGATCAACTCGACCCAACGTCTTTGCCTGAGATTCAAATCCGGTTGGGTGAATACATATTTCAAACTTTGGTGATCGGTGAAGATCTCGCAATGATTACCGAGAAGGTAATGTCGCCAAGTTTTAAGTGCATGGACTACCGCTGCAAGCTCTAGATCATGTGTGGGATATTTTTCCTCATGGGGGTGTAATTGCCGTGAAGCATAGGCAATTACCTGATGATCTTGCATGAGTATGCAACCTAGTCCTTGTCGTGAGGCGTCGCAATAGATAATAAAGTCCTTGGAGAAATCTCGTGGTACCAGTACGGGAGCAGATGTCAGGCGTCTTTTCAGTTCCTGAAAGCTGAACTCACACTGTGGGGTCCACTCAAACTTTTTATCTTTCTTGAGGAGTTCAGTTAGAGGTTTGCCAACCTTGGAGAAATTCTCGACGAAGAGGCGGCAATAGCTCGCTAAGCCAAGGAAGCTCCGAACTTGCTTGACCATTTCAGGTGGAGTCCAATCAAGAACGGCTTAAACTCGCTGGGTATTGACAGCAATACCCTTACCAGAGATTACATGGCCTAGATAGGTCACTTCTCACAACCAAAATTCACACTTGGAGAATTTGGCATAAAGACGATGCTCTCGAAGTTTCGTCAATACCAGCCTTAGATGTTCGGCATGTTACTCTTCATTCTTGGAGTAGATGAGTATATCATCGAGGTATACTATGATGAATTTATCCAAATACTCCATGAAGACCAAGTTCATTAATCGAGAGAAGGTGGCTGGGGCATTGGTTAAACCGAAGGACATAACAGTGTACTCGTATTGGCCATAACAAGTAACAAAGGCCGTTTTGCGAATGTCCCCGTTTCTGATTTTGATTTGATGGTAGCCCAACCTCAAATCCATCTTGGAAAAGACTGAGGATCCAGCGAGCTGATAATACAGATCGTTGATCCTGGGAAGCAGATACTTGTTCTTGATGGTGACCAAGTTGATAGGTCGGTAATCTACAACCATTCGATCCGTTCCATCCTTCTTCTTGACGAAGAGGATGGGGAAAGCCCAAGGGGAGGAACTAGGACGGATGAAACCCTTTTTCAAGGACTCATCGAGTTGGTTCTTAAACTCGGCTAGTTCTAAGGGTGCCATCTTATAGGGTCTTCTAGAAATTGGAACGGTTCCTGGAACAAGGTCTATCACAAACTCGACATCCCTGTCAGGTGGAACACCTGGCAGTTCTTCTGGAAAGACATCCGGAAAGTCTCGGAATACCGGAATATCTTCAAGGTCTGGAAGGGGGTTGGAATTTAGGGAGTAAAGCTGGCGCTTGGCCACTCGAGTTAAGACATCGACTGTCTTGCCCGATGGGTGAGTAAGTTGAATGGTTCTAGTGGCACAATCAATTTTAGCATAATGAACTGATAGCCAGTCCATACCCAAGATGATGTTTATGTCCGAGGACTTGAGAGCTATTAAAGATGCAAGGAAGACAAGTCTATCGACAAGAATTTCATTCCCATGGCTTACTCTAGAAGTTTGCCATTTGGAACCCGGAGTTTGAATTACCATGGAAGTGGGCATGTCACAGAATGTTGTGTTATGCAATCGAGCATAGCTCTCAGATATGAATGAATGAGATGCTCCAGTATCAAAAAGAACAGATTCCGGATGGCAATTAACAAAGAGCGTACCAAGGACGATGTTAGGATCCTCATGAGCCTCCTCAGCTGAGACATAGTTGACATGGCCACGTGCAGTGGTGGCTGGCTTGGCGTAGAATGTCTTTCCCGCTAGCTTACCACGGCCAACGGACTTTCCAGACTGATTGGGGTTGTTGTTCTGGGGACACTCTCGACTATAGTGACTCAGCTCTCCACACTTGAAACATGTCACAACATTGGGGCGTGGAGCAACATTAGCAGCGGGGCCACCATAGGGCTTAGACGGTGCAAACTGCTGGTTGGGGCGAGGCGCCTCAAAGGATGGCCTCATAATGAACCTGGGTGGCAGTGCCGTGCTTGGAATCCACACCCGGCGCTTCTGAGATCCAGAGCCGGATGAAGAACCAAAATCACGAGAGTGCTTGCGTGAAGCGTCATAGTCAGACTGGCCTGTCTCAGCACTGATGGCTTTATTGACCAACTTCTGAAAGGAGGTGCACTCGTGTAGACGAAGATCGCGGCGAAGCTCAGGGCTAAGTCCCTTGTAGAACCTTGCCTGCTTCTTAGCGTCGATGGATACCTCTTAAGGAGCATATCGTGCCAGATTCCGAAATTCACGACTATACGCATCCACAGTTAGTCTTCCTTGGGTGAAATTGTAGAACTCTTCCCTCTTGCGATGTATGAGACCTTCCGGGATGTGATGCTCACGGAAAGCCTCACTGAATTCAGCCCAAGTAGTGATTTGGCCGACCGGGCGCATAGCCTCAAAGTTTTCCCACCAAAGGCTAGCAGGGCCTTCGAGGTGATAGGCAGCATAGGTAACCTTATCAGCTTTGGCTACGTTGGCAGAACGTAGCTTGTGTGTGATGCCGTGGAGCCAGTCATCCGCGTCGAGGGGCTCGACGGAATGATTAAACTTTGGTGGGTACAACTTGATGAAGTCATTGATTGACACCAGGTCGTTTCGCTGATGGCGTGTAGTGTTCTGCTCAATCCGCTCCAGCAAGCGGTTAGTCTCACACTTGTTTCTTTCCGCCTCCAACATAACTTCGGCCAGAGAAGGTGGGTGAGGCATATTTTCACCCCTAGCTGCACTGGCTTCTCCCTGCTCCGAGGCAGCAGGGTTGCTGCGGGTGTTGACCATCCTAGGAAAAAACAAGAGACCGGTTTAGATAAGGATGGCACAAACTTGGCAAGGAAGTGCAGAATGTAATGGATAATATGTAATGCTAAGATGTTCATTGCATGACATGGTAATATAGAAACTGCCATATATATATACCATTGGCCATACACACCGTACATAGTTTAGTACAAGCCCAGCCTAGAGTACAACTACGGTGAAAGACATTACATCTCATCGGAGGCATTCCAAGCTCCTATACATTATTTTTCTACACCTCCGGAGCGTGATACAAACCAAGTCGTATACCACGGTCACGCAGGACTGTGGAGAGTACAACTATTACAATACTAGTGAAACTACTATTAGCTCAGACGGCTCCGTAGTAATCCTCATAAAAGTCACCACCAAAGCCTGGAAGTGGAACATGATCATCTGGGAATAGACGGTCCTGCGGAGCCTGCGGACCATAGGGGCTCGGGTGTGGCCTTGGTCCCACAGGCGGTGGAAGACGGGGACCACGAGGAGGGGTGATGCCTCCTACATCGCACCACTCCATACAATCTGGCAATCCATACTGTACAGGGTACAGGTCCCTCATGTCCATGTATCCTGCCTGCACCGCAGGTGCAAACCGAGTCAAAGTGGCCCAATGTTCAGAACGAGTGTGGAAAAGCTCCATACGCAAGTCCCGATTTTCGCGGTCCTTATCCTCGAGCATCTCGGCAGTGGTGCGGAGTAGTGACTCCTCATGTGTAGAGTCATAGTACAAAGCATGATAGTACCCCTGTGCTCCAGGGAGTGAGGCTGACATGTAACGGAAATCGGTGTTCTGAAGAAAGGCAGTCTTGGCTGGAATGATAGTCATCATTGAATAGGCTGCATCCTGCACAGACATCTCAATAGTGACCCCAAGTCCATAGGAACAGTGAAGGGGCTCAGTGGCTCCAGGATAAGAGGGATATATCCTGACGGTGCAAAGGTACTGGCTCTGGTTGAAGTCTCTAAACTGCTCCTCGACGGTATATTCCGGATACCACTGATAGCCTGACTCGACCATCACTCGAACCAACATGGCCGTGTGGCCGGGCACATCGAGGCGCCGGGTGAGACGAACCACTTGGTTCTGCGAACGGGTGGCCATCTGAAAGCACAGAATAATGCAAAGGCATTAGAATTTTCTAGGGGAAACCAGACAGCATAACAGTTGTAAATGCTCAGAAAAAGATTTGAGACATCCACAACAGTTTGCAGTACCACTCAACAACATCATATCAAGGTTCTGATTCAACTGACAACATACTAAAAGTAGTAGAAGCTGTACTGAGGCTGGTAACAACAATCCTATAGGCTACTACGTATTAGTAACACGTGAACCAGATAGAAGAAGAGAGCCTAGTCCTTAACCCACGTTGAATGAGAAGAGAATGACTCAGATTAGAGGGCATAAGGTAAAGGAGTAAAAAAGCCTAACGTTCCCTCCCACAATCAATTCCCCTACATATAACTAAAGCATTTCTAGACTCGACATTGACCAGTTTGGCTCAACGAACCTACAGGCAGTCCGGCTCTGATGCCAACGCTCTCAGGACCTTGATTCCAAGTCACATCGATCTAGCCGGTAACACCTCATCTCACATTGCAGCCTCACGCACGGTATCCCCACGGGTGTCGCCTTACCATGGCCCGGGACCGTTTGCGCCTATTGGCTCACGTATATGATAGTGTCGCTAGCATCCGTATGACAGAGAACCCGGGCCGACATGGCTAGTCGTGAACCCAAAGCAGCACAGACCTATGGAGACAGGCATACATGAATCACATCGAGCATGTCGGTCAATAGCGTGTGAATCCGGGCTGTAGCATTGGGCTAACAGGACTCTGGGGAACCCGGGCTGTAGCAGGCTAGGCAGGACTCCGGATGTCACTGCGTGACATTTCCCCGAAGGGACAGACATGGGAACGAAGTGAAACACATGCCGGCCAGTCAAGTGTCCCGAGCAGTAGTGCTGGGCTAGCAGGACTCCGATGAACCGGGCTGTAGCGGACTACTATGGCTCGAGGAGCACTAGACTACATTTCCCCATAAGAGAGGCTGCCAAGGATAAACAACTAGATTGTCGGATCCACACATACCAAGCATTTCAATCATACACACAATATGCTCGATATGTGCAAATACAACATGGCATCACAACAAAACTCTACAACTCAAGTACTTTATTTGAAGGCTCCAAAGAGCCGTACATAACATGTTCATACAGGTAGGGGTCACATGACCCGACACCCAAGTCATACAAGCATACAAGCACATGCGGAAGCAAATAGTCTGAGTACAGACACTAGAAAGAAAGAAGGCTTGTCGAAGCCTGTCTATCTACATAGGGCCCTCCATGGCCAGGATCACCACCTGGGTGGCAAGTTACTCATCGACGTCGAGGTCTACATAAAACCCATCGGAGGGGGCGGTGTTGTCGTCTGAAAACAGTAATTAAAGCAACATGAGTACAAAGGTACTCAGCAAGTCTTACAACAGAACCTACTATACATGCTCATTCTCAAGAAGGTGGTGGAGTTATTGCAGCAAGCCAGCTTTGACTCTTGGCTAAGCTATCCTACGAGACACCACTAGTAAAATAGTTTTCGCACACGAGTCCACTAATCACCAACACAATACTCCACCGGGGATCCTCCCTCGTCATCCTACGAGAGGTCCATCCTCGGTACTCACACTTATCTTGAGTCTTTTAGTAGTAACCATTAACTTGTCTATGAACTGTATAGGCAACCAAGTAGTCCTTTACCGCGGACGCGGCTATTCGAATAGATGATGTTAACCCTGCAGGGTTGTACTTCTTCATACACGCTCTCACCACTTACCGTCGTTTACACGACATGTACTCGGCAACCTTCAAGCGGAAGCCCAATGAGGGTGTCGGCCACGGCCTACCTAAACACTCAAGTCTCTAGTCCAGGTTTATCGCCTATCCAGGTTCCATCCGGAGGGAGTCCGGCCGAGGTTTCCACATACAGCCCCGAACGATGTGAACAGGGTTCCCGAGACACCAAACGGGTGACTCGGTACACCGTGCTACGGTGTATCTACCGCATCATAGCCCACCCCTAGGGTCAGCGCTACGCACGGCCGCCAACACATAACCTACAAACACCAGAAACTAGTTGCAACTCCTGGACAGAGTACTAGGGTGATTAAGAAGCCGAGAGGGTCAATTAAGGATCCCAATTCATGGTAGTAATTGAATCTTAAATCACACATACAGATCTCAGTTCTTAGGGACGGCCTCAATGAAACAACCCACCATGTACTCCTACATGGCCTCTCATCTATACCTTTACCAAATCATGTTCAACACATCCCTCACGTTACTGACATAATCATTTCACTCTAGACCATCACCCAGATGAACCAGACCTGACTCAACTCTAAGCATAGTAGGCATAGCAAGGTAGGAAACACAAACATGGCTCAATCAACTTCTACACATGCTCATCTAGTTACTGTGGCAATGACAGGTCATGAAGAGGACAAGGGTTCAACTATCGCAGCACACAGCAGTTTGACACATTGTTGTCTTAATGCAGTAAGTGAGAGCAGAAGCGAGAACATGGGATTGTATCGATATGATCAATGGGGCTGCTTGCCTGATGGAGTGGTAGTAGGGTACTGCCCTTCAGCTGGATACTCGGAAATATCCTCGGAGGCAGAACGTACCACGAAAGACACCATAGAATATAATCAACACATGGCAATATGCAACAATATGATGCATGCTATGACATGGAAAAATGAGGTGTCCTGCCTAATGCAATGTGAAACAAGTTGAAATGGGTCCATTTGAATCAAAGATTCAAATGGAAGCTTAAGTTCTTATGCATTATAAGTGTATTAGCTTGTTTCACCTAAACAGCAAGGTTAAAGTGTTTTGTCATGCATGAAACCATTACATATGGAAAGATTGAATTTTTCTGATCATTTTTCATATATAATTTGTTTGATTTCGAGCTATGGTTGATTTTTTATGATTTTTAGAAGTTTTGGCTAATTTCTAGATTTTCCTATATAAAAATTAATCCAGAAAATAAATAACTACGTCAGCATTGCGTCACTATGACGTCAGCGGGACAAAGGCGCCAGCCCAGGTCAAACCTGACTGGTGGGCCCCATCTGTCAGTGTTTCAGCTAACTAATAGAGTTAGTTAGTGTTTAGTTAGCACTAAACTAGGTTAGTTAGGCCCTGGGCCCACATGTCAGTGAGAGAGTGTTAGTTAACGAGGTCACTAACCTCTAACAAGGTGATTAGCACTAATTAAAAACTAATCTAATTTAGTTAGGAGCCGGCCCCACATGTCAGTGACTCCGGCGGGGTCAAACTGGGGTCAACCCAGGGTCAAACAGGCTCAATCTCGCCGGCGTTTAGCCGCCGGCGAGGCCAAACGCGGCGGTGCAGGTGCGGTTTCATCTACAAGGCACCGTTCGTGGCGCCGTTGGGTTCTACGGGCAGCTAGGAACGAGCCGCGGCGGGTGGTGCTAGTGGTTGGGATCGGGGTCGCCGGAGATGATGCCGGCGACGAGTTTGTTGGCGGCCGGAGCTCGGGTGAGCTCGGACTCCTCGCTAGGGGGCACGGAGAGGCGCGTGGGTTAGTGTGTTGGGTTCCTGGGGGTGCGGTAGGGCCAGTGGAGAAGGTGGCGCGGCCATTGGGTGGCTGAAGCCTCGTCGGCGACGAGCTCCACGGTGGCGCGTGTGGGTGAGCTATGTGCAGTAGCTACTGGGCTCGAGAGAGGGAACGGAGAGGGTGGGGTGGTAGCTAGGCTCATGGCAGTTGCGACGGAGCTGACGGCGAGGTCGGGGACGGCCTGTTGCGATGGTGACGGCGAAGGGGGTCTCCGGCGGTGGCGGAGTCAGGCGAGGTCGATGCAGTGGCTTCGGGGCACACGAGCGCTCGGGGCTCGGCCTGCTCGACGGAGAGGAGGGTGGCGGAGCTCGTGGACACGGTAGTGCGGTGCAGAGACGACGGTGGCTACGGCTATGGCTGCGAGACTGCGGCGGCTGCTTCGGCCATGGCGTCGGGGGAGCGAGGGAGAGAGCAGGGGGGAGTGTTAGGTGTCCAGGGGGTCGGGGGCGCGACGTGGAGGTCGTACAGCCCGTCTAGTAATGAAGCGGCAAGCAGGAGGTGGCGCACGGCGGTGCGCGCGCGTCGGGCACGCGCCCGTCGTCCTTCTATCCCAAGGAAGGGGACGACTGGCACGGCCAGATGGACTAGGCCGTGCTGGGCCGGCCACTTGGGCTACAGGCGCGCCAGGTAAGAAGGCCCAGGTGGGTTTCTCTCTCTCTTCGTTTTTCTGTTTTTATTTATTTTCTATTATTTCTGTAACTTTAGGGCTTTATTAAAAATGCCAGGGCATTTCCAAAAATCATAAAATTAATCATGCCTACTGCTTAGAATAAACCCAACAGTAAACATTTTAGTTTAGATTATTTGAGCATTTAAAATATTTTATAGCATTTAAATGCCCAAATGCAAATACTATATGAATTAATCCAATGACCTTAAGATGTCCTAGAAAAATGTGCACCATTTTTGTCAAAGGTTTTAACCCAAGACAAAAAGGGTGGGCTTTTTAGAAGGGCATTTCAGGTTCATTGGAAAAGTTTTTAGTAAACCCTAGTTGTTCCAGGGGGTGCTGGGGGTTCTATCATCCCCATTTCATCTTTCTGGGAAATTTAAACATGATGCAATCACTCTAATGCATGAACTAGCTAGGGTGTTACATCTCTTCCCTTATTAATTCTTTAATGAGTTGCATCATTGACTAATGCTATGTTTGTCGATCTCTAATAAAAATTTCTACTTATACTTTTCCTTATGTGGTGTCATCACCTACCATAAGATTGGCATATGATCTTCTTTATTTATTTCCTTTCTTTTTATTCCAACAAGACAGTTAAAGAAAGCAAAAACTCAAACTAAACTTTATTATATATCTCGCACATGGTTACAAGTATAGATCACTAAGAAAACTCTCAAAAAGAAAGGATCAAACTAAACTTTTATTCATCTAAAGCAAAAGATAATCATGGATCTAATTAAGATAAGTAAAGGCAAAAGATAGTGGGGATGATACGATACAGGAGCACCTCCCCCAAGCTTGGCGGAAGCCAAGGGGAGTGCCCATACCCGATACTCCATTTTCTTTTGGTGATGAAGAATAAGGTGGTGGTGATGAAGAAGAGATCTTGTCCCCGGGTTTCCATGGCAGAGGTCCACCATCATAAGAGGAGGAGTGAGTCTCACGGTTCCTGCAACCGGCAGTCAAACTCATACCTTTAAATCTTGCCTCATATTCAAAGACTTGGTTTTGGAGATCATAGATCTGGCTTTGGAGGAAGTTGGTTTGCTCGTTGAGGGTGAAGACGATGTCCATGGACTTGCCATCCACCTTGATATCATGGGAAAGGTCCATGATCATGAGGTGATTGGAATTGACTCCACGCCCACCATCCCCTTGCACCGGAAGACCTCCTGCTCCATAGCTTCAAGCCTGGCCTCCATGATTCCCATCCCCTTAGGACCTGGCACATCACAGAGGTGAAGCACCCCCTCATGCATCTGGATGACTTGAGGGTGCTGCACCACCTCCCGCAAATACGGGTTAATGACGTTCTTGAATAACTTGTCCTTGGAGGAACTTGAAGCGGCCACAGCAGATCGGATCTGACAGAAAACAACAAGGAAAACAAAACAGAAGATTTCTCCGCGATACGGTGATCAATAGGTTCGGGGCGTATACAAAGATTTTTTATCTTGGGAAACAAGCAAGTTGTAGAAAAACAGAGTCTGGAAGGTACCCGAGGTGGGCACAACCCACCTAGGCATGCCTGGCAAGCCATGCGCGCCCTGGTGTGTTGTGCCCACCAGGGTACGCTTCCTGGTTGTTTCTTATTTTCCTAATTTTTGTTATATTCCAAAAAACTGACAAAAAATATTTTTGCGGATTTTTCGGAGTCCGTTTACTTATTGTATCACGTACCTCCTTATTTTCATGATTCTGGAGTGTTCCAGAATAACTCTTTTATGTGTTGTTCCAGTGTCAAGGTTTGGATAATATTACTTCAATATTTAATGGGCGTACCTGAGATATAATGTTGTATTCATTGCCCATTAACAACCATTGGGTTAGTACCTTCGGCATTGTTTATTTTGATGGCTCTAGACTGATAAACCTCCGCAATAACATAGGGTCCTTCCCATTTGGAGAGGAGTTTTCCTGCAAAGAATCTAAAACGAGAGTTGTATAAAAGAACATATTCTCCAACTTTAAACTCGCGCTTTTGGATTCCTTTATCATGCCATCTTTTAACCTTTTCTTTAAATAACTTGGCATTTTCATAAGCTTGGGTTCTCCATTCATCGAATGAACTAATATCAAACAACCTCTTTTCACCGGCAAGTTTGAAATCATAGTTGAGTTCTTTAATTGCCCAATATGCCTTATGTTCTAACTCAAGAGGAAAATGACAAGCTTTTCCATATACCATTTTATAAGGAGGCGTACCCATAGGATTTTTATATGCTGTTCTATAAGCCCAAAGTGCATCATCTAATTTCTTAGACCAATTCTTCTCGGACCTATTGACAGTCTTTTGCAAAATTAATTTTATTTCTCTATATCTAAGTTCAACTTGACCACTAGACTGAGGATGATAAGGTGATGCAATTCTATGGTTGACATCATACTTGGCAAGCATTTTACAGAAAGCACCATGAATAAAGAGGGAACCACCATCAGTCATTAAATATCTAGGGACTCCAGACCTTGGGAAAATAACTTCCTTAAGCATTTTAATAGAGGTGTTGTCATCAGCACTACTAGTTGGAATAGCTTCTACCCACTTAGTAACGTAATCAATAGCAACCAAAATATGTGTATACCCATTGGAGGAAGGAAAAGGTCCCATGTAATCAAATCCCCAAACATCAAATGGTTCAACAACAAGTGAATAATTCATAGGCATTTCTTGATGCTTACCGATATTACCTATTCTTTGGCATTCATCACAAGATAAGACGAACTTACGGGCATCCTTGAAGAGAGTAGGCCAATAAAATCCAGATTGCAATACCTTGTGAGCAGTTCTATCTCCAACATGATGTCCTCCATATGCTTCAGAGTGACATTTCCGTAGGATTTGTCCTTGTTCATGATCGGGTACACAACATCTAATAATACCATCTACTCCTTCTTTATAAAGATGTGGATCATCCCAAAAGTAGTGTCTTAAATCATAGAAGAATTTTTTCTTTTGTTGGTATGTACAGCTAGGTGGTAAATATTTAGCAACAATGTAATTAGCATAATCAACATACCAAGGAGTGCTATAAGCAACATTTATTGCAGCTAACTGCTCATCACGAAAACTGTCATCAATAGTTAGTGGATCATCAAGCACATTTTCAAGCCTAGACAAGTTATCAGCTACGGCGTTCTCAGCTCCTTTTCTATCGATGAAATGTAAATCAAATTCTTGTAGCAAGATAACCCATTGAATAAGTCTAGGTTTAGCATCTTTCTTTTCCATAAGATATTTAATAGCAGCATGGTTGGCGTGAACAATTACTTTTGAATCAACAATGTAAGATCTAAATTTATCACAAGCAAACACCACTGCTAGAAATTCTTTTTCAGTAGTAGCATAATTTCATTGAGAACTGTCTAGAGTTTGACTAGCATAATGAATGGCATTCAGTTTCTTATCAACTCTTTGTCCTAGAACAACACCAACAACATAATCACTAACATCACACATAATTTCAAAAGGCAAGTTCCAATCAGGTGGTTGAACAGTAGGTGCAGAAATTAAGGCTTTGTTGAGTGTTTCAAAGGCTTCTTAATAATCATCATCAAAAACAAAAGGAACATCCTTTTGCAAAAGGTTTGTAAGAGGCCTAGAAATTTTTGGAAAGTCTTTGATAAATCTCCTATAGAAACCAGCATGACCTAGGAAACTACAAATACCTTCGACATATTTAGGACATGGCATTTTTTCAATTGCATCAACCTTAGCTTTGTCTAGTTCAATATCTTTTTCAGAAATTTTATGACCCAAGACAATACCTTCATTAACCATAAAGTGGCACTTCTCCCAATTCAAGACAAGATTTGTTTGTTCACATCTCTGCAAAACTCGATCAAGATTGGTTAAACAATCATCAAAAGATTTCCCATAAACGGAAAAGTCATCCATGAAAACCTCAACAATCTTTTCACAAAAGTTAGAGAATATAGCAGTCATGCATCTTTGCAAGGTAGCTGGTGCATTGCATAAACCAAAAGGCATACGTCTGTAAGCATAAGTTCCAAAGGGACAAGTTAAAGTGGTCTTTTCTTGATCAGGTTGAGAAACAGGTATTTGTGAAAAACCAGAGTCTCCATCAAGGAAGCAAAAATGTGTGTGCTTAGATAATCTTTCTAGCATTTGATCAATAAAAGGCAGAGGGTAATGATCTTTTCTAGTTGCTTTATTTAATTTTATAAAATCAAATACCATTCTATAGCCTATAACAATTCTTTGTGGAATAAGTTCATTCTTATCATTAGGAACAATAGTGATACCTCCTTTCTTAGGGACACAATGAACATGACTTACCAATCTACTATCAGCTATAGGATAGATTATACCTGCTTCTAGAAGTTTTAATATTTGCATTCTTACCACTTCCTTCATCTTTGGATTTAACCGACATTGGTGATCAACAACGGGTTTAGCATCAGGTTCCATATTAATCTTGTGCTAACATAGAGTGAGACTAATTCTTTTTAAATCATCAAGAGTATATCCAATAGCAGCTCGGTGCTTCCTCAGAACTTTCAATAATCTTTCTTCTTCATGTTCTGAAAGGTTAGCACTAATAATAACAAGATATATCTTCTTCTCATCAAGATAAGCATATTTCAATGTGTCTGGAAATTGTTTTAATTCAAACACAGGATCAACTTTAGGTGGAGGAGGACCTCCTTCAGTTTCAATAGGCAAATTGTGTTTAAGCAGAGGACGTTGTTCAAAGAAAATCTTATCTATTTCATTTATTTCATGCATATGTAAATCATTTTCATGGTCTAGCAGATATTGTTCTAGAGGATCAGTAGGAGGCACAACAATAGAAGCAAGACCAATTACATTCATCCTTACTAGGCAATTCTTTTTCATGAAGCTTTCTACTAAACCTGGAAAAATTAAACTCACGAGATTCATCACCAAAGCTAACACCGACAATTTGCTTCTCACAATCTATTTTAGCATTAACGGTGGTCAAGAAAGGTCTACCAAAGATAATGGGACAAAAGTCATCTTGTGGGGAACCAAGAACAAGAAAATTAGTAGGGTAATTTATTTTCCTGCACAAGACTTCAGCATCTCTGACAATCCCAATTGGTGATATAGTATCTCTATTAGCAAGTTTAATAGTAACATCTATGTCTTCTATCTCTGCAGGTGATTTGTCATTCATAATTTCTTGATATAAGGAATAAGGAATAGCACTCACGCTAGCACTTAAGTCACATAAACCATGATAACAGTGATCTCCTATTTTTAACTGAGATAACGCGCATGCCAACAACAGGTCGATGTTTATCCTTTTTATCAGGTTTGGCAACTCTAGCAGCTTCTTCACAGAAGTAAATAACATGCCCATCTATATTTTCTTCCAGGAGATCATTAACCATAGCAACACTAGGTTATACTTTAATTTGTTCATCAGGTTTAGGTGTTCCAATATAACTTTTGTTGACCACAGTTGAAACTTTAGCATGTTCCTTTATCCGAACAGGGAAAGCTAGTTTCTCAATATAAGCAGTAGGAACAACTAGATCAACATTATAAAGTATAGTTTCTTCCTTAGCTAATTCCGGTTCTTTAATTTCTTCTTTAATAGGTGGGTGATATTTAATTAAACCACTTCTCTTTAGGGAGATCAACGTGAGTAGCAAATGATTCACAAAAGGAGGCTACTATCTCAGAGTCAAGTCCATATTTAGTGCTAAACTTTTGAAAAGCATCGATATTTGTAAAAGATTTAACACAACCATACTTAAGCTTAATACTTGACTCTTTAACTTCACCGAGTTCCCAATCTTCAGATTTGCGTTTAATTCTTTCCAAAAGATCCCACCAGAATTCAATAGCCTTCTTCATAAAAGAACCAGTACAAGAAGTATCTAGCATGGATTGATCATCACAAGAAAGCCGAGCATAAAATTTCTAAATAATAATTTCTCTTGAGAGCTCTTGATTGGGGCATGAATATAACATTGACTTAAGCCTCCCCCAAGCTAGAGCGGTACTTTCTCCTTCATGAGGCCAAAAATTATATATGTAATTCCGATCACGATGAACTCGATGCATGGGATAATTTTTTGGTGGAACTCTAATTTAATCGATTCCAATTCCAAGATCCAATATCATCGCATAGCCTATACCATGCCAATGCTTTTCCCTTCAAAGATAAAGGGAAAACCTTCTTTTTAACTTCATCTCCGGGTAAACATGCAAGCTTAAACAATCCACAAATTTGTTCCACATATCAAGTGCATATCAGGATGTTCGGTTCCATCTCCTGCATAAGGATTAGCTGGAAGTTGTTCTATCATACCCGAAGGAATTTCATATTCAATATTTTCAATAGGTGCAATAGATTGAGGGGTAGCTAATTGTGGCTCCAGTCGAGGTGAAGATACCTCGAACAAACCCCTCAAAGGATTGTTTTCCACACTAACAAGTGACAGTAAATTTCAGCACACTATATAAATGTTTCCTTACCAAATTCCACTAACCAAAGGCACTTCACTCCCCGGCAACGGCGCCATAAAATAGCCTTGATGACACACAAGTATAGGGGATCAATTGTACCTCTTTTCAACAAGTAAGAGTGTCGAACCCAACGAGGAGTAGAAGGAAATGACAAGTGGTTTTCAGCAAGGTAATGTCTGCAAGTGCTGAAATTGTAAGTAACAGAGTGGTTTGATAGCAAGATATTTTGTAACGAGCAAGTAATGATAATAGTAACAAAAGTGTAGCAAGGTAGCCCAATCCTTTTGAGTCAAAGGACATGACAAAACGGTCTCTTATAGTAAGCAAAGCGTTCTTGAGGGTACACGGGAATTTCATCTAGTCACTTTCATCATGTTGATTCGATTCATGTTCGCTACTTTGATAATTTGATATGTGGGTGGATCGGTGCTTAGGTGTTGTTCTTACTTGAACAAGCCTCCTATTTATGATTAACCCCCTCGCAAGCATCTGCAACTCGAGAAAAGTATTAAGGATAAATCCTAACCATAGCATTAAACTTTTGGATCCAATCGGTCCCTTATGGAATAGCGCATAAACTAGGGTTTAAGCTTCTGTCACTCTCGCACCCCATCATCTAATAACTACTACACAATGCATTCCCTTAGGCCCAAATATGGTGAAGTGTCATGTATTCAACATTCACATGACACCACTAAGGGAATCACAACATATAGACTATCAAAATATCAAACACGTATCAAGTTCACATGATTACTTGCAACATGATTTCTCCCGTGACCTCAAGAACAAAACTAACTACTCACAAGTGATAAACATGCTCAAGATCAGGGGGTATTAAATAGCATAATGGATCTGAACATATAATCTTCCACCAAATAAACCATATAGTAATCAACTACAAGATGTAATCAACACTACTAGTCACCCACAAGCACCAATCTAAGTTCCGGTAACAAGATTGAACACAAGAGATGAACTAGGGTTTGAGATGATGGTGATGTTGAAGAT